>NC_090035.1:70327610-70644753 GCF_037176765.1 Anolis sagrei | reverse complement strand
CGTTACCTTCCTGCCGGAGCAGTACCCACTGATCTACTCACATCTGCATGTTTTTGAACTGCTAGGTTGGCTGAAGCTGGGGCTAGCAGTGGGAGCTCACTTTGCTCCCCGGATTTGAACCGCCAACCTTTCAGTCAGCAAGTTCAGCAACTCAGCAGTTTAACCCACTGTGCCACCGGGGGCTCCAAAACCCATAATAACCTGCCAACTAGGGTTGAGACCCACCACCTTACACATTATTATTGGATGCTTCCCAGAAGACCTGCCTTGCATTCAAATTCTGGGAACTGTAGGATGGAAAATAGCTACACTTTGGGCAGGAGGGACATAAAAACCAAATAATGGAAGGGACATTGTCCAGGGAGTCCCTTTGACCAAGAGAAATGCTGGAGCTCAGCCAAGTCCGAAGGTCGGACTGGGTGGAGAAAGCCTTTCATTTGTTCTCCAGTGGGAGTTTAAATCTCAGGTTTAAGATTAACCCAAAAGTGAAAGAGATCATTTCCCCGCCAGCCCAAGGTTCCTAATTTTATTCTCACTATCACTTCCTCATCCATTGTTCCCCGAATTTTAAAAATAAATGCTTAGAAGGGAATGAGTTGCAGAACTCTCATCCAATCATTTTGTAGCAGTTTTGTTTAGCAGGAACCCTGGTGAAAATGAAGATATTGTGAATATCTCAAAACTTAGTCTTTAATATCCTATTTACCAAACACACAAAAGTACAATATATACATTTTATGCATTCATGACTTGCTAAACCAGGCATTTAAACGATAACATGATCACTGTACTGTCAAAGGCCTTCATGGCTGAAATCACTGGGTTGCTGTGAGTTGTTTGGGCTGTATGGCCATATCCCAGCAGCATTCTCTCCTGACGTTTTGCCTGCATTTTCTGCTGCCCTGGAGACTAGGACGCGGAACAATGGCTTCAAACTACAAGAAAGGAGATTCCATCTGAACATTAGGAAGAACTTCCCAACTGAGAGAGCTGTTCAGCAGTGGAACTCTCTGCTATGGAGTGTGGTGGAGGCTACTTCTTTGGCAGCTTTTAAACAGAGGTTGGATGGCCATCTGTTGGGAGTGTTTTGAATGTGATTTTCCTACTTCTTGGCAGAATGGCGTTGGACTGGATGGCCCACATAGTCTCTTCCAATTCTATGATTCTTGGTAAATTGTTTGGATATTTTAACTCGTTATTTAGCTGTATTAGGTGGTATCTAGGGCCCTTCCACACAGCCCTCTATCCCAGAATAACAGGGAAAAAAATCCTACAAAATCTGCTTTGAACTGGTTTATCTGAGTCCACACTGCCATATATCCCAGTTCAAAGCAGATATTGTGGGATTTTTTGCCCTGTTATTCTGGGATATAGAGCTGTGTGGAAGTGCCCGTAGTGTTATAGTTTTGGAAGATTTAAATTTCTAAAATGCTTGTGTGTTTTGTTTTTTCTCTTCCTTGAATTAAAGTTATTATTTATATTGTTAATGGCAAACTCATAAATAGACAAATCCCTGACAATTAAGCTCACGAAAGTGGAAGTTCGACTATCCTTTTGGCAGCAGTGGCACAACCCATTTTGAACAAACCCTTTCCCCTTCTCTTTTGTTTCTTATAGGGTTCCTCCCTTAATCTTTCGACCTCCGGTTGCCCTGCAGACTTCCTAGTGCAGCTGCAGAGACTGTGGGGCTACTGCAGGGCAAAAGAATTAGGCAAGGAACATTAAGAAATTAGGCACTCCTTGGGCTGATTCAATGCTTCTCCAATGCCAGAAATACAGCTTAATGTGTAACATTAGAAAATGTTGACCATTTCCGCTACCTTGGCAGCCCACCCCTCCACAAAAGTCAACATTGACACTGAAATAGAGCACCGCCTGAGCTCTGCAAGTGCCGCATTTTTCCAAATGAAGCAGAGAGTGTTTGAGAACTGGGACATCCGTAGGGATAACAAGGTGCTTGTTTATAAAATGATTGTCCTCCCAACCCTGCTATACAACTGTGAGATGTGGACTATCTACAGACGTCACACTCAATTCCTAGAACAACTCCATCAGCTTTGCCTCTGAAAAATCCTACCAATCTCTTGGGAAGAGAAGTGGGCAAATGTCTGCGTGCTGGAAGAAGCAAAGACCACCAGCACTGAAGCGATGGTTCTCCACCATCAACTCCGCTGGACCGGCCATGTTGCCCAGATGCCTGACCACCGTCTCCCAAAGCAGTTGCTCTACTCCGAACTCAAGAACGGGAAACGTAATGTTGGTGGACAGGAAAAGAGATTTAAAGATGGGCTCAAAGCCAACCTTAAAAACCGTGGCATAGACACTGAGAACTGGGAAGCCCTGGCCCTTGAGTGCTCCAGATGGAGGTCAGCTGTGACCAGCAATGCTGTAGAATTTGAAGAGGCACAAATGGAAGGCAAAAGAGAGAAATGTGCCAAGAGGAAGGTGCTCAAACCAACCCCGACCAGGACCACCTCCCACCTGGAAACCAGTGCTCTCATTGTGGAAGAACATGCAGGTCAAGAATAGGGCTCCACAGTCACCAACAAAAAATACTGTAGGTTCTTGTGGGTTTTTTCGGGCTATAGGGCCATGTTCTAGAGGCATTTCTCCTGACGTTTCGCCTGCATCTATGGCAAGCATCCTCAGAGGTAGTGAGGTCTGTTGGAATTAGGACAATGGGTTTATATATCTGTGGAATGGCTGGGGTGGTGCAAAGAGCTCTTCTCTGCTGGAGCTAGGTGTGAATGTTTCAACTGACCACCTTCATTAGCATTTGAAGGCCTGGCTGAGCCTGGGAAAAACTTTTGTTGAGAGGTGTTAAGATGTGCCTGGTTGTTTCCTCTCTGCTGTTTTGCTGTTGTAATTTTAGAGTTTTTTTTATACTGGTAGCCAGATTTTGTTCATTTTCATGGTCTCTTCCTTTCTGTTGAAATTGTCCACATGCTTGCCATAGATGCAGGCGAAACGTCAGTAGAAATGCCTCTAGAACATGGCCCTATAGCCCGAAAAAACCCACAAGAACCTAGTGATTCCAGCCATGAAAGCCTTCGACAATACAAAAAATACTGTGTTTTCTGGTGACCCCTCTGACACCCCCCTCAGCGGGCCCGACGCCCAGGTTGAGAAACATAGGATTAATGTCTATGTTCCTGTTTCATGCTTATGGATTTTACGCATTATACTCTTGACTTCATGGATTTCATGTGCCTTGCATTCAAGGATTACTTGTACTTTGCTACCTTGGACTATTGATCCTTGTATTTTGGACTACTGCTATTTCCTAGCAGCTTTTCTACTGATTTTTTTGGAGAGGGGAGATTGAGGGTTTGTAAATAAACTATAGTTAGTTACTTCTGGACTTTGTGTGGTGGTGGGTGAAAAGGTGTTCCACAGCTAGACTGCAACACATTTCAACATCTGTGTCCTGCTTTTCTTCTTCACCATAAACTCCAGAAAACATCTCTTTTGGCAATCAGATAGATCTGTGCCAGTCTTCCCTGGCATTTCCCCTGGCATTGTGAGCTGAAATTTTGCAGCACCACAGCCAATGTCTCCAAGCAGCCCCTTTCAATGCTGTGTGGGATCCCTGGTTGGTTAGCCTGAAATCAGGCTTAAACCTCCTCTCCTTGGGCAGCTTCCATGACTAATTGTTCCAAAGGACAAATCTGAATTGTCTTTCATAAGTTTGGAAAGAAGCCCAGACCCAAGTCCTATGATCTGCTGCTGCTGCTACCAGAAAAGGCGTTTAAATAAAGGCGCCAGGCCTTGTTCTCCCAAAAGATTGGCCGTAGAATAGGGCAAATGTCGTTCAATCGTAGCAAAGGAAGAGAAGGGCTGGAGAGTAGGTGGGAGAGCAAGAAGGAGTATTTTCTCGGACCGAAGACACAGCTCACCAAACGTTGGTGCCCCAAGGAGACAAGTTGGCATTTACTGGCTGCCATGGATGCAAACAATGGCACAACCGCAGCAAAAAACATGCCACACCCGGGAGGCTCTTGCTGAATAATGTTGTTGTGCCAAAGGTTTTCCCTTAAGAAAGGAACCTTGGCTTTTAGTTGGACGGAGAGCCAAATGTGGCCATGAATTGCATGCATCTGGGATTGTTTTTAGTGCCGCTTCATGACTATAGAGCAGGCATGGGCAAACTGGAGACAAGGCTGGGTCTAGTCTGCTATATAATGTAGTTTGAACAGCATTATATAGTCTGTGTAGACCAGGCATGGGCAAACTTGGGCCCACCGGATGTTTTAGACTCCAATTCCCACCATTCCTAACAGCCTCAGGTCCTTTCCTGAGGAAGGGTCCTAAGGCTGTTAGGAATGGTGGGAGTTAGAGTCCAAAACACCTGGAGCGCCCAAGTTTGCCCATAACTGATGTATACAAATTTGGACTTAAGCTGTTGTTATTGCTATTACTACTTTCTTTACTTAGGCGAATCCTCATTGTCCATGTAGGATTGTTTTCCAAGATCGGTGTACTGGCGGTGGAGCCCTGTTCTTGACCCGCATGTTCTCCTGCAGTGAGGGCATTGGTTTCCAGGTGGAAGACAGTCCTGGTCAGGGTTGGCTTGACATGCCTTCCTCTTGGCACGTTTCTCTCTTTCTCCCTCCAGTCATGCCTCTTCAAATTCTACAGCACTGCTGGTCACAGCTGACCTCCAGATAGAGTGCTGAAGGACCATGGCTTCCCAGTTCTCTGTGTCTATGCCAGAGTTTTAAAGGTTGGCTTTGACCACCTCTTTCAATTTCTTTTCCTGCCCACCAACATTCCGTTTTCCGTTCTTGAGTTTGGAGTAGAGCAACTGCTTTGGGAGACGGTGGTCGGGCATCCGGACAACATGGCCGGTCCAGTGGAGTTGATGATGGAGGACCATCACTTCAATGCTGGTGGTCTTTGCTTCTTCCAGAACGCTGACATTTGTCCACTTGTCTTCCCAAGAGATTTGCAGGATTTTTCGGAGGCAACTCTGATAGAATCATTCTAGGGATTGCATGTGACATTTGTAGATCGTCCATGTCTCGCAGACGTATAGCAGGGTTGGGAGGACAATAGCATTATAAACAAGCACCTTGGTATCCCTACGGATGTCCCAGTCCTCAAACACTCCGTGCTTCATTTGGAACAATGCTGCACTCGCAGAGCTCAGGCGGTGTTGTATTTCAGTGTCAATGTTGACTTTTGTGGAGACGTGGTTGCCAAGGTAGCGGAAATGGTCAACATTTTCTAATGCTACACCATTAAGCTGTATTTCTGGCATTGGAGAGGGGTTGGCCGGTGACTGCTGGAAGAGCACTTTGGTTTTCTTGATGTTTAATGATAGGCCGAGCTTCTCGTATGCTTCTGCGAAGGTGTTTAGAGTGGCTTCTTCTGAATGCGCACAGATGGCATTGTCATCAGCATATTGGAGTTCTATAACAGATGTTGTAACCTTGGTTTTGGCTTTCAGTCTGCTGAGGTTAAATAGCTTGCCATATGTCCGATCTGTTATTGTGATTATTATTGTTGTTGTTGTTATTGTTATTATTGTTATTATCTATATCCCACTCAAAAGAGACTCAAAGATTTTCCAATTGTCAGTTACTTAATCAATCTATTGCATAGAAAGAAAGGATGCAATAATCCATAATTTCCCCCTTTCCCATCGCTACACAAAGAGGCAGAGGCAGAGAGAGCGAAGATGGCTTGCTAGAAGAATCCCTCCTAGGAAGAGCAAAACTATCTCAGGGGAAGACAGTCATGGAGAGAGCATTCCTAGGTTCTCCAAGAAGGAAGTTTCCAAACCTAGAAGCAGTCACTGAGGCCCCTTCTATACTGCCATATAAAATCCAGATTTTCAGCTTTGAACTGGATTATATGGCAGGGCCTGAGGCTGTTAGGAATGGTGGGAGTTGGAGTCCAAAACACCTGGAGGGCCCAAGTTAGCCCATGCCTGGTATTTGTTGTTGTTGTTCATTCGTTCAGTCATTTCCAACTCTTTGTGATCTCATGGATCAGCCCACACCAGAGCTCCCTGTCAGCCGTCACCACCCCCAGCTCCTTCAAGGTCATTCCACCTTGCCTGGTATAGATGCATCCTATGACTCTGTAGTCCAGGGTTTCCTACTCAGCTATGGAAACTCACTGGGGCCCCTTCTACACTGCCATATAATCAAGATTATCAAAGCAGATAATGCACATTATCTGATTTGAACTGGATTATTTGAGTCTACATTATTATTATTATTATTATTATTATTATTATTATTATTATATCTCTTCCAGCAGGAGACCCATGAAAAGATTCTTTGAACAGATTTATGCTACAATTGGGATTCTAGGAGATGTCGTCCAAAAAAAAGAGGAGACATAACAGGGTTTGGAACCGGAGGGTCCAAGTGGGCACATGACTGCTCTCGAGCCTCCAGACTAACCTTTCCTGTCCCCCCAAAAGTCAAGAATTGCTACTCACAGAAGCCTCAGAAATAATACCCAACCGACATCATTCTCACTGTCTTGATTTTTAAGCCTGTTTCTGGGGTTTCTTTGGAACGCCGATTCAGAAAATTGCATTGGACCGACTGCATCAAACTCTATTTTCTTCGATATGGTTACCATGGTTTCTTATGGGCGAGCAGATGGCAACTGGTAAATGGCATGTGTTCCGTATCTCCAAAACGAGAGCTGATAGGGGGAAAGTGGCACCATTTTTGGAATAAGAAGTCCAAATATTCCCAGATACAAAGCACCTGATGATACAGCTGCAGAACTTGCTGACCGAAAGGTCGGCGGTTCAAATCCGGGGAGTGGGGTGAGTTCCTGCTGTTAGCCCCAGCTTCTGGCAACCTAGCAGTTTGAAACATGCAAATGTGAGTAGATCAATAAGTACCGCTTCTGTGGGAAGGTAACGGAGCTCCATGCAGTCATGCTGACCACAGAACTTGGAGGTGTCTACGGACAACGCCGGCTCTTCAGCTTAGAAATGGAGATGATCACCGTCCCCTAGAATTGGACATGACTAGATTTAATGTCAGGGGAGAGTGGTCCCTGGCCAAAAAAGGTTGGGAACCACTGCATTAAAACCACTGAGCTGCTAAACTTGCTGACTGAAAGGTTGGTGGTTCGAGTCTGGGGAGTGAGGTGAGCTCCCACTGTTAGCCCCAGCTTCTGCCAACTTAGAATCATAGAAGTAGAAGAGACTTCATGGGCCATCCAGTCCAAACCCCTGCCAAGAAGCAGGAAAATTGCATTCCAAGCACCCCCGACAGATGGCCATCCAGCCTCTGTTTCAAAGCTTCCAAAGAAGGAGCCTCTACCACACTCCCAGGCAGAGAGTTCCATTGCTGAACAGCTCTCACAGTCAGGAAGTTCTTCCTAAACATTACTAGGTAATGACCTCACTACCTCTGAGGATGCTTGCCATAGATGCAGGCGAAACGTCAGGAGATAATGCCTCTAGACCATGGCCATATAGCCCGAAAAAGCCTACAACAACCCATTACTATGCAATGTTTTCAAATTACCTAGTAGTTAAAAAACATGCAAATGTGAGTAGATCAATAGGTACCACTTCTGCGGGAAGGTAATGGCACTCCATACAGTCATGCCGGCCACGTGACCTAGGAGATGTCTACGGACAACGCCGGCTCTTCGGCTTAGAAATGGAGATGAGCACCAGCCTCCAGATTCAGACATGACTAGACTTAATGTCAGAGGAAACCTTTACCTTTTAAAGACTTAAAGTGGACTTTTTTGGGTTTTTTTATTTCTGCGTAGTCCACATACCATGCCAAGGTCTTGGGAGAAAGGAGGGAAACTCTCTTAGACCTAGTTGCTGTTTTAGACAGATCTAATCAAGCTATGGCGTCCAGAAGGCGTTCAGCTCCCTGAGTGTGCTCTTGGTATTGATCTGCCTGGGATTGTCATTGCCTACACAGTCACTTTGGGGCTTGGCTTGCCAGTTCCCTATCACCCAAACCCATCTGTTGTCTGAAACTCCTGATAGAAGCTCCCTACGCTTCCTTATCTCTGTCGCTCAACCAACCAGCCGGTTCCTGCCTTCTCAGAGGAGGCGGGTTTGGCGAATGTCCCCACCAAAGGCTGCTGAAGCATGTGTGCGTTTGTGGCCGCACTGCAGATTCATGGCAGTTTGGCACCAATGAAATCTATAGAATCCCGAGCCAGTCCGTTGTGGCACCAGCATTCCCCTACAGAAAAAAATATATTACACAAACTACAGTCTGGCCATGTTTACAGTAGCTTACTGTCATTGGTTGATGAACGCTGGTTTTGAGTCTTAAATTGTTGTTTTTATGCCTACTTGTTTTATTCAATGGCATTTTATATTGTGTTTTATTTTATTCAAGCATTTAGGTAGTAAGCAATACTTCAGGGAGATGGAGGCTGGATACAATAATAAAGTTGTTGTTATTATTATTTGAAACACAAGATGAGTCCACAGCAGACACTCTGCTGGCTGTTGTATTGGATCACACGTCGGACACTTCCCAAGTATCTAGGACTGTGTGATGTATCGGCGAATAATGTGTGCAGATCCCAGTAAGGTGGCCTTTTGCAGCTGGCAGATGGCATTTTTGTCAGTGCCGATTGTGTTTAAGTGCAGGCCAAAGTCTTTAGGCACTGCACCTAGTGTGCCGATCACCACTGGGACCACATTATTATTATTATTATTATTATTATTATTATTATTATTATTATAAAGTTGCTTTCGTGTTACTTTTTTTAGTTTTTCCTTTATTTTTTGTTAATTATATGACACGATCTCATATATAATCAGAAAATATACATTCAGAAATAATGAAACATGTCTAGATCTGTATGCAGATGGCAACTCGAGTTTAAGACATTTTCAAAGGAAAATCCATGTAAACTATTACTAATTGGAACTGTTTCCATCTAGATAACAGCAATAGTGTCATCAGCTACCCCCCCCCCCCCCGGCCATATCAAGTGCAAATAAAATAAAATAAAATAAAAATCACAATGTATCTTTTTTTTGGGAAATTCCTTACAAGGCAAGAAATATTATTATTATTATTATTATTATTATTATTATTATTATTGCAAGTCCTAGATCAGCCTTTTTCGAACTGGGGGTTGACCAAGGGGTGTCGGAGGGGTCACCAAAGATCATTAGAAAACACAGTATTTTCTCTTTGTCATGGGGGTTCTGTGTGGGAAGTCTGGCCCAATTCTATTATTGGTGAATGCTCTTTGATTGTAGATGAACTATAAATCCCAGCAACTACAACTCCCAAATGCCACCTATTTTCCCCAAACTCCACCAGTGTTCACACTTGGGCATATTAAGTATTCATGCCAAATTTGATCCAGCTCTATCATTGTTTGAGTCCACAGTGCTCACTGGATGTAGGTGAACTACAACTCCAAAACTCAAGGTCAAGCCTACCAAACTCTTTCAGTATTTTCTGTTGGTAATGGGAGTTTTGTGTGCCAAGATTAGTTCAATTCCATCGATGGAGTTCAGAATGCTCTTTAATTCTAGGTGAACTATAAATCCCAGCAACTACATTTCCCAAATGACAAAATCAACCCCCACCACCCAATCCCACCAGTATTCAAATTTAGGTGTATCGGATATTTGTGCCGAATTTGGTCCAGTGAATGAAAATACCATCCTGCATTCAAATATTTAGATGTTACAATTCATAACAGGAGCAAAATTACAGTTATGAAGTAGCAACAAAAATAATTTTATGGTTGGGTGTCACCACAAAATGAGGAACTGCATTAAGGGGTTGTGGCATTAGGAAGGTTGAGAAACACTGTCCTAGATGTCTGTAGCCTTGAGCCGGCTAAAGTAAGGCCAAAGTGTGACAATTTGGCAGTGTGGGTCAGTCCTTGACAGTCCCCCAGCTTCATTTCTTCCAATGACGCAGTGCTTGGACTTACCTTGCAGGGCTGTAAGGAGGAGGGAAACTGTACAGTGAAAGGACAGGATAATACCCTTTCTACACTGGCATATAATGCTTATAATGGACAGCATTATAAATTCAGTGTAGACTAAGGCCCCTTCTACACTGCCCTATAAAATCCAGATTATCTGCTTTGAACGGGATTATGTGGAAGTCTAGACTCACATAATCCAGTTCAAAGCACAAAACCTGGACTATCTGGTTTGATAATCTGGATGATATGGCCGTGTAGACTCATATGATCCAGTTCAAAGCACATAATCTGGATTATCTGGTTTGATAATCTGGATTATATGGCAGTGTAGACTCATATAATCCAGTTCAAAGCACACAATCTGGATTATCTGGTTTGATAGTCTGGTTTATATGACAGTGTAGACTCGTGTAATCCAGTTCAAAGCACATAACCTGAATTATCTGGTTTGAAAATTGGATCATATAGCCATGTAGACTCATATAATCCAGTTCAAAGCACATAATATAGATTATCTGGTTTGATAATCTGGATTATATGGCAGTGTAGACTCATATAATCCAGTTCAAAGCACATAATCTGGGTTATCTGGTTTGACAATCTGGATTATATATAGCAATGAGGAAAGGGCCTATGAGTGTCGGACTCATTTTCAAAGGGCCACAGCCACTTTTGGGTTGCCTTCAAATGGCCGTTGAATCCGTGGATGGAGAATCCATGGAAACAAGGTCTGATTATCATTTTTTTAACATATCGGTAGGTGCTCCTTGTGTCCTCAAATGTTACTGAACAACAACACCCATCCCTTTTGGTGATCGGCCATGTGGAACTGGGGATAATGGGAACTGCAACCCAACAGCACATGTGGCTCTGAGGTTGAGGAATGGTTAGATGTTAGACTTCCTATCCAAGTTGGGCCCTCCAGGTGTTTTGGATTTCAACTCCCACCATTCCTAACAGCCTCATGCCCTTTCCTTTCTCCCTTAGCTGCTTAAGGAAGGAAGGGGCCTGATGCTGTTAGGAATGGTGGGAGTTGGAGTCCAGGGAGCCCGAGGGTGTTAGGAATGGTGGGAGTTGGAGTCCAAGGGACCCGAGGCTGTTAGGAATGGTGGGAGATGTTGTCCAAGGGGCCTGAGGCATTTAGGAATGGTGGGAGTTGGAGTACATGGGCCTGAGGCTGTTAGGAATGGTGGGGGTTGGAATCCAAGGGCCTGAGGCTGTTAGGAATGGTGGGATTTGGAGTCCAAGGAGCCCGAGGCTGTTAGGAATGGTGGGAGTTGGAGTCCAAGGAGCCCGAGGGTGTTAGGAATGGAGGGAGTTGGAGTCTAAGGGGCCTGAGGCTGTTAGGAATGGTGGGAGTTGGAGTCCAAGGACCTGAGGCTGTTAAGAATGGTGGGAGTTGAAGTCCAAGGAGCCAGAGGCTGTTAGGAATGGTGGGAGTTGCAGTCTAAGGGGTCTGAGGCTGTTAATAATAGAGGAAGCTGGAGTCCAAGGGGCCTGAAGCTGTTAGGAATGGTGGGAGTTGGAGTCCAAGGGGCCTGAAACTGTTAGGAATGGAGGGAGTTGGAGTCCAAGGAGCCCGAGGGTGTTAGGAATGGAGGGAGTTGTAGTCCAAGGAGCCCGAGGGTGTTAGGAATGGTGGGAGTTGGAGTCCAAGGGCCTGAGGTTGTTAGGAATGGTGGGAGTTGGAGTCCATGGGCCTGAGGCTGTCAGGAATGGGCGACCCTTTGCTGTAGCCCAAAATAACCAGGCAAGTGGCCAGTGGGCGACCAGGTTTAGGCAGAGCGAAGGGAGGAAGGGTTCCCCGTGGCTGTTGCCCGTCTCCCCCGCCCCGGGTCCGCTGCCAGCCCCTCTCCCACCCGGGGAAGCCTTGCCTGCTTACCGGCCTCGATGGCTTGCGCCAGGGTAGCCAAGCCGGTCATGCCGGTGGCGCCGAAGATGGCGATCTTCTTGCAGGCTGCAGCCATGTCCACTCCAGGCGGTGGCTGCTCGGCTCCTTCCCAGCCCCGGAGCCAAGCCTTCCGGGAGGCAGCCAGGCAGGCAGGCAGGCAGGGCGGGCGGGGATCGGGGGCGGCGCTCGCCTTTCCCAGGAGGAGGAGCAGCAACAGCAAGAAGGGGCTTGGCTTGGCTTCCCCGCCCCGATCGGGTTCCACGGAGGCGGCCACACTCGAGCGCCCCCCGCCCTCGACGGCTCTTCTTCCTCGGAGGCTCCCAAACCGAAGAAACGTCAGCAAGTGGTCGCATAAAGCCAACCGGACAGCGCCCTCTTGTGCTCAAAGCGGGAATGGCAGCTTCAGTCAATCTGGGAATTGTGGATTCAAGGGACGCTACAGATTCCTGCCCAAAGTGACTTCTTTGGAAAGCCTCAGCTAGTTACTTTGCTGGACAGTTCCCAACCCTGTTATGTCTCTTTTTTTTTGGACGACATCTCCTAGAATCCCAATTGTAGCATAAATCTGTTCACAGAACCTTTTAATGGGTCTCCAGCTGGAAGAGATATTATTATTATTTTACTGACACAAAAGCACAGTATGTCACAGCAAACGAGATCTATATGCCGGATTTCGTATAAAAAAGAAACAACAATTGAACACTTCCCAAGCATTTAGGACTGTGTGATGTATTTTCGAATGATGCATGCCGATCCAAGTAAGGTGGCCTTTTGCAGTTGACAGATTGTGATTTTGTCAATGTTTATTGTTTCCAAATGCTAGCTGAGATCTTTTGACATGGCATTGTTATTATTATTATTAGGAGCCCCCGGTGGGGCAGTGGGTTAAAGCACTGTGCCGGCAGGACTGAAGACCGACAGGTCGCAGGTTCGAATCCGGGGAGAGGCGGATAATCTCCCTCTATCAGCTCCAGCTCCTCATGCGGGGACATGAGAGAAGCCTCCCACAAGGATAATAAAAACATCAAATCATCCAGGCGTCCCCTGGGCAACGTCCTTGCAGATGGCCAGTTCTCTCACACCAGAAGCAACTTGCAGTTTCTCAAGTCGCTCCTGACACGACAAAAAATATTATTATTATTATTATTATTATTAGTCACTGAGCAACACAGTTAGAATCTTCAACATTGACATCAGTATGGAGTTCGGCATCTGCCAGCTACAGAAGGCCACCTTACTGGGATCTGCACACATTATTCACCGATACATCACACAGTCCTAGACACTTGGGAAGTGTCCGATGTGTGATGGAATACAACAGCCAGCAGAGTGATCTTGTCTGCTGTGGACTCATCTTGTTGTGTTTCGCTCTCTGGAATGGGGAGATGACCAGGGCAATAGACACGATCGCTCCAGAACGTCCCCTCTCAAGTAGCCGATCTAAACCGGCCCCTTGGTTTACTGAGGAGCTGGCGGTGTTGAAGCGAAAGAAGAGGGAACTAGAGAGCGTGTGGCGTTCGGATCCGAGCGAGTCAAACCGAACACGGTTTGTGGCCTTTTTAAGGTCATATGCCGCGGCAATAAGAGCCGCTAAGAAAACTTTCTTCGCGGCCACTATTGCGTCTGCAAAGAACCGTCCGGCTGAACTGTTCCGAGTTGTCAGAGGCCTTTTAAAACCCACCACTCAGGATGGGTGCCCTGATGACTCGGCTGCTCGCTGTGAAGCTTTTGCTCGGTTCTTTGCAGACAAAGTCGCTTTGATCCGCTCTGGACTGGACGCCGCATTAACGGCAGTCTCTGAGGATGTAACACGAGCATCTGCTTGTCCGATTTTGATGGATTCATTTCAATTGGTTCAAACTGAGGATGTGGACAAGGTGCTTGGAGGAATGAGAGCTACGACATGCATCCTAGACCCCTGCCCATCCTGGCTTCTAAAGGAGGCCAGAGGGGGATTGGCCGAGTGGGTTAAGGTGGTGGTTAATGCCTCCCTTCGGGAAGGCATTTTTCCAGCCAGCTTAAAGCAAGCTGTGATAAAACCGCTGTTGAAGAAGCCATCACTGGACCCCACTCAATTGGTAAACTATCGGCCTGTTTCCAATCTTCCCTTTTTGGGCAAAGTCATGGAACGTGTGGTGGCCTCACAACTCCAGGCATTCTTGGTAGACACGGATTATCTAGATCCGGCACAGTCTGGCTTTAGGCCGGGACATGGTACCGAGACAGCCTTGGTCGCCTTAGTGGATGATCTCCGTCGGGAGCTCGACAGGGGGAGTGTGTCCCTGTTGGTGCTACTCGACCTCTCAGCGGCCTTCGATACCGTCGACCACGGTATCCTTCTGGGACGCCTCGCGGGAATGGGTCTCGGAGGTACTGTTCTGCAGTGGCTCCGGTCATTCCTCGAGGGTCGGTCTCAGAAGGTGTCACTGGGGGACTCCTGCTCTACCCCACAACCTTTGTCTTGCGGGGTTCCTCAGGGTTCAATACTGTCCCCCATGTTGTTTAACATCTACATGAAGCCGCTGGGTGAGATCATCCGGAGTTTCGGAGTGCGGTGTCATCTGTACGCAGATGATGTCCAACTCTGTCACTCCTTCCCACCTGCTACTAAGGAGGCTGTCGAAGTCCTGAACCGGTGCTTAGCCGCTGTGACGGTCTGGATGGGGGCGAACAAATTGAAATTGAATCCAGACAAGACAGAGGTGCTCCTGGTCAGTCGCAAGGCCGAACAGGGTATAGGGTTACAGCCTGTGTTAGACGGGGTCGCACTCCCCCTGAAGACACAGGTTCGCAGTTTGGGTGTGATCCTGGACTCATCGCTGAGCCTGGAGCCCCAGGTTTCGGCGGTGACCAGGGGAGCATTCGCACAGTTAAGACTCGTGCGCCAACTGCGACCGTACCTTGGGAAGTCTGACTTGGCCACGGTAGTCCACGCTCTGGTTACATCCCGTCTTGATTACTGCAACGCTCTCTACGTGGGGTTGCCTTTGAAGACGGCCCGGAAGCTCCAACTAGTCCAACGGGCGGCAGCCATGGTATTAACAGGGGCTGGGCGCAGGGAGCACACAACTCCTCTGCTGTACCAGCTTCACTGGCTACCGATTAGCTACCGAGCCCAATTCAAAGTGCTGGTTTTGACCTTTAAAGCCCTAAACGGTTCTGGCCCTACATACCTATCCGAACGTATCTCGGCCTATCAGCCCACCAGGACCCTTAGATCTTCAGGAGAAGCCCTTCTCTCTATCCCACCTGCTTCACAGGTGCGGCTCGTGGGAACGAGAGATAGGGCCTTTTCTGTGGTGGCCCCCCGGCTTTGGAATGCCCTCCCTACTGAATTAAGATCAGCCACCTCGCTAATGGCATTTAGGAAAAAACTAAAAACCTGGATGTTTGAGCAAGTCTTCAATTGATCTTCGATGTGATGTTTTATCTGACCATGGATTAGCAATCAAGATAACGAATTGGATGACGATTTTAACTATGAGATGTCCCGATCTGTATTGGTGGCCCAATACTGTGTATGTTTTTTGTATGTATTTTTAATTTTAATTTTATATGCTTAAGTGAATTGTATATTTTAACATGTTGTAAACCGCAATGAGTCGCCGTACTGGCTGAGATATTAGCGGTATACAAGCATACCAAATAAATAAATAAATAAATAAGTAATAATAATAATAATAATAATAATAATAATAATAATAGTAATAATAAGATATTTAAGTTTCCATAGTTGGTACATCCGTTTTTGGTATCCACGTTTTTATGGTTCTGATCTATAATAGCAGTTCATGACAGTTCAGCTCTGTGGCACAGAAAATTTCTGCTGCTTCTGTACTTGTTTTGCTTCCAGTTGCCCTCCAGGCCCATTCCCTGGTTGGTAAGCAGTGGGTCCTGGTTCCAGTAGCCCACTTGTCGACGGGTGCCCAGGAGAAGCACTCGCCACGGTCCTTATTATCCTGGGCAACGACCGAGCCAGTAGAGACTTCTTTAGAGTCTGTTTTGCCATATTTAAATGGGTTGGGTGCACTTAGTTCTACTTCTCGGTTGAGACCACTCTGGCTTGGTTGAACCTACTGGTAGTTTACACTATCGCCATCACAGTTCTCAACATTATAGAAGCAGTTAAGCCCACCCCTGACAACGACAAGGTGGCACCCGATGGGGGGTGATGCCATGATTCAGATCGAGGTGATTGGCACACTGGGTGCAGTGCCTAAAGACCTTGGTCTGCACTTAAACACAACAGGCGCTGACAAAATTACCATCTGCCAGCTACAGAAGGCCATCTTATACTGGGATCTGCATGCATCATACGCCGATACATCACACAGTCCTAGACACTTAGAAAGTGTCTGATGTGTGATGGAATACAACAGCCAGCGGAGTGATCTTGTCTGCTATGGACTCATCTTGTTATGTTTCTAATAATAATAATAATAATAATAATAATAATAATAATAATAATGTGGGACTTTCGAATCCAGACTTATAATGTTTTGGAACACAGTGCACCAGACATCACGATTGTGGAAAAGAAAAAAGTTTCAATTATTGATGTTGCCATACCAGATGACAGTGACATTGAGGACAAACAACAGGGAAAACTCAGCCATTATCAGGACCTCAAAATCAAACTGCAAAGGCTCTGGCATAAACCAGTACAGGTGGTCCCAGTGGTCTTCAGCACACTGGGTGCCATGCCAAAAGATCTTAGCTGGCATTTAGAAACAATAAACATCGACAAAACCACAATCTGTCAACTGCAAAAGGCCACCTGACTTGTATCTACACGCATCTTTTGAAAATATATCACACAGTCCTAGACGCTTGGGAAGTGTTTGACTTGTGATTTTGTGATACGAAATCCAGCATATATCTCATTTGCTATGTCATATTGTGTTTTTGTGTCAGTGAAGAAATAATAATAATAATAATAATAATAATAATAATAATAATGGTAATAATAGGCAATACATCACACAGTCCTAGACACTTGGGAAGTTTCCAATGTGTGATCGAATACAAAAGCCAACAAAGTGATCTTGTTTGCTGTGTATCTAATAATAATAATAATAACAATAACAATAACAATAGGTTGTTGTGAGTTTTCTGGGCTCTCTGGCTATGTTCCAGAAGCATTCTCTCCTGACGTTTTGCCTGCATCTATGTCAGGCATCCTCAGAGGTTGTGAGGTCTGTTGGAAACTAGGAAAATTGGGTTTATATATCTGTGGAATATCCAGGGTGGGAGAAATAACTCCTGTCTGTGAGGTAGGTGTGAATGTTTCAATTGGTCACCTTGATTAGTATTTAATGGCCTAGCAGTTTCACAGTCTGGCTTCTTACTGTCTTACTATGGCAGAGGTTTGTTCAGAGGTCTGTGAGATTAAGGCAAGTGGGATGTATATATATCTCTTGAGTATCCAAGGTGCAAGAAAGAACCCTTTCTGATGTGTTGTCGAAGTTCCATCATCAACACAAAATACTGGAAGCGTTTGATGGGCATTATATCTGTAGCCTCAACTTGCTTCTGACACAATAAATAAATAGTGCTCAAACTACTACATTACGCTGGATTACACACACACACTTAACTGGTTAGTTACGGCACACTGAACACAATGAGAAATAATCTTGTTTTTGAGTAGACATCGCTCTTGCTCATGGTTAGACATGTAAAATGACTGGAAAAGTCATGCAGAGATGGGAGAAGACTTTTTTGGAGTAAAGTGGAAACTGAAATATTATTTCATAGCTTGCCATATAAAATATTAATATCTGGCAACCTGATGAAAATTAAATATACAAAGCTTTAAAGTTGTGAATTTCTAGTTTTAAAAACAAGACAAATTGGGCACATAATCTGTACCAAAGAGTGTTACAAACTGTTGTATCCCATGGTATTGAAGCACAGGTATATGCTTTAATGTTTTTTTAACATTTTTTGTGTGTATTTGTGGTATTTTTACAATGTTTTAATTATTCTGTAACCCGCCTTGAGCCACAAGGAGAGGCAGGTAAAAAATAAAATTATTATTAATGGTTTTTAACTGGGAATTTTTAAATACTGTTTATATTTAATTCTGTTTTAATGTTTGCATATTTGTATATTTTAAATTGCATGCTAATGCTTTTATGTTAAGCCACTTTGAGGCTGTGTATTGTCGAAGGCTTTCATGGCTGGAATCACTGGGTTGCTGTGAGATTTCCAGGCTGTGTGGCCATGTTCCAGAAGCATTCTCTCCTGATGTTTTGCTCGCATCTATTGTAGGCATCCTCAGAGGTTTTGAGACCTCACAACATCTGAGGATGCCTGCCATAGATGCAGGTGAAACATCAGAAGAGAATGCTTCTGGAACATGGCCATACAGCCTGGAAAACTCACAGCAACCCAGAACCCTTGTCTGTTTAAAGCAAGTGTGAATGTGGCAATTAGCAAGCTTGAAGAGTATTGAGTAGCCATGAAGCTGCAAAGTAAATCAGTGAAGGTATCAGCATAGAGGTAGCCTGGCCTCTGTTGCCTGGAGGCATCCTCTGTTTGGGAGCTGTTAACTGGCACTTGCTTGTTTGCTGTATGGAGTTCTTCTGTTTCTGAGTGGTGTTCCTTATTTACTGTGTTCATTACTAGCATTTTTTAATACTGGTGACCAGATTTTGTTCATTTCCATTTCCATTTGTTTCACTTCCAACAGAATATTTGAAGATGCCATGAGCCACAGATGCAGGCAAAACATCAAGAGAGAATACTACTGGAACATGGCCATACAGCCCGAAAAACTCACAGCAACCCATTCGTTCTTTATTTCTTCTATTTTATCTTTTTGCGTATCATCCCATTAAATTAGTAATAATAATAATAACAATAATAATAACAATAATAATAATGGTCAGACCACATCTGGAATATTGTGTCCAATTCTGGGCAACACAATTGAAGAGAGATGTTGCCAAGCGGGAATGTGTCCAGAGAAGGGTGACCAAAATGATCAAGGGTCTGGAGAACAAGCCCTATGAGGAGCGGCTTAAAGAGATGGGTATGTTTAGCCTGCAGAAGAGAAGGCTGAGAGGAGACATGATGAGGGTCATGTATAAAGATGTGAGGGGAAGTCATAGGGAGGAGGGAGGGAGCTTGCTTTCTGCTGCCCTGGAGACTAGGATACAATAGAGCAATGGCTTCAAACTAGAAAGGAGATTCCACCTGAACATTAGGAAGAACTTCAAACTAGAAAGGAGATTCCACCTGAACATTAGGAAGAACTTCCTGACTGTGAGAGCTGTTCAGCAGAGGAACTCTCTGCCCTGGAGTGTGGTGGAGGCTCCTTCTTTGGAGGCTTTTAAGCAGAGGCTGGATGGCCATCTGTCGGGAATGCTTTGAATGCTATTTTCCTCCTTCTTGGCAGTGGGTTGGACTGGATGGTCCACAAGGTCTTTTCCAATTCTATGACTATGATTCTAATAATAATATTTTAGCTTTTGCCACCTAAAAAGTAAGAAACATGAAAACAGAAACAATATATCTTTTGTAATTTATTTACTGTATAATAAAATATATCTCAGTGGTGGCTCCTTGGCTGTGGAATTCCTTCCTTAGGAAGATTAGATCAGCCCCTTCTCTCCTGACCTTCCACAAAAAGTGAAAACGTGGCTTTTTGAACAAGTCTTTGAGAACCAAGTGCAATAGATAAACACGGAACTGTATGAAACTGAATACTGGAATGGCTTAGATGATGTTTTTGGATGACAAAACTAATAGTGAAGGTAGTGGTTTTATCTATATAAATAAACACGTAATGTTCGTTTGTGGGATTAACATAACTCAAAAACCACTGGAAAAATTGACACCAAATTTTGACAGCACACACCTATTATTATTATTATTATTATTATTATTATTAACTTTATTTGTACCCCGCTAGCATCTCCCGGAGGACTCGATGCGGCTTACACAGGCCGAAGCCTCAAAACACAATACAGTAAAACAAACACAACAGTAGAAAACATAGCAAATCAATAAGTTAAGCAAGCAATAACGACAATAACAATACATCATGACACTTTAAAACTGGGCTGGCCAGCGCAATGGGGTACAGGGTTAAAAGTGCTAGAGTGGTAGGAGGAGCATGGGAATAAAATAGTACGGTGTGCAGTAATGTTAATTGTGCTAAAGTGCTTCTAGGACTTGGGTGGGGATTCCTAATCTGAGAAGGCACATTGGAACAGCCAAGTTTTTAGGTTCTTTCTGAAAGCTGCTAAAGTAGGGGCCTGGCGAAGATCTTTTGGATCTTCACCTAACAACCCAATATATGTCCTTCACTCAAAAAAAAAATAATTTTGTCATTTGGGAGTCGTAGTTGCTGGGATTTATAGTTCACCTACAATCAAAGAGCATTCTGACCTCCAACAATAATGGAATTGAACCAAACATGGCATACAGGACTCCCATGACCAACAGAAAACACTAGAAGGGTTTGGTGGTAGCTGATTTTGAGTTTGGGAGTTGTAGTTCACCTCCATCCAGAGAGCACTGTGGACTCAAACAATGATGGATCTGGACCAAACTCTACACAAATACTCAATATGCCCAAATGTGAACACTGGTGGAGTTTGGGGAAAATAGAATCTTGACATTTGGGAGTTGTAGTTGCTGGGATTGGTAGTTCACCTACAATCACAGAGCATTCTGAACCCCACCAACGATACAATTGGGCCAAACCTTCCACAAAGAACCCCCATGATTACCAGAGTGGGCCACAGCAAAGCGTGGCAGGGGACGGCTAGTCTATACAAATAAAAATGTATTTTTTTTTTGTGGGATTGACATAACTCAAAAATCACTGGGATTTTTCTGTTGGTCATGGGAGAACTGTGTGCCAGGTTTGGTCCACTTCTATTGTCGGTGAGGTTCAGAATGCTCTTTGATTGTAGATGAACTATAAATCCCAAGAACTACAATTCCCAAATGACAAAATCAAAACATTTTGAGTGAAGGCCATACATTGGATTGTCAGGTGTATTGTGTCCAAATTTGGTGTCAATTCCCCCAGTGGTTTTTGAGTTCTGTTAATCCCACAAACGAGCATTACATTTTTATTAGTATAGAGTAGCCAACCCCTGCCACGCATTGCTGTGGCCCAGTCTGCGTATATGTGTTTTTTGTGTGTATGTGTGTGTTTGCATTTATATATGTGGTTTTGCGCATGCGTTGTAATGTAATTTTTGTTTTTTGGCTTTTTAAGTCTCTTCTGTTGTGTTTTTCAGTGTTTTTATGAGTGATAGTCACTTGTTGGCCTGAGAGGTGTCTTGTGTCCAAATTTGGTGTCAATTCGTCCAGTGGTTTTTGTGTTCCTTATCTGCCTTCCTTCCTTATCTGCCTTTCTTTTTTTCTTTTTTTCTTTCTTTCTTTCTTTCTTTCTTTCCTACCTACCTTCCTTCCTTCCTTCTCTCTTTTGTTCCTTCTCTCCTTCCTTCCCTTTCACTTTTTTATTTCCTTCTCTCCTTCCTTTCTTCTCTACCTTTCTTTCTCTCCTTCCCTCCTTCTTTCCCTCTTTCTCTCTCTCCTTCCTTCCCCATTTCTGTGTATGTTTTGTGTGTGCATATATGTGGTTTTGTGCTTGTGTTGTAATGTTTTTTGTTTTGTTTTTTGGCTTCTTAATTCCCTTCTGCTGTGTTTTTCAGTGTTTTTATGAGTGATAGTCACTTGTTGGCCTGAGAGGTGTCTTGTGTCCAAATTTGGTGTCAATTCGTCCAGTGGTTTTTGAGTTATGCTAATCCCACAAACAAACATTACATTTTTATTTATATAGATTGTTGTATGATGTTTTAACTTGTATTAGTAGCATTGAATCCTTGTAAGCTGGTCTGAGTCCCTCTATAGAGGTGAGAAAATCGGGATATACAAGTTTTTAATAAATAAATAAACCTGGAGGGCTTAAGTTTGCTTATGCCTGGACTAGATGCTCTTTGGGGTGTCTTTTCCAACTCTATAATTCTGCTTGGGCAATGTTGGGAGGCACCCAAAAGGGACTGAAGGTGTTCCAAAATCATTTTCAAAAGAACTGATCCAAAAAAAAAAACCTTTGAAAGAAAGGTTGTGTTGTGTACTTTCCATAAAGAAGAGACTGTTAAGGGTGGCTGGAAGGAAGACAAAGATGTTCCCCTTAACTTCCAGGCCAGAGATGGTTAGAGCCCTCCTCCTCCTCCTGCTGCCATCCTTCCAGCATCCCTAGAGAAGAGAGGCGGTGCGCCTCGCCTGTCTCTCCTCCATCCTTCCTGGAAAGCGCGCCTCCTCCTCCTCCTCTTCCTCCTCCTCCTCCTCCTCTTCTTCCTCCTCCTCCTCCTCTTCCTCCTCTTCCTCCTCCTTCCTCCGTTCTCCGGGGCTGGGCTGGGCTAGGCGGGGATTGGCTGCCAAGGCTGCCTTAGCCGGAGCGCAAAGGACCGCTGCTCTGCCTCCTTCCTCCTCCCTTTCCTCCTGCATCTCTTGGCCAGCCTTGGAGAAGGCGAGGTGAGTGCATAAGAGGGGGGCTTTCTCCACCCTTCCTCAACCCTTTCTCCCCATAGATGTGAGTGTGTACGTGCGTGGTGGGCACCTGGCCTTGGCACCTCCCTCTCCCCTTGTGCCCCTGCCCAAAGAGAGAGGAGACCCAGCTACTAAATAAACAGGGAGGGGCAGACCTCTTCCTTCTTCCCTCTTCCCTCTCCCCTCTTGATGTCTCCAGCTTTGGAATTGGGGATTCTTGGACTTGGCACCCATCATGCCAACTGGGCATTGTTCCCTTCTGATAGACTGGGTGGCGAGTCTCAGCATTTCCCCCATTGCCAACCCTCACCAGCCGGCGCTGTCCATGGTTGTTTTCTCCCTCCCTGGAAAGGTCATTGGAGGCCTTCCTCATCCCATCTGGACCAGGCCTGCTTTGCCTTTGGGTCTCTCCTCACCCTCCTCCTTGAGCACCACCCCCAATGGGCTGATGTTCAGGTGCTTTTAGGCCATGCCAGGCCCAAAGATGGTGACCGGGTGCAGCAAGGAAGGACACATGGCATCTCCGAAAGAAGGTCTCCTTGGCCTTTCTGGAGTCGAAGGAGAATGAGAGAAGCAGGAATCGTGGGAAAGCCTTCTCCTATTTGCATATGCCGCTGTGTCTCTTTCACCTATAGTCCTAGCCGGTGATTTTATGCATCATTGCATTGACTGGTAAAGCATGAGGGGCTTATCCATGTTTTGCCAAAGCCCCCCACGAACAGAGCTGGAATGCCTGCAGTTCCTTTGTGTGTATCATCATTGCAGAAGAGATTCTCAGGGAATCGGGTCCCCAGCTTCCCTTCCCCTTAAGGGAACTATATATGAGCATGTCGGAACACAAAGTGCTGAGCTTCCCGTTCGGAACGTTCCAGTTGTTTGCAAATTAGGTTTCTGTAACGCCGGGAAAGAGAGATTGAGTACACCAAGGAGCAGCCTTGGTGTGGTGATGACTTATTGGCATCCATTGTTTAATTAACTGGGCTGGCAAATGAAGATAAGGGAAAACTAGGCCTTCTGTGGAATTCTCCCCTCTTTTCCCCTCCTGGACCCTGCCCTTGCAAATGTCTGGATTGCTTTCAATGTGCATTCACAGTCAGGGAAACTTTTGGGGGGATCTGGTCACCCCAACGTAGTGTGGACCAAAGTAAGCAAATATTTGCTCTTTTTCGTCAGGACAGAATGCTTCTGGAACATAGCCATACAGCCCAAAAAACTTACAGCAACCCATTTGCTCCTTTAATTTGGGGCTGCCGGTTAATGCGCTGAGCTGCTGAACTTCCAGACCAAACAGTCAGCAGTTCAAATCCGGGGAACAGGGTAAGCTCCCACAGTTAGCCCCAGCTTCTGCCAACCTAGCAGATCAAAAACATGCAAATGTGAGTAGATCAATAGGTACTGTTTCATCGGGAAGGTAACGGCACTCCATGCAGTCATGCCGGCCACATGACTTAGGAGGCGTCTACGGACAATGCTGGTTCTTTGGCTTAGAAATGAAGATGAGCACCATCCCCAGAGTCAGACACGACTAGATTTAATGTCAGGGGAAACCTTTACCTTCACCTTTAACCTTTTTGGCAGTAATATTGCAGTCATGCCGGCCACATGACCAAGGAGGTGTCTACAGACAATGCCAGCTCTTTGGCTTAGAAATGGAGATGAGCACCACCCCCATTGTCAGACACAACTGGATTTAATGTCAGGGGAAACCTTTACCTTTACCTTTAACATTTTTGGCACTAATATTGGAGAGTGGCTCCTGGCCAAGTGGTCCCTGGTCAAAAAAGGTTAGGAACCACTGCATTAAAACTGCTGAGCTGCTGAACTTGCTGACTGAAAGGTTGGTGGTTCGAATCCGGGGAGTGGGGTGAGCTCCCACTGTTAACCCCAGCTTCTGTCAACCTAGCAGTTTGAAAACATGTGCATGTGAGTAGATCAATAGGTACTCCTTCGGCAGGAAGGTAACAGCACTCCATGAAGTCATGCTGCCCACATGACCTTGGAGGTGTCTATGGACAATGCCGGTTCTTCAGCTTCAAAATGGAGATGAGCACCAATGCTCAGAGATAATGTTAATGATTAGACTTAATGTCAAGGGGGAATATTTACTTTTATAAGGAAAGAGCGATATTGATCCACACCTGTTCAGAAGTCTGAAGTAGGGCTTGGTGGGAAAGGGACTACAAGAAAGAAGATTCCATCTGAATATTAGGATGAACTTCCTGACTGTGAGAGCTGTTCAGCAGTGGAACTCTCTGCCCCAGAGTGTGGTGGAGGCTCCTTCTTTGGAAGCTTTTAAACAGAGGCTGGATGGCCTTCTGTTGGGGGTGCTTTGAATGCAATTTTCCTGCTTCTTGGCAGGGGGTTGGACTGGATGGCCCATGAGGTTTCTTCCAACTATGATTCTGTGACTGAGAATGTGTGTGCCTTTCTGCTTGGCATCATGGTATTTGTGGGTACTTTCCTTGGTTACATGTGGCTCTCCATAAACACAATGAACAGCAACAGTGGTGATGATGGAGAATGGTCACTTTGTGCCCTTCTTGAGAGCTTCCCAGTAGCTCCTACAATGGGAAAGCGGATATTGTTATCCTTTGGTGTGCTTCTGTAGAGCCTATGCCAAAGGTCTTCTGCTCAAGATTATCTGTAGACCGCATGGGCTGCAAAAAATAATAATAACCAGCTTCCCCAAATACATAACCAACCAGGAGGCCAGTTTCCAATACAGGCATTTGGGGGTTGTTAAGTCAATGGAAAGGTGAGCACCACAAGAGCTAAAAAATGGGTTAGCAGAATCATCCGCTTCAGAGTCAAAATCACAAGAGAATGCACAAATAAGGTATAGAGTTCCTACAAAAGAGACAAAACTTCAATTTCTGAGTATACTACAGCTATCAAATATTAGAATGTTAGGCCAGACCCTGCTTTCCTGCAGCCTGCCAACGTATAATTCCATAACACCAAAACTTCAAAACACCAAAATCTCAAAACTTCTTTGCTTAAGAACAATGCCAAGGCACAGATCTCTGTTTTCCATACAGCAGATCTGACTCCCTGCACAAAATCTAAGACTCCAAAAGCACACTTCTTCCTCTTCCCTTGAGAAAGAAGCCCCAAAGTGACCAGACTGCTCCCGTGCAAATCTGCCACTATCCATAGGTACACTATCTCTCTCCTTCCCATGGAGCAGAGCATAGTAGATGAACCAGACTCCTCAGGTCTGTCACACTTTGAGCATTATTAGACCGAGTCTTTTATAGGAATATTCTGTTGATGCAGTCCCAAAGTTGAAAATTAATAATAAACATCTTCTATCCTGGATCCATCTCAGTTTCCTGGCCAGATGTTGATCTTCTTGATTGGTGTTGACAAACACAAGGCTTGTGTTGACTTCCTTCTTAACATAAGGAATGTTGTAAACATTTCTGTTATCACTGTCCCAGTAGTTATCAGAGTTTACTATTAGCAACTTTTAATTACAGTGCAGCAAGCAGGTAGTTAGTCATTGCAAGCCTTAATATTTTGCTGGTACTTCCAAAATTATTAGCTCCATCCATACATTCATCTTCCATTCTTCCATTCATTCCCACACATCATTATTAAATTCACATTTGTCAAATATTTTCATGACATGAGGATGCCTGTCATAAATGTGGGTGAAAAGTCAGGAGAGAATGCTTCTGGAACATGTCCATACAGCCCAGAAAACTCACAGCAACTCAGTGATTCTGGCCATGAAAGTCTTCGACAACAAACCACTGAATATGTCAAAAGTCCCATCTGCTTTTGGTTATGACTGGCATTGGTTCCAGATTACCTTCCAGATTTCATAGAAGCTGCTTGACTTGAAGACATTCACCAATTCAAGGGGGTTGTTTTTTTTCTCAGTGTTGCCTTCGAGAGGGAAGTGTGGGACTTCTCAGAAAGCGGACTGGAGGTAGAACAATCCATTGGGATGTTTGTCCTGCACACATTTCATTGAAATGAGTTCCCAATTGATTGTGCTTATTGTACTGAGAGTATGAAACATTTTGCAGCCATATAAATGTCTTTCACGCTTTGATGGCCTCTTGTTCTCAATTTATATTACTAAAGCAGGTCCTTGGGTAAGTCACTGGATAAGGCAAATGGCTTTCTGTAATTCCAATCCTAAAACCATGGATTGCTTCTTCCAAACTCTATAACAGGCATTGGCCAAGTTGGGTCCTGTGGGTGCTTTGGACTTCAACTCCCACCATTCCTAACAGCCTCAGGCCCCTTCCTTTTCAGGAAAGGGCCTGAAGCTGTTAGGAATGGTGGGAGTTGAAGTCCAAAGCACCCACAGGACCCAACTTGGCCTATGTCTGTTCTACAAGAGATATGACTGATCAGGCTATTGTCTCTATTGTGAAGGAGACGCCGAGGTTCAACTCACCTGGAGTTCCTCCAGAGTTGGATTGGATCCTTTTTCGGATTTTTATTTGGTTAGGAACTGCGCTGGCTGGAGGCCAATAATGCAGTGGGTGTCTTATCAAGATCTGCGACGTGATGGACGGCCCCAGCTGGGCACTCATCACCTTATTGCAACCGTGAGCCTGGGGTGGGGTTAGGACGCTTAGATTGGGGTGAACTGCTTTCCAGACTAGGCCAGGCATGAGAAGGAATCACATTCAGTCTGGAAGAAAGCAGAAAAATGAGGTTTGCAATTGCAAGGAGCCAATGTCCTAGTGTTTTTTTTACAGAGCTAGCCCCACCCAAAGCCAAGACAAAAGCTGCATTTTGTCTTCAAGACCTGAGATACTTTCCTGGGATGCTGCCCTACATGGGTTTATCAAGGGTGGGAGGACTGGTAACATATTCCCAGGGTTCTAGATAAGGGAAAGAGCTTTCCCAGTCAGGGACTTTGTTTTCCAACTTGAGAAACTGCAAGTCGCTTCTGGCGTGAGAGAATTGGCTGTCTGCAAGAACATTGACTAAAGGAAGCCCTGATGTTTTGATGTTCTTCCATCCTTGTGGGAGGCTTCTCTCATGTCCCGACATGGGGAGCTGGAGCTGACAGAGGGAGCTCATCCACACTCTGCCCAAATTCGAATGTCCAATCTGTCAGCCTTCAGGCCGGCCAGCACAAGGGTTTAACCCAGTGGTTCTCAACCTGGGGTCTCCAGATGTTTTTGGCCTTCAACTCCCAGAAATCCTAACAGCTGGTAAACTGGCTGGGATTTCTGGGAGTTGTAGGCCAAAAACATCTGGGGACCCCAGGTTGAGAACCACTAGTTTAACCCATTGCACCGCTGGGAGCTCCAATGATTAACTGACATATTGCATGTGTGTTGTCAAAGACTTTCATGGCTGGAATCACTGCCTTGCTGTGAGTTTTCCAGGCTGTATGGCCATGTTCCAGAAGCATTCTCTCCTGATGTTTTGCCCACAACTAGCCAGGGACTGAACTTGCAAGGGATTTTTGTATGCAAAGCAGTGGCCCTTCCTTTTCTGTCTTGTTGTGATGCATGGCTTTTCCAGAGCACCAATTCTGCAAATGGATTGCAAGAATGATATAATCATGGAAGAGACTACATTGGCCATCTAGTCCAACCCCTGCCATGCAGGAAAAGCACAATCAAAGTACCTCCGACAGATGGCTATCCAGCCGCTGTTTAATATCCTCCAAGGAAGGAATTTCCACCACAGGATGACCATTTATTTTGGAACTTCCCTAGGGGTGCTTGGTAATTTACTTATGTTAGAAAGAAGGACCCTGCCCCAAGAAGGTTCCAGTCAGAAAGTAGGTAAAAGGTAAAGGTTTTCCCCTGACATTAAGTCCAGTCGTGTCCAACTCTTGGAGTTGATGCTCATCTTCATTTCTAAGCTGAAGAGCCAGTGTTGCCTGTAGACACCTCCAAGGTCATGTGGCCGAAATGACTATATGGAGAGCCGTCACCACCCCTATTGATCTACTCACATTTGCATGTTTTTGAACTGCTAGGTTGGTAGAAGCTGGGGCTAATAGTGGGAGCTCACCCCGCTCTCTGGAATTGAACCTGCAACCTTTCAGTCAGCAAGTTCAGCAGCTCAGTGGTTTAACCCACTCACCTCCAGGGACTTCAGTTAGAAAGTAGAAAGTAAACAATGGGATTTTTTTTCATGTCAGGAGCGACTTGAGAAACTGCGACTTGAGACCTGGCCATCTGCAAAGACATTGCCTGAGGATGTTTTACCAACCTGTGGGAGTCCTCTCTCATGTCCTCACATAAGAAGCTGGAGCTGAGAGACGGGAGCTCACCTGCTCCCTGGATTTAAACTGCCCACCTTTTGGTCAGCAGTCCTGCCAGCAGAAGGGTTTAACCCATTGCACCACCTGAACCAAGTAGTTGGGAGCTGAGGAAAAGTGTGTAATTGTTTGGCTCCATACATATTAAGACATAGTTCCAGGCTTCATGATATCTGTCATGTGAAGAAATGTGGGAAATGGGCCCAAGGATGAGTTTGGGGTAAGGATTGGAAGAAAGCAAAGGATGGGATGGTAAAGTCTCTGAAAATCAGGAATAGGAGTAAACATTTCTAGGCTGAGAACCATATCTAGGGAGACAGGATTGTCCATCAACAGTTGGCACATCTGGGTAGCAAACCAAGCAGGCAAGCATACAGGGCACCTTATCACAGTTTGCTCCTCCTATGCTCCTCCTAGCTGAATTATAGCAATTCTTTATACAGGTTTTCAAATCCCCACTCAACCATGAAAACTTGCCAGGTGATCTTGGGCAAGTCGTGCAGTCCTAACCTCAGAAAACCTCTTGCATTCAGCTCAGCATTAAGCCAGAAACAGCCGTGCAGGCAAACAAGAACAACAATGAATAGAACAATTTAAAATCATTAAAGACAACAAAACTGCACAGTACACCATTAAAAGCCCATCAGGTCCATTCCTAAAAGCCTGACAAAGCAGGGATGCTTCTATTTGACAATGGCAAAATAGTAATCAGGGAACCATCCTAGAATCTCTAGAGCAATGGTTCCCATCCTTTTTTTGACCAGGGATCAATTGACCAGAACCATTTGACCAGGGACCACTTTGATCAGGGACCACTTTGACCAGGGACCACTTTGATCAGGGACCACTTCACCAGGGACAGTTTTGACCAGGGAGAACTTTGACCAGGGATCACTTTGACCAGGGATCACTTGACCAGGGACCACTTGACCAGGGACCACTTGACCAGGGACCATTTTGACCAGGGACCACTTTGACCAGGGATCATTTGACCAGGAACAGTTGATCAGGGACCACTTGACCGGGGACCATTTGACCAGGGACCACTTGACCAGGGACCACTTTGACCAGGGACCCCTTGGACCAGGAACCACTTAACCAGGGACTACTTGACTAGGGACCACTTTGACCAGGGACCACTTGACCGGGGACCATTTGACCAGGGACTACTTGACCAGGGACCACTTTGACCAGAAACCACATGACCAGGGACCACTCTCAAACATTAGTACCAAAAGGATTACTAATCAGTTTTTGGTCAACTTCAGTTTGGTTATTTGGGTTGCTGATTCAGAAAATTGAATTGGATAGACCACATCAGCTCTAGTTTCTGATACACAGCATATACCATCCAGTAGTCGCCATCTCTTCACCCACAGAAAACCATATTTAATAAGTCTTGGCACTAAAAGAGAGTTTCACAGTACCAGTTGCTCTTGTTGCAATGATGTCGTAATGGTGAGACTGCAGACCATATTTTAGTTCTTGCGAACCGCTGGTGGTCCATAGATCACAGGTTGGGATCCACTGCTCTAGAGAATGAATACTAAAGTCTTGGAGCAGCCACTGAGAAGGCCCTCTCCCTTGTTTCCACCAAACAAGCTTGAAAAGCTAGTAGGGGGGAGAGAAATCTGTAGTTCTTCTGTGAGCTAGGACATTTCTGGAATCCTATGTAGATAGGAGGCTTGTTTTTGTTTTACAAGGATGTTACCTTGTTGGCTGCAACTTATAAACAAGGCTTCTCCTGAACCTTTCTTTCTCTGGTATGATTTAGTTCTCTCTGAAATCTTCAACCCAACAAGAATTTCCAGCAGTCTCTTGCAGCTTCAAGAATTCATGAAGTCCCCGCATGTGGATCTGTGACGGGATCTGCTTCTCTGCCACGACAGCAAGATGGCAAACGTTTCTCCAGCTAAGCTGGATAACATGGAAGCCCAGCAACAGCAACAGCAGCAGCAGCAACAACAAAATAACAACACTCGGTGGGAAAATACAGAGCACCACCATCCCCACCGAACCTGGGATGAGACCACTGCCACTGCCAAACTCTTCGAATGCTCTCGGATCAAAGCATTAGCTGGTAGGTCGGTGTCTTGGGTCCAGATTATGCATGGACAAACTTTGGCCCTCCAGGTGTTTTGGACTCCAACTCCTACAGTTCCTAACAGCCTCAGGCCCTTTCCTTTTCCTCCTCAGCTGCTTAAGTGCTGTTAAGGATTGTGGGAGTTGAAATCCAAAACACCTGGAGGGCCCAAGTTTGCCCATGCCTGGTCCAGACACTCATGTGCTTATCAATATCAGATCTAATTGTGGTCTTTGCCTTATGGTGAGTAGAAGGGAGAAATCCTGAATAGCAGATTGAAAACATAGCAAACCATCATTACTATTATTATTACTTCCTGCCTTTCTCTCAGTCTGAGTCTTTAGGTGGCTTATAAAAGTTGAAAGAGATGGAGCTTTGAAATTTACAAAGTAGTGGCTGGCATTCTGTTAATCAGTTATGACATTGTAGATTGGGCTCACTACTTTGTAAATGGTTCCTGTTGACATTTATGATCATGGTTATTAATTTATCATATCAGAAGTGAACCAAGGTTACAGTTGTAATGTATTCAAAAACCCAAACAAAGTTTAAAAACTTGGCAGTATACTAAATGTCCTTTGACCAGAAGTTGGCTATTTGGAGTGCCTCTGGTGTTGCTATAAGAAGGCCCTCCATTGTGCATGTGGCAGGGCTCAGGCTGCATTGGAATAGGTGGTCTGTGGTTTGGTGCCGTTACCATAATTATGAATGCCTCATTAAAATACACACAGCCACAACAATGGACAGATTTTTGCAGTGCAGGATGCTGAAGGATGATGCACCTAGTTTTCTCCTACTAGCATGATTGTCCACTTGAACAATCAACCATCAAATTCTTGCTGAAATGTAAAGGTAAAGTTCCAGTTTAAGATCTCTAGAACAGTCACCAAGAATGTCCTCTCAGACGTCCTCACCAGATGTACCTGTAAAGGTGGCATGATAGCAAGAAGGGCTTGCCTGAAAGACCTAAAAATGTGGGTGGGCTCAAAATGTGGGCAACTTAATCAATCTGTGAGATCAACAGAATCCAGGATGTATGTGACTGTAGAGGTCATAAACTATCCCTTTAAGCCACTGTTTCTCAACCTGGGAGTCAGGACCTCGGGGGGGGGGGGGGGTTGCGAGGGGGTTTCAGAGGGGTCACCAAAGACAATCACAAAACAATATTTTCTGTTGGTCATGGAGGTTCTGCATGGGAAGTTTGGCCCAATTCTGTTGTTGGTGGGGTTCAGAATGCTATTTGATTGTAGGTGAACTATAAATCCCAGCAACTACAACTTCCAAATGTCAAGGTCTATTTTTACCAAACTCCACCAGTGTTCACATTTGGGCATATTGAATATTCGTGCCAAGTTTCCTCCAGATCCATCATTGTTTGAGTCCACAGTACTCTCTGGATGTAGGTGAACTACAAATCCAAAACTCAAAGTCAATGCCCACCAAACCCTTCCAGTATTTTCTGTTGCCCATGGTAGTTCTGTGTACCAAGTTTCCATCATTGGTGAAGTTCAGAATCCTCTTTGATTGTAGGTGAACTATAAATCCCAGAAAATACAACTCCCAAATGACAAATTTATTTATTTATTTATTCCATACATTTCTATCCCGCCCTTCTCCCCACAAGGGGGACTCAAAATCAAATATTTGTGCCAAATTTCATCCAGTGAATGAAAATACATCTTGCATTACAGATATTTACAATATGATTCATAACAGTAGCAAAACTACAGTTATGAAGTAGCAACAAAAATAATTTTATGGCTGGGGGTCACCACAACATGAGGAACTGTATTAAGGAGTTGTGGCATTTGGAAGGTTGAGAAACACTGTCAACCGTGAGGCTTTATAGGTTATAACTATAAGACATCCTTCCAGGGGAAAACAAAAACCAGGAAGTAGGTGGCACTCTAATTCTCATTGGATTAGAGACAGCATTTTAATCCAGTGAGGGTTTCCGTTGTCTCCTCCGATGCATTTCAAAGGAAAGCCGTGAGTGTTTCACAAGAGAGCTGCATTCTGGACACCTGGATTCTCCCTGGTGTTCTTAAGGGTGTGGGGTGTCACCTAACAAGCTGAAATTCTGGCAGATGAACGAGATGCTGTCCAGAAGAAGACTTTCACCAAGTGGGTCAACTCTCACCTGAGCCAAGTCTCCTGTCGAATCAATGACCTCTACACAGACCTGCGGGATGGCTACATGTTGACAAAGCTGCTGGAAGTTCTGTCTGGAGAGCAGTTGGTAAGTGGTGTATGTGTTTGTGTCGTTATATACCCTTGGCTGCTGGAGAAGACATCTAGCACTTACTTCTAAGGGAGAAGGGGCCACTTCCATAAAGCCAGATACATAGCTTAGTCTGCGTAGTATTAGGAAGAACTATCCAACAATAGAGTGGACTTCTTCAGAAGGTGATAAGTTCTCCTTCATTGGAGAAGGCTGGGTGGAGTCAAGGGTAGAGTCAAGATGAGAAATTACCATGAGATATGCTTCCTTGGGTACACTTCACTCCTGTTTTTCTTGTACTTCCTGGAAGCCCAAGCCAACACGTGGCCGGATGCGTATCCACTCCCTGGAAAATGTGGACAAGGCACTGCAGTTTCTGAAGGAGCAGCGAGTCCACCTGGAGAACGTGGGCTCCCATGACATTGTTGATGGCAACCATCGTCTGACGCTGGGCCTGATCTGGACCATCATCTTGAGATTCCAGGTAAGGTTGAGAGGGACAAATGGGGAGCATGGTGTGGTGCTGCATGTGCCTTCCTGTCATTTGTTGAGCCCACAAAGAGAAACTCTGGAATGGACCAAGAGGTCCATGAGATCTGTGGCTATTATTTCCTCTCCTGGAGCCTGCACCAGTCCAGATTTTGATGGCAGGTTGTGGTGGGAAGGGAGGAGTGGTAGGCATGGACTCTTGCCATTCTGTCTTCCCCCATGGCTCCTTCTCAGATCCAGGTGATTAAAATTGAAACCGAAGACAACCGAGAGACCCGCTCAGCCAAGGATGCCTTGCTGCTCTGGTGCCAAATGAAGACAGCAGGGTAAGCAGGGGAGAGTTTTTAGGATGGTAGCGGTGACTGATTTGCCAACAGAAGCACAACTACAGATGTCTTTATTCAGTGGGCAGTTGAGTGAAACCCCTCTGGATCCCCTCTCCCATCATGATCAGAGTCACTTGCCTCTTTGTTCTATTTTACTTTATTAAAAATCCTTTCCCAGTTCATATTACAGTTTAGAAATAAAACACAAATGATACGACCAATGGTAATGGGCAGTTCCCATGTCAGTGGCATGGTAAATTCGTGCCATGTTTTCATCCAGGTTTGAAAGGAGTGCTCCAAGGTGCTGAAAAGTGGTCTTAACTAAGTTCAGAACTTTGGACAGCTCCTTTGATGGGATAGATTCACTACTTAAGAGCCACCAGCCACCATTTGGTACATCAACCTCCAAACCTTAATATTTCATGGTGAAAAGTTCTAGTTCTGCATCATACAGATTTCAGAAAACTACATCCAAAGTTGGTAAAAAGATTTTGCACTAATTCAATAAATTGGGGGCCCAGCAACAACTTTGGTGGGCATGAAAAGCAAAAGCAAAGGAATACTGATGTTTATTTATTTATATTGCACCTTTCCCCTAGTTTGGGACTCAAAATGGCTTGCCACAGGTAAAGCAAACAGAATTGAATATTAGAAGTGTTTTTGACCAAGGAACATTCTCCCATGTCAGTAGGGGCACTCATTTCCCTAAGCTCCCAATTACGTTGCTCCAAGTTACCTTTTGCCATTTGCTTTGAGTGAAATGGTGAAGGATGATCACTTCAATATAAAGTTGCAGGAATGCCTGCTTTGTTTTCTTGTAACTATCCTTCTCTTCTCAGGTACCCTGAAGTCAATATCCAGAACTTCACTACCAGTTGGAGGGACGGGCTAGCTTTCAATGCCCTCATCCACAAGCACAGGTATGAAGAAGGGCCAAGGCTGCTATGGCACAATTGAGTCAGGCTGGGTTTGGATTATCGATACTAGTAGTTCCTTAAGAACAGTGGTGCTCAACCTGTGGGTCCTAAGATGTTATGGCCTTCAACTCCCAGAAATCCTAAGAGCTGGTAAACTGGCTGGGATTTCTGGGAGTTGCAGGCCAAAACACCTAGCGACCCACAGGTTGAAAACCACTGCCTAAGAGGGACACAATATCTGCCTTTTAGCTAGTCTAGGGCAGAAACACCACTAGTGTCTTCGCAAGTAGCTCAGGTCTCCAGTTAATGGTGTGTTGGGAGTGTGGAGCAGAAATGTAACTTGTCACGTCAGTTTACCCTCTCCATAAAGTTGGTGTCATCAGAATGAGGGAGGAATTTGAAAGGCATGCATACACTAGACGCCTGGAGTTACAAACAGCAATTATACATAGTAAGATGTTTGTTTGATGCAGTTGTGACAATCATGGAACTCTCCAAATGCCATTGGAATGCATCTCCCAGCATCCCTCACTCTGTGCTACCAAGGGTCATGGGAGTTGTATTCCAGCATCTGGAAGTCCTTACCTCACCTGTGATTTAAAGTCATCCCTCTCTGTTATAACAAAGACAGAGGGAATATGGGCAGGAAGAGAACTGGGACCTTTTCTCTCAGGTATGGCCTTCTCATTCCCTCCACAGGCCGGACGTCATTGATTTCAGGAAGCTAACCAAATCCAATGCTGCCTACAACCTCCAGCAGGCCTTCAACACAGCAGAGCAACAGCTGGGCCTTGCCAAACTGCTGGATCCAGAAGGTAATGTCCTCAATTGACCTGCTGAGTGATGAACAGGAGGAGAACCTATCTATAGCTGCTTTGAGACAGGAGAACGTGTACTTGGGATGTTCCATTCTTGGCAGCAATTCCTATTTAAAGCCAGGAAGGTCCAATTCTGTTGGAGTTCCACTGCTTATAGAAATAGGATATAGTTATGAGTGAGGAAGAAATGGAGATTAACATTGGAGTATATTTTCTGTATGCTCACACCTGGAAGGCTGATATTTGAGGTCCATAAGTGTTCCAGAGGACAAGAATTGTGTTACACATGCAGGCTACTCTCTCTTCCTATAGTACAGTGTTTCTCAACCTGGGAGTCAGGACCCCTTGGGGGATTGCGAGGGGGGTGTCAGAGGGGTTGCCAAAGACCATCAGAAAACACAGTATTTTCTGTTGGTCAGGATGTTTTATGTGGGAAGTTTGGCCCAATTCTCTCATTGGTGGCGTTCAGGATGCTATTTGATTGTAGGTGAACTATAATCCCAGCAATTACAACTCCCAAATGTCAAGATCTATTTTCCCCAAACTCCACATTTGGGCATATTGAGTGTTTGTGACAAGTCTGGTCCAGATCCATTATTGTTTGAGTCCACAGTTCTCTCTGGATATAGATGAACTACAACTCCAAAACTCAAGGTCAATGCCCACCAGATCCTTCTAGCATTTTCTGTTGGTCATGGGAATTCTGTGTGCCAAGTTTAGTTCAATTCCATCATTGGAGGACTTCAGAATGCTCTTTGATTGTAGGTGAATGATAAATCCCAGCAACTACAACTCCCAAATGACAAAATCAATCCCCTCCCCTCCCACCTGCCAAACCCCACCAGTATTCCAATTTGGGCATATCGGGTATTTGTGCCAAATTTGATCCAGTGAAGGAAAATACATCCTGCAAATCAGATATTTGCATTATGATTCATAACAGTAGCAGAATTACAGTTATGAAGTAGCAATGAAAATAATATTATGGTTGGGGGTCACCACAACATGAGGAACTGTATTAAGGGGTTGCGGCATTAGGAAGGTTGAGAAACACTGCTATAGTGGTTTCTAGATGCTTTCTGTGTGACTAAGAATGGTTGCATTGGGGTCGAATTTATATTATGTGACCTAGGAAACTGTGGAAGGATCCTCAGACACATAAAGTCAAAGTGGGTCCAGAGTTTGGGAAATTTCCTCTCTCTTTTTGGACTACATGTCCCAGGGAGTGTGAATATGGTGCAGTGATTTAGATTTGGATTCCAGGAGATAAGAATTCGAATCCCTCTGCAACCACTGGGTGACCTCAAAAACGACAAATGCAAATATCAATGTATTGTCGAAGGCTTTCATGGCCGGAATCCATGGGTTGTTGTAGGTTTTTCTGGGCTATATGGCCATGTTCTGGAGGCAGTTTTTCTCCTTACGTTTCACCTGCATCTATGGCAAGCATCCTCAGAGGCACATGAAATCATTCTCAACAAAAGATTCCCCCCAGGCGCTGCCAAGCCATTGAATGCAAATCAAGGTGATCAGCTGAAACATTCACAGCTAGCCCCAGCAGACAAAAGTCCTTTGTCTCACCCTGGTCATTCCACAGATATATAAACCCATTTTTCCTAGTCCCAACAGACCTCATTACCTCTGAGGATGCTTGCCATAGATGCAGGCGAAACGTCAGGAGAAAAATTGCCTCCAGAACATGGCCATATAGCCCGGAAAAACCTACAACAACCCAAATGCAAATATCCTCTGAATACATCTTGTCAGGAAAATCCAATCATAGGTTCTCTGTAAGTCAGAGCACCGTTATAGAAATCTCCAGCACAAAAAGAGACTTTCAGATTTTGGGGAACACTCAGTTGCTTACCAAGGCTCAGTTGAGGAGTTCTCCTCTGTGTTTTCTTGCTTGCCTTTTGGCATTCTTGGTATGTTTGTGTGTATGTATGTGCGCAGCGCCTGCTGTGAGCTCCTTACTCTAATCACATCTCCCTGATCTGCCATGATCTGATTGGTTTTAATCTAATCATTCTAATCAGGCCGCCTTTTAATCTGCCTCGCTGGCTTTTAATTCCTCCTCCTGCCGCTGCCAGCCATTTCGCTCCCTCCTGCTTGCCCGCCTTGCCATCCTTTCCCTTCTTGAGCCGCCTTCTGGAATCCCTCCTTCGCTGGATGAAATGTGAGACGTGCAAACCGCCCAGCTGTGATGTGGAACTCCCTGTATCCAGGCCACGCTTTCCTCATTTGTAGGCGAGGGATTTGATCCGCTGTCTGCTGAACTAGACATCTGATAGAAAGAAACCCGCTCCTTCCACCCATCCATCTCTCTGCCTCCAGCTTCATTTTGATTTGCCACATTATCTCTACGCTTATCCACTTTTTTAAAATTTCCTGGCAGAAATCTCTAGAATCTTCACCCAAAAGTTAAGTCTAGTAAGCAACCACAGTATGACCTCTATTATTATTTATCGTGTGAGAAGCAAATTGGGAATACAGTGTTCCCTCGCTACTTCGCGGTTCGCTTTTAGCAGACTTGCAGTTTTGCGGGTTTTTGAAAAGATTAATCTATATAAATAAAAATGTAATGTTGGTTTGTGGGATTGTTGTTGTTCATTCGTTCAGTCGTCTCCAACTCTTCGTAACCTCATGGACCAGCCCACGCCAGAGCTCCCTGTCGGCCGTCACCACCCCCAGCTCCTTCAAGGTCAGTCCAGTCACTTCAAGGATGCCATCCATCCATCTTGCCCTTGGTTGGCCTCTCTTCCTTTTGCCTTCCACTTTCCCCAGCATAATTGTGGAATTAACATAACTCAAAAACCACTAGACGAATTGACACAAATGTGGGCACAATACACCTGTCAGGCCACCGAGTGACCATCACTCATAAAAACACTGAAAAACACAGCAGAAGAGACTTAAAAGGCCAAAAAACAAGAAATACATTACAATGCATGCACAAAACCACATACACATATATACAAACAAACAATAATAATAATAATAATAATAATAATAATTTGTACCCCACCACAATCTCCGCAAAGGGGACTTGGAGCGGCTAACATGAGGCCAAGCCCAAAATTACAGTTCAGCACAATAAAATACAAAGAAGCAGAAAATACCATCAAAATAAATACATGAAGTAACAAAATAAAATAAAGAATTACAAAATAACATGATAGAGAAATAGAACACAATGGGCGGGCCAAATGCACTAGGATAAAATTGATATACACATATACACAAATATATACACACACAAAACACATATACACAGACTGCGCCACAGCAACGCGTGGCAGGGGATAGCTAGTCTGTATATATAAAAATGCAATGTTCGTTTGTGGGATTAACATAACACAAAAACCACTAGATGAATTGACACCAAATTTGGGCACAATACACCTATCAGGCCAATGAGGGACCATCACTCATAAAAACATTGAAAAACACAGTAGAAGGATCTAAAAAGCCAAAAAAGCAAAAAGATGTTTCAGGGCATGTGCAGAAATGACTGCCCCAGCAAACAAAACACACAATAGCATATTCACACTCTCTTCCAGACTACTGTGCCCAGCATCTCCAGCATCCTCTTTTGAGGAGAGGAGGATGATACAAATGCACTGTTTCAAGCTGCGAGCTTTCTTCTCCTTTAATTTCTTTGAGAGCAAAGTTTGCCCATGACTGATCTATACTGTAGAATTTATGCTATTTGGCATCACTTTAGCAATCATGGCTCTAATGCTATGGACTCATGGGATTTGTAGTTTTACAAAGGTTCCTCCCCTCTCTGCCAATATGTGCTGGTGTCTCACCAACTTGCAACTCTTCTGACTCCATAGTACTGAGCCATGGCAGATAAAAAGTGGTGTTGTATTGTAATATTCTACAATGTACATGCATCCTGTGATGTGTTGCTCAGAGAGCACACTTTGCCCACCACTTCCCTCCACAAACCAAGATTCTGACCCAATAGAGAGCAGAATCGCCTTTCAAGGTAATTGGATATGCCAATCTTCTCAACTCTTTGCCTAATGTTCTCAGTCAAAAGTCTGTGGTTTCTTTCCATCTTCTACTTGACGTGCATTCCAGGGTGAACGCACCAAGCTCTCGTTTGTTGACTCCATATCTGCTCCCTTTCAAATCCTTCTCTCTCTGCCTGCAATTGCAGATGTTAACATGGAACATCCTGACGAGAAGTCCATCATCACTTATGTCGTCTCCTACTACCATTACTTCTCCAAGATGAAGGCCCTGGCTGTAGAAGGGAAGAGGATCGGAAAGGTGAGTTTCAAATGGGAGAAGAGTAGTCCCAACACTCTTTGCACAAGCAGGAGGTCTTTCTTTTTCTGTTGTTGAGAAAGCCATGCTATTTCTGCCTGGCATTATGGTGGCTCTCCAGGGTAGTTGTCTAGAACCAACAACCTGTAGGAAACTCAGCTGTCACTCAAGAAGGACCGAATGAATACAATATATGCTAATTTAGAATGCTTAGTCTAATTTATTTATTATTATTATTTACTGTATTTATATACCTCTTTTCTCACCCCAGGGGGGACTCAAAGCGGTCTACAACAAATAATGGCAAAATTCAATGCCAAATCATAAATCTAAACAAAGCATATAATAATGCATTAAAATCAATAAGACAATTAAACATAAAATAAAACAACATTTCAACACGAGGACATAAAAATTAAGGACATTTAAATTGCCTTAAGGACTCGGAGGGAGGAGGGAAAAGCAGAGCTTTAGTAACCTCAGTTTATAGTTTGCCTTTGAAGAAAGAAGGAAGGACGAGGCTCAAATGGGGGTGCGACTATTATGTGAGGAAACAAATGTATTATTTTTGGCACTCCAAAAATGCAACTATAGAATCATAGAATCAAAGAGTTGGAAGAGACCTCATGGGCCATCCAGTCCAACCCCATTCTGCCAAGAAGCAGGAATATTGCATTCAAATCACCCCTGATTATTGTTACGTGATGAAATTGGAGTTCAAAATGCACAATGGAGTATTTTTGGTTCAGATTCTGGAATTTTAGATCTTCTCATCCACCTACCGCCCCAAAAGCCCGCTCTTGATGTGTTATCTGTAAGACGCACACAAACATTTCAGTACCACCAACAGGGAAAAAAACTACTCATGATTCTATTGACTCATCCCATTTTTACAGATGTTTACATGGGGAAAATGTGTTTTAGAATTAAAGACAAACAGTATGTATGTATCCTTTGAGTCAACTTATAGCGATGCAGTAAATTTCATAGACACAGCTGAGAGAGTTGATTTCCAGCTAAAACTCATGTGGTGACAATAATATTTTTGGAAATAAATTGCTATCTTCTGTGATTAGCAGAGGAGGATTGCCATCCACCAAGGAACTGCTACTAATGGAGGAAGTTATCGTGATGTAAATAATTGAGGGAGCTTCGTTATTCCAGCTGAATGAATAAGAAGCTCAAGTTGGAGGATGCTGGGAGGATGGGTTTTGTAAGAAAAGCCTTGAGTCTATGAGCCCCTCTTTCCTTGGATCTTTCCATCCCCAACACCCCAACACCCTTAATTTTCCCATGTATGTCCCAGTCTGGCTGTGGATGTGCAACTTGCTCATGCCCTTCCTTTTATGCAGGTGCTAGATCAAGTCCTGGAGATTGAGAAGATCATTGAGCGCTATGAGTCTCTGGCCAGTGAGTTGCTGGAGTGGATCGAGCTCACCATTGCCATTATCAGCAACCAGAAGTTCGCCAACTCTCTCGCTGGGGTCCAACAGCAATTGCAAGCCTTCACCGCTTTCTGCACGTTAGAGAAGCCTGTGAAGTGAGTGGATGGGCAAGGAGTGCTGCAGCAAGACAGTGGGGAGATGCTGGCTTGGTGCTGGGAGGACTTACCTAAATGAGGCAGCAAAGAAAGTGATGAAGGGAAGATGCTTTCAGGAGTGCAAGAAGAGCATCATTGTTGTGTGCTTCCATGTTGTTTCTGATTTATTGTGGCCCTAAAGCAAAACTATGTGGAGCATAAAGTGCGTGGCTCAGCCAAGGTTACCCAGTGGATTTCTATGGCTGAGCAGTAACTTCATCTCCAGAAACATAGTCCAACATTACTTTAATATATATGTAAGCCCCCCCCCCCCCCAATGGAGAGGGGCCTCAATGGCACACTGAGCTGTTGAACTTGCTGACCAAAAGGTCAGCGGTTCGTATCCGGAGAGCACCATTAGCTCCCGTTGTTAACCTCAGCTCCTGCCAACCTAGCAGTTCAAAAACATGCAAATGTGAGTAGATCAATAGGTACTGCTGAGGTGGGAAGGTAACGGCGCTCCATGCAGTCTTGCTGGCCACATGACCTTGGAGGTGTCTACAGACAACATCGGCTTTTTGGCTTAGAAATGGAGAAGAGTACCAATCCCCAGAGTCGGACACAACTGGACTTAATGTCAGGGGAAAACCTTTACCTTTACCTTTATTTATTATAATGTAGTACAATATAACAGTACTACTAATAATACAATATAATAATTGTATATTCTATATTACATGTAATATTACTAATAATATTGCAGTATAGTGGTATATTATATAATACTAATATTGTGCCATGCCAATAATATAATATATTGTAGGTACATATAATATTGATCATAATATTATAATGTAATACAATATAATAATATAATAATTATATGTTATATAGTAAAGGTAAAGGTTTCCCCTGACATTTATTTATTTATTTATTTACAACATTTGTATCCTGCCCATATCAGCCCGAAGGCGACATTAAGTGTAGTCAGAGGCGGCCCAAGGTAATTTTCAACGGTAAGCAAACAGTATTTTGGCACCCCCTCCCCCAACCAATCATTGATATATATTTTCTGTTCGTCGTGGGAGTACTGTGTGCCATATTTGGTTCAATTCCATCATTGGTGGAGTTCAGAATGCTCTTTGATTGTAGGTGAACTATACATCCCAGTAACTACAACTCACATATGTCAAGGTCTATTTTCCGCCAAGAGCGCCCCTGGGCAAAATCAACTGTACTGCAAATGCTTACTTTTCCGTAATGGCTTGAGCCGCCCCTGAGTGTAGTCATGTCTGACTCAGGGGGTTGGTGCTCACCTCCATTTCTAAGCCGAAGAGCAGGCGTTGTTCATAGGCACTTTCAAGTTCATGTGGCCAGCATGACTGCGTGCCATGCCATTACTTTCCCAAAGAAGCACATTTGATCTACTCACATTTGCATGTTTTCAAACTGCTAGGTTGGCAGAAGCTTGCGCTAACAGCAGGAGCTCACCCTGCTCTCCAGATTCAAACCACTGACCTTTTGGTCAGCAAGTTCAACAGCTCAGCGGTTTAACCCACTGTGCCACCAGGGGCCCCCTGTATGAGTCTGATAATGGCACAAGCAGAAGCTGGCCTTCTGGAAGGCTGATCTTTTGTTCATTGCTTATTGCCTACAGGTTTCAAGAAAAGGGGAACCTGGAGGTCTTGTTGTTCTCCATCCAGAGCAAACTCCGAGCCAACAACCGCAAGCTCTACATCCCCAAGGAAGGAAGGAGCATCTCTGACATCAACAAGGTGGGAGATTGGATCAAAAGGCAGGGTTGGTATGTAGACAGTCAGCTCATCAGAGACATGAATGGAAAGCCTGCAAAGAAATGCCATAGCCTGCATTTCTCTTCCTCCCACCCCATTCCTCTCACCCCCCCCCCTCTCTCTCTTCTGCTATTCCCTCTCCTCTTGCCAGGCCTGGACCAGGCTGGAGAAGGCTGAACATGAGCGAGAGGTGGCCCTCCGCAATGAGCTGATCCGCCAAGAGAAGCTGGAGTTGCTGGCCCAGCGCTTTGACCACAAAGCTATCATGCGAGAAACCTGGCTGAATGAGAACCAGCGACTCGTCTCTCAGGTAACTGGAAGGCAAATGCTTGTTGTGCAGATGTGGAAGAAGTAAAGGAAAGAATTACAAAGGGTGGGAAGGGAACTTTGAATTCCAGCTCAGGATGAGGGTTTTTGTTGTTTTTCTAGCCAGTGAATGGAAAACAATGCAAATTCACCTGCTTCTCATCATGCTGTTACATGATCCTATCTGACAGACACGCCTCCTCACCCCTTTGTTTCACTTCGCTTCCCAGGACAACTTTGGTTATGACCTTCCTGCGGTGGAGGCCGCCATGAAGAAGCACGAGGCCATTGAGGCAGACATCTCCTCCTACCAGGAGCGCATCCAGGTGGTGGTGGAGTTGGCCCAAGAGATGGAGTCAGAGAGCTACTATGACAGCAAGCGGATCAATGCGCAGAAAGACAATGTGCTGCGCCAGTGGGGGCTCTTGACGGAGCTGGTCAGTGCCCGGCGAGCTCGGCTGGAGCAGAATTTGGCCCTTCAGAAGATCTTCCAGGAGATGGTCTACATGATTGACTGGATGGATGAAATGCAGGTGAGGGCATGGAGGGGAGTATTGGTGATCTACCCTATCCAGATCAAGGAACGCATCCCAACAATAATACACTGCAGGGTTGGTTTTTAAAAAGGTTTTTAAAATGATCATAACTCCTCAATCCCTCGCATAGCATGGTCAATGATCATGCTAGCAGTAGAATATTGGCAGTTGAAATCCAATGAGGTAACTTTCCAAAGTGTTGGTCTGGAGCAATGTTGGGACCCCTTGGGGGTGGTGGTGATGAGGGTTTGGAGGGGTCGCCAAAGACCATAAGGAAACACATATTTCTGATGGTCTTGGCTGAGAAAGCTGAAGATCTCTCCCCCTGTCCTTCTCTTCCTTTTTGGAAACAGACGGCGAATGCTCCTACCAAAAGCCCTTCTCTGCTGTGATTGGCCGGCCTTTTAGGTGGCCTCTCAGCCAATGGAAGGGCTGTTTCTGAGACTCCAAGTGGGGAGGGGAGAGCAGGCATGGCAGCGTAGTATGCATGCGTTGGCAAGGGAGAGTGTGCGAAGCTGGAGGGAGGCTCTCAGCAACGAGTCCCTTCAAGGCAGGGGAAAAAGCGCCTGCATGATGTGGTACTGAGAGTGGCCCAGCAGCATCCATTGTTGTTTGGGTTCACAGGGCTCTACAGATGTAGGTGAACTACATCTCCCCTAAATCACTGTCAATCCCTCCCAAATCCCTCCAGTATTTTCTGTTGATCATGGTGGTTCTGTGTGGGAAGTTTGGCCCAATTCTATCATTGGCGGAGTTCGAAATGCTCTTTGATTGGAGGTGAACTATAAATCCCAGCAACTACTACTCCCAGATGACAAAATCAACCCCCCCCCCCAACCCCATCAGTATTCAAATTTGGGTGTTGGGTATTTGTGCCAAATTTGGTCCATTGAATGAAAATACACCCTGCATATCAGACATTTACATTACAATTCGTAACAGTAACAAAATTACAGTTATGAAGTAGCAACGAAAATAATGTTATGGTTGGGGACACCACAACAGGAGTAACTGTATTAAGAGGTCACAGCATTAGGAAGGTTGAGAACCACTGCTCCAGTGTATGACAGAGGAAGGAGTGTGTTAGTTAGTTGGTTTAGAAACACTGGTCTGGAGGAACTTAACTAAGAGAGTTGGTCATGCCATTGTAATTTTTCTGGAACCACCTACCATGGCTGTTTGCACTGGTGTCCCTTTCAAAGGAAACCGGCTGGTTTTGCATCAACTTAACTGAGAAGTTGTATTTTCCTTCTCTTTTTGATGTTTCCAATCATAACTTCTTTCAAATAACAAAGCAGCAGACAGAAAAAGGGGGTAGATAGATACCTTCTTCACAGAAGGCCTAAACCTTTTGTTGGAAGTTCTTGGTGATGCCATATTTTAAAAGCCTGCCATTGGTCAAAAACAGTCATTTTCTTTTGTTTATTTTGACTCATTTTTTTACTGATTTTGCAAGGGTTCTTGTAATTTGGGAATCTGGGGGACAGGGAAGTAAAATGACACAGAACACATATTGAATATTCTGGGGGGGGGGGGGCATCTAGAATGCCCACACATTGCTCCTCACTGTCTCATGCCACAAGCTGCCTCTGAGAGTTGGGCGACCCTGGAAGGGTTCCTCATCCCTCTTTCTGCCCATTTCCTTCCAGGCCCAGCTGGCATCCAAGGACTTTGGGAAACACCTTCTGGAAGTGGAGGACTTGCTACAGAAGCATAGCCACCTGGAGGCTGACGTCTCTGCACAGAGTGACCGTGTGCAGGCCCTCAATGTCGCAGCCCTCAAATTCTCAGAGTTAGAAGGTAAATGTGAAGAATATGTCATCCTTTCAGCCATTTTGGCTTTACACTCCTCTGTTGCGCCAACTCCACTGGCTGCTATCGTGCACAATTCAAAGTACTGGCTTTAGCCTATAATGCCCTAAACGGTTCGTGCCCAGCTTACCTGTCCAAACGTATCTCCCCTCATGAACCATCTAGGAATTTAAAATCATCTGGGAAGGCCCTGCTTTCGATCCCGCCTTCCTCGCAAGCATGCCTGGCGGGGACGAGAGACAGGGTCTTCTCAGTGGTGGCCCCTCGGCTGTGGAACTCGCTTCTAGGGATATTAAATCAGCCCCCTCCCTATTGACCTTCAGAAAAAGAGTAAAAATATGGCTTTTTGAACAAGCATTTGGAAATGCAGCAGAACAAATAATTATGAAATTAGAAGAATGAATACGGAATGGCTAAACGATGCTGCTGGATAATGATTTTAACAGGATGACACCACCAAGTTTGGTGGTGATGATATGTTTATTTATTTATTTATTTAAAGTATTTATATTCCTTCCCTCTCACCCTGCAGGGGACTCAGGACGGATTACAATGTACATATATATGATAAACATTCAATGCCATAGACACACAACATATATAGACAGACACACAGAGGCTATTTAACTTTCCAGCTTTCATGAGGGTATTCTGGCCACCAGGGGAGCTGTTGCTTCACTGTCCATTTGAGACACTGATGGAGTACTTCCTCATTCTTTGCTTGTTTGCTTGCTGGAGATTTTTATGGCATCGTAAATGAGTTAAATTAGTAGCCTCCCTGCATAAGTGGTGCCTAAATTTTCTACCTGACAGATGCAACTGACTTTTGGGCTGCAAAGGTTGACAGAAAGCTACACAGAATGGTCGGAAGCTCACTGACTTTGAACTCATGATTTTTCGATCAGTAGTGATCTTAATGCAGCTGACTCCCAGCTAGCTGCTCCACAGTTTTTAATGTTTTTTATGGTTTTTATAATATCAGGTTGAATATTTGTAACTGTACTTTTATGAATGTATGGCATCAAATTCTGCCAATTCTGTAAGCCACCTTGAGTCGCCGTAAGGCTGAGAAAGGCGGGCTACAAATGCCGTAAATAAATAAATATGAAATCCTAGGAATGGAGGTTGTGTGTGTGTGCAAGTATAGGCTGTCCTGGGGTGTCCTTGCCTTCACCTTCTGTTATTCTCCCATTTCTGCCTCCTCCACCACCACTTTTTTCTCTCTTTCTGCCTAGGCTACCAGCCTTGTGACCCCCAGATCATCTGCAACCGGGTGAACCACGTCCAAAGCTGCCTAGAGCAGCTACAGGAGCTGGCAGCCAAGCGGCGGAAGGAGTTAGAGGCCTCCCGCCAACTGTGGTCCTTTTTCCAAGAGATGGAAGAGGCAGAAGCCTGGGCACGGGAGAAGGAGAGCATTCTGTCCTCCTCACAAGGCTACGGCAAGGACCTGAACAGTGTAGCCAAGCTGCTAAGCAAGCACAGCATCCTTTTGGGTGAGCTGGGTGGGCGGCGCTCCTTGCTACAGACGGCCATGAGGCGAGGGGAGCAGATCCTCCTGCGGAAACGCTTTGGCCCCATCAACATCCAGGAGAAGATCCGGGAGGTGCGCCTGCGCTGGAAGAAGCTGGAGGAACTCTCATCATCACACCTCCAGAAGCTGCAAGAGGCCCTGAGCTTTCACCAGTTCAGTGCCGATACTGAAGACCTAGTGGTCTGGCTGCAAGACACCTACCGCCTGGTGTCCAGCGATGACTTTGGCCATGATGAGTACTCCACCCAATCTCTGGTCAAGAAGCATAAAGGAGTGGTGGATGAGATTGACAAGCACCGAACAGCTGTCCTGGCCCTTCGCAAACAACTGGGTGCTCTGGCGCCTGAATACCATGAGTTGGTAGATGTGCAGATCCGTATTGTGGAGGTGGAGCAGTTGTATGGGGAAGTGGTTGAAGTGGCTGTGCTGCGACGCCAGTGGTTGCAAGATGCCCTGGCCGTCTACCACATGTTCAGTGAGGTTAACGCCTGCGAAGTTTGGATTGACGAAAAAGAGCAGTGGCTCAACCGGATGGACGTTCCCCAGAAATTGGAAGATGTTGAGGTGGTGCAGCACCGGTAAGTGGGCTCAGGATTCCTGGGTCCCATTCCAAGGGGATGCTATCCAGGAGGCCCTTAAGAGCAGGAACTTTAAAGTTTGGGTTGTGTACTTGACATTCTTGTAAATTGTCAGCATATAACAGTTTATGAGAACTGTGACAACCTGTGTTTTCTGTGTCTGTGTAATATGAATCTAAGGAAAAGGTAAAGGTCTCCCACTGACATTAAGTCCAACTCTGGAGGTTGGTGCTCATCTCCATTTCTAAGCTGAAGAGCCAGCGTTGTCCATAGACACCTCCGAGGTGATGTGGCCAGCATGACTGCATGGAGCACCGTTACTTTTCTGCTGGAGTGGTGGCTATTGATCTACTCAAATTTGCATGTTTTCGAACTGCTAGGTTGGCAGAAACTGGAGCCAACAGCGGGAGCTCATTCCACTCCCCAGATTTGAACCTGCGACCTTTCGGTAAGCAAGTTCAGTGGCTCAGAGCTTTAACCCACTGCGCCACAAGTAGATATGAATCTACTTTAGATTATACTGTAGATTTTAAAGGATCTATCCATGGTGCTTATCACATTTTGGCTTTAGGATTCAGCACCTTTGAGAGCGCTTTTAAAGCCAATAATAATGTGTGAAATAAAATATATTACGCTATGTTACTAAGTAGAGTCCCCAGTGACACAGTAGGTTAAAGCGCTGAGCTGCTAACTTGTTGAAAGGTCGCAGGTTCGAATCCAGGGAGAGATGTGAGCTTCCACTGTCAGCCCCAGCTTCTGCCAACCTAGCAGTTTGAAAACATGCAAATGTGAGTAGATCAATAGGTAGTGCTCCGGTGGGAAGGTAACGGCGTGCCATGCAGTCATGCTGGCCACATGACCTTGGAGGTGTCTATGGACAACCTCTTCAGCTTAGAAATGGAGATGAGCAGCACACCCCAGAGTCGGACACGACTGGACTTAATGTCAGGGGAAAACCTGTACCTTTACTATGTAACTAAGTGGCGCAGTGGGTTAGAAAGCTGAGCTGCTGAACTTGCTGACCGAAAGATCAGTCTTTCGAATCCGGGGAGCAGTGTGAGCTCCCACTGTTAGCCCCAGCTTCTGCCAACCTAGCAGTTCGAAACATGCAAATGTGAGTAGATCAATAGGTACTGCTTCAGTGGGAAGGTAACGACACTCCATGCAGTCATGCTGGCCACATGACCTTGGAGGTGTCTATAGACAACGCCGGCTCTTCGGGTTAGAATTGGAGATGAGCACCACCCTCGTAGTCAGACACAATTAGAGTTAATGTCAAAGGAAACCTTTACCATTTTATGTAAAAAAATTTAAAAGATTTCTGTTCCTAGTTTAAAAGTTTTATTTCCTGTTTAATTGTGCAGAACTTACTTTTAAAGTAGTTATTATGCCAGAAATTTTGGTTTTGTGGCTGCCACAAACTATGTCTAATTGGTTGAGACTTGATGAGATATTCATTGAAAAACTATCACAAAATGTGCTGCAGGATGTTCCACCAAACAAAGTTTTTGCAGTTGAATAAATTGATAGAACCAATTAGGAAATGGCATTTGTAACCCAGGAAGAAAAATCATGTTTCACATAGTGTTATCAGCATATTGGGTTGATAGGGCATTCAGTCTGCAGTGGATGGGGTTATATGATACTATTCATGAAATCCTAGGAACAGAGTTGAGTGTGTGTGCAGACACATGAGTCAGAAAAGGATTTCTTCTACATGAGATAAGGCTGGGCTTAACACAGCAGGTTAAATTACTGTGCTGCAGAAAAAAATCCTGCCAATCGGAAGCTTAGCAGTTCAACCGGGTTGGGGTGAACACCCATTCTTAGCCCCAGCTCACCTGCCCATCTAGCAGTTCAAAAGCAGAAATGCAAATAGATAAAATAGTAAAAGGTAAAGGTTGTCCCCTGACATTAAGTCCAGTCATGTCCAACTCTGGGATGTGGTGCTCATCTCCATTTCTAAGCCGAAGAGCCGGCATTGTCCATAGACACCTCCAAGGTGGCTGGCATGACTACATGGAGTACCGTTACCTTCCTGCCAGAGTGGTACCTCCTGATCTATTCACATTTTGTATTTTTGGAACTGCTAGGTTGGCAGAAGCTGGGGCTGACAGCAGAAGCTCACACCGCTCCCCAGATTTGAACCTGTGACCTTTCGGTCAACAAGCTTAGCAGCTCAGTGGTTTAACCCACTGTGCCACCGGGGTTCCCTGTAGATAAAACTTTTTGCAGTGAGGTATTTAAAGGCGTTCTTAAGGACATAAATCAGAGAAAAGCTCCTTGGCTTGAAAGATAGAGTGACAGCACCACCTGTGACCTGAGTTGAACACAGCCTCCAAGATGCCGGAAATATGATTGGAAAACTGCCTTTACCTCTGTTTCTGTTGTCTGTCCTTGTTAATTGTATAGTTGGCATTGAATGTATGTTCTGTAAGCTGCTCTGAGTCCCCTTTGGGGTGAGAAGGGCTGGATAGAAATACTGTAAATAAAAATAAATAACTAAATGTTGTTATTGGAGGTAAATGTAGTTGGAATGCTAACGTGCCAACATCTGCTTTCTACTCAGGTTTGAAAGTCTGGACCAAGAGATGAACAGCCTAATGGGTCGGATTTTAGATGTCAACCAGATTGTGCAGCAGTTGGTCGATGGGGGCCACCCAAGTTCTTCTGAAGTCCGGTCCTGCCAGGACCACCTGAACAGCAGGTATGGAGGGTCTGTCTAAAATCCCTTTTGATGTCTGTATTGAAGGAAGAAGGGGGTGCATTTGACCCAATGCAGGAAGTCTTTGCTTGTGCTGCTGAGCACCCCTTCAAATCAATGAGGGTCTCCTGTGGCTTTATAAACAGCAAGGTTCAGGGAATAGTAACATGGGCCTCCATACTCCCCAAGGGTCATTGCCATTTCTTGCCCCAGTGTCCCCTCTAGGAGCTTTGGGCAAATTTCATCACTTTTCTGGGATCCTCTGGCCCCACAGATCTTATTTTTTAGATTCTCACTGTGGAGCTGCTGTCCTCCAAGGGTTTCTGGTGGGCTTTTTGTGCTGGTGTCTGCTGCATTTTATATTTTACTAGCTATCCCCTACCACGCATTGCTGTGGCCCAGTCTGGTGATCTGGAAAATAAAGTAATTAGAAAACGTTGGTATCTAATATGTGTAATTTATTTATGCTTATGGGTAAACAGTATTTCTTGTTGTTTCTTTGTTAATGTTGATGTAGAGATTGTCTGGTTTGCCCACACTGGAACATGCAACATATAATTATCCTTCTTTAGGGGTCCCTTTCAAATCTATGAGACTATATCTGTGTGTGTGTGAATCATATCTATCTATCTATATCTATGGCTTGATGGCTCTTTGTCAGGAGGGCTTTGATTGCGTTTTCTTGCCCTGGTGAAGGGAGTTGGACTGGATGGCCTTAAGTATGGGAGTTCTGTGTGGGAAGTTTGCCCCACTTGTGTGAGTTCATCATGCTCTTTGATTGTAGGCGAACTATAAATCCCAGTAACTACAACTCCCAAATGTCAAGGTCTATTTCCCCCAAACTCCATCTGTGCATTTGGGCATATGGAATATTTGTGCCAAGTTTTGTGCAGATCCATCATTGTTTGAGTCCACAGTGCTCTCTGGATGTAGGTGAACTACAACTCCCAAACTCAAAGCCCACCAAACCCTTCTAGTGTTTTCTTTTGGTCATGGGAGTCCTGTGTGCCATGTTTGGTTCAATTCCATCATTGGTGGAGTTCAGAATGCTCTTTGTTTGTAAGTAAACTATAAATCCCAGCAACCACAACTCCCAAATGACAAAATCGATTTTTTTTTAGTGATGGTCACTCCGAGGGTTAATAGGTGTCTTGTGGCTAAATTTGACGGCAATTTGTCCAGTGGTTTTTGAGTTCTGTTAATCCCACAAATGATCATTACATTTTTATTTATATAGATGTATTGCATATGCATTCATTAAAATTTGATTAAAATCAGTAGGACTGGAAATGAAAAAAAAAAACCCAAAATGGATGCAAAATGAGCAGTGTGCTCAGGGCTACGTCGTTGAGAAGGGCAGGATATAAATATGGTAAACAATAATAATCCCAGGCTACAGCAAGATTGAAGAGACACAACTGGAAAAGCTGACACGATATGATTTACAGATCGAACTGCAAAGACTCTGGCATAAGCTGGTAAAGTGGTCCCAGTGGTGATCGGCACACTGTATGCAGTGTCTAAAGACCTTGGTGTGCACTTAAGCACAATCGGCGCTGACAAGATTACCATCTGCCAACTGCAAAAGGCCACCCTACTTAGAACTGCACGCATTATTCGCCAATACATCATACAGTCCTAGACACTTGCGAAGTGTCCGATGTGTGACCCAACACAACAGCCAGCATAGTGATCTTGTTTGCTGTGTACTAATGTTGTAATAATAATAATAATAATAATAATAATAATAACAACAACAACAACAATAATAATAATAATGGAGTAGAATAGAAAATTTAGATGTCACTACTTGCGGAGGAGTTCATACACATGCATATACATGCAATCAGGGAGCCCTCTTTTTGGCCTTGACCCCAGCATCATGGTACCAAATTGACCATTTGGGATCCTTGGGAAACCATCTCTCTGACTCACACTTTTTTTCTGAGTAGCCATGAGATCCCTCTGCCTCTGGCCAGGAAGGGATGGCACCCTGTTTGTGAGGAAGATGCTAAACATACTAGCTGTGAACAACTGCAGGTTCTTCCCCACTATGTATGCCATTACTTTCTTTCGGGGAGCTGAGATTGAAGTGGAACCAATGCCCAGGGTTGAGAAATCCAGAACCCAAACTCAGTAGGTTCTGCATTTCTCAACCTAGGGCAACTGAATGCTACCTGGAACAAAAGTCCTTGGAAGTGTCAAGGTGGCAAAAATGCTCAACTCTGATGGTATGTGCAGGATTTCCTGCTCTAGTTACCCCGAGGCAGGTCCAGCTTACCAGGAATAAGAGGCTGTTGGTGAACTTTACTTGACATTGTTTTGATGCGTCTTCCCATGGTTTCCTAGGTGGAACCGGGTGGTCGAGCTGGTGGAGCACAAGAAGGACCATCTCAACTCCATCCTAAAGATCCAGAACTACCTACTGGAATGCAATGAGATCAAGTCCCAGATCCGGGAGAAGCGCAAGGCTGTTGAGTCTACTCAGTACAACACCGGTGACTTGGGCAGCGTCCTCTCCCTCCAGAGACGCCTCTCCACCATGGAAGCTGCCCTGGTGGTCCTGGAGCCCCGGCTGATTGAGCTGCAACAGGAAGGAGAGCTGCTGGCAAACACACACCCGGCTCAGGCGATGGAGATCTTGATGCAGTTTGAGGAAATCAGTGAGGAATGGGACGCATTGAAGAGGACTCTGCAGGGCTGCGAGGACTCACTCACGGTAGCCAGCAGGTCAGGAGCAGGGGATGATCTGTTGCTCTCAAAAGCACCTGGACACAGGGATAGCGGGTCTAGTGCAGCATTTCTCAACCTGGGGGTCAAGACCCATGGGGGGGGGGGGGGGGGTTGTGAAGGGGTGTCAGAGGGGTTGCCAAAGACCATTCAAAAACACAGTATTTTATGTTGGTCATGGGGGTTCTGTGTGAGAAGTTTGGCTCAATACTATCATTGGTGGGATTCAGAATTCTCTTTGATTGTAGGTGAACTATAAATCCCAGTAGCTACCACTCCCAAACGTGAGGGTCTATTTTCCTCAAACTCCACCAGTGTTCACATTTGGGCATATTAAGTATTTGTGCAGTTTGGTCCAGCTCCATCATTGTTTGAGTCCACAGGGTTCTCTGGATGTAGGTGAACTACAACTCCAAAACTCAAGGTCAATGCCCACTAAACCCTTCCAGTATTTTCTGTTGGTCATGGGAGTTCTGTGTGCCAACTTTGGTTCAATTCCATCGTTGGTGGAGTTCAGAATGCTCTTTGATTGTAGATTAATTATAAATCGCAGCAACTCCGACTCCCAAAAGACAAAATCAACCCCCCCCCCCCCCCCCACAACTCCACCAGTATTGGGCGTATTGGCTATTTGTGCCAAATTTGGTCCACTGAATAAAAATACATCTTGCATATCAGATATTTACATTATTATTCATAACAGTAGCAAAATAACAGTTATGAAGTAGCAACGAAAATAATGTTATGGTTGGGGGTCACCACAGCAGAAGGAACTGTATTAAGGGGTCACCGCATTAGGAAGGTTGGGAACCACTGGTCTAGTGTATGGCAGGGGAAGGTGTGTGTTTAGTTAGCTACACATGGCCCTGCATTTATTCAATGCTAGCCATCCCCTGCCACACGTTGCTGTGGCCTAGTCTGTGTATATGTGTTTTGTGTGTATATATATTTGTGTATATGTATATATATGTGTGCATTTGCGTGTATATATGTGGTTTTGCATATGTGTTGTAATGTATTTTTTTATTTTTTGGCTTTTAAAGTCTCTTCAGCTGTGTTTTTCAGTGTTTTTATGAGTGGTGGTCACTCGATGGCTTGAAAGATGTATCGTGTCCAAATTTGGTGTCAATTCATCCAGTGGTTTTTGAGTTATGTTAATCCCACAAACAAACATTACATTTTTAATGTATTGTCGAAAGCTTTCATGGCCGGAATCACTGGGTTGTTGTAGGTTTTTTCTGGCTATATGGCCATGTTCTAGAGGCATTATCTCCTGACCAGGCATATAGCCCGGGGGGGGGGGGGGCTTGAGGGCTTCACCCCCCCCCCCACAAAATTCTCATGGTGGTTCGCGAAAAGGCCTTACTGGTGCATTATTTAAACTGTTATGTTTATTCATATCATGATCTGATCACCATACTCAATATATCCCATATGCATGGGGATATTGGGGTAACGATACAAAAGGTTTGCTAGGGTAGACCCTCTTTCACTCAGACTCAGCCCCCCCACCGAAACAAAATCCTGGCTATGGGCCTGCTCCTGACGTTTTGCCTCCATCTATGGCAAGCATCCTCACTACCTCTGAGGTTGCTTGCCATAGATGCAGGCGAAACGTCAGGAGAGAATGCCTCTAGAACATGGCCATATAGCCCGAAAAAACCTACAACAACTCATTACATTTTTATTTATTTAGATTTTGGTAACACTGATGCTCCAAGGGCAGAGCAGCAAATCCTTAGACTTCCCACATCCTTTTCTGGGCTGTGTTTTTATAACCTCACAGTGCTAACGAAATGATGGCAAAATAAAGTGGTTTTTCTTATGACCCCCTCTAAATGGCCAAAAAAAAAAAATCCAGAAAAGGAAACTAGAAGGAACATCATGTCACCTCCAGCAGTGGTTTGATATCAATTTAACTATCATGTCTTCGTCCTATGGATTTGTAATTTAGTGTGATTTTGTGAACTACAACACAAGAAGTCTTTGGCAAAGAAAGTATCCCATGAACAGTTAAATCCCAGGAATCCATAAGTCCAACTTCTGGTAGTAATGTCTCACCTTTCTGTCCCGTGTTCCTCCTCCTTCCAGGTTGCAGCAGTTCATCCAAGATCTGGACAGCTTTCTCACCTGGCTGGTGAAAACACAGGCAGCCGTGGCCTCGGACGAGCTGCCAGGGAACCTTTCTGAGGCCGAGAAGCTGCTGAACCACCACGCCTCGCTCAAGGAGGAGATCAACCGCTACGAAGAGGACTACACGAAGATCCAGGCAGTCAATGATGTACTAGCCCTGGAGGAAGCTGACCTCCCTTACCTCTCGCTCCAGCAGTGGTTGCAGAAGCTTGATGTGGGCTGGAACAAGCTTCTGGAGATGTGGGAGAACAGGCGAGAAGTCTTGGTCCAGGCTCATATCTTCTTCCTCTTCCTTCGAGACGCCAAGCAAGCTGAAGCTTGCCTGTACAACCAGGTAATAAAAGCTGCCCCTCGAATGGTTGAAGTTTGGTTCTTGCTATTAGCCAGTAGACAAGCAGTTGCTAGTTGGAAGCCACAATCATGATACAATGTACCAGCAAAAAATGTACCAGATTCATTCAAAGGAGGTTCATCATTGCCTGTCTTTAAAGCTGAGAGAGTTTGACTTGCCCAAGGTCACCTACTGGGTTTCCATGACCAATCAGTGATTCAAACTCTTGTTTCCTAGAGCCTGTAAGTGCATCTACACTGTATTGCAGAAGGCTTTCATGGCTGGAATCACTGGGTTGTTGTAGGTTTTTCGGGCTATATGGCCATGTTCTAGAAGCATTCTCTCCTGACGTTTCACCTGCATCTATAGCAAGCATCCCAGAGGTTGTGAGGTCCTCACAACCTCTGAGGATGCTTGCTATAGATGCAGGCGAAACATCAGTAGAGAATGCTTCTAGAACATGGCCATATCGACCAAAAAACCTACAATAACCCTGCATCTACACTGTCAAATTGAAGCAGTTTGGCACCACTTTAACTGTCGTGGCTCAGTGCTATAGAATCCCCGGAGTTGTAGTTTGGTGATCTAGTAAAACAACAGCTCCCATGATTCTATAGCATTGAGCCATAGCAGTTAAGGTAAAAGTAAAGGTATTTTATTTATCATGTCATCAGCAACCAGACATTTGTATTACATTTTTAACAAAAACAAACAAACAAGCAGACAAAACATAGAATTTGCAAGCTTGGTAGTTGATTAAATGTCCTTTGACCAGTAGCTGGCCACTTGGAGTGCTTCTGGTGTTGCTGCAAGAAGGTCCTCCATTGTGCATGTGGCAGGGCTCAGGTTGCATCGCAGCAGATGGTCAGTGGTTTGCTCTTCTCCACACTCGCATGTCGAGGATTCCACTTTGTAGTCCCATTTCTTAAGGTTGGCTCTGCATCTCGTGGTGCCAGAGCGCAGTCTGTTCAGCGCCTTCCAAGTCGCCCAGTCTTCTGTGTGCCCAGGGGGGAGTCTCTCATTTGTTATCAGCCATTGATTGAGATTCTGGGTTTGAGCCTGCCACTTTTGGACTCTCGCTTGCTGGGGTGTTCCAGCGAGTGTCTCTGTAGATCTTAGAAAACTATTTCTTGATTTAAGTCGTTGACGTGCTGGCTGATACCCAAACAAGGGATGGGCTAGAGATGTCTCTGCCTTGGTCCTTTCACTATTGGCTGCTACTTCCCAGCAGATGTCAGGTGGTGCAATACCAGCTAGACAGTGTAATTTTTTCAGTGGTGTAGGGCGCAGACACCCTGTGATAATGCGGCATGTCTCATTAAAAGTAAAGGTTTCCCCTTGACATTAAGTCCAGTCATGTCTGACTCTGTGGGTGGGTGTTCATCTCAATTTCTAAATCAAAGAGTCAGTATTGTCCATAGACGCCTCCAAGGTCATGTGGCCAGCATGACTGCATGGAGCGCCATTACCTTCCCACCGGAGCGGTACCTATTGATCTACTCACATTTGCATATTTCGAACTGCTAGACTGGCAGAAGCTGGGGCTAACAGCGGGCGCTCACCCCGCTCCTTGATTTGAACTGCCAATCTATTTGTCAGCAAGTTCAGCAGCTCAGCGGTTTAACCCACTTCGCCACTGAGAGCTCCGTTAGCAATTAAAATTGTGCTGAATTTTATTAATTGTACCATGTAGATGTATGCTTGGTTGAGCATTCAAACTGCCACACTGACTACACCGAGATGAATAGCCACTGAAGCTTGAAAGTGTGATGTTTGTTTTTCTCTCCAGAAAGCCCCCAGCCAGAATAATGATGTTGTTTGCCACAGGATGCTTTGTGCTCCAGAGAAAGGATGCAGTGACCCTTGCAGCGCTTGCTTATTGTTGCTTCTTCACTGAGCTTTATTGATGGGTAGCAGCTGATCATCAACAGGCAATCCCTGGCTTGATGCTAATCTGCAGCTGGTTAACAGTGACTAATAACAACTTATTAGCAATAGGAAATGGCTTGTGTGTGTCTAATGAAAAGGAATATGCACATATCGGGGTGCCAAACTATCTCAATATATCCTGCCTCTGTTCCGCTTCCATTTTGGAGGAACATATTTCTCTGTTTTCTTGACAAAATAAAGGATTGACTCAGTATGGAACGAAGAAGTCCATAAAGACTGCACTATAAAGAAGATTCCATCTGAACATTAGGAAGAACTTCCTGACTGTGAGAGCCATTCAGCAGTGGAACTCTCTGCCCCGGAGTGTGGTGGAGGCTTCTTCTTTGGTAGCTTTTAAACAGAGGCTGGATGGCCATCTGTCAGGGGTGCTTTGAATGCAATATTCCTGCTTCTTGGCAGGGGGTTGGACTGGATGGCCCATGAGGTCTCTTCCAGCTCTATGAGTCTATTCTGGTTTAGTTTTCAATGGTCTGGTTTATTTGTTGTGTCAGAACAACCAGTCAAATTATATTACATTTCTAACAGAACAAAGCAAACAAGCAGATTACAAAATTTGTGAGTATGAGAGTTGATTAAATGTCCTTTGACCAGTATCTGGCCACTTGGAGTGCTTCTGGTGTTGCTGCAAGAAGGTCCTCCCTTGTGCATGTGGCAGGGCTCAGGGTGCATTGCAGCAGGTGGTCAGTGGTTTGCTCTTCTCCACACTCGCATGTCGAGGATTCCACTTTGTAGCCCCATTTCTGAAGGTTGGCTCTGCATCTCGTGGTGCCAGAGCACAGTCTGTTCAGTGCCTTCCAGGTCGCCCAGTCCTCTGTGTGCCCAGGAGGGAGTCTCTCGTTTGGTATCAGCCATTGGTTGAGGTTCTGGGTTTGAGCCTGCCACTTTTGGACTCTCGCTTGCTGAGGTGTTCCAGCGAGTGTCTCTGTAGATCTTAGAAAACTATTTCTAGATTTAAGTCGTTGATGTGCTGGCTGATACCCGAACAGGGGATGAGCTGGAGATGTCTCTGCCTTGGTCCTTTCACTATTGGCTGCTACTTCCCGGCGGATGTCAGGTGGTGCAATATTTATTTATTTATTTACAGTTCTTATATTCCGCCCTTCTCACCCCGCAGGGGACTCAGGGCGGATTACAGTAAACATATATATGGCAAACATTCAATGCCAGTTTGACAAACAACATTTAACACACAAATACACCGAGGCTATTTAACTTTTTTTTTTCTGGCCGCCAGGGGAGCTGCTGCTTTTCATCGTCCATCAATGACACCGATGAAGTTCTTCCGCATTCCACATTCCCCGGAATCTTTTTTCTTTATGGCCTCATAAATTAGTTAAATTTAGCCTCCCACACAAGGTGGTCCCTTATTTTCCTACTTGACAGATGCAACTGTCTTTCGGGTTGCAAAGGTCGACAACGGGCTACACAATGGCTGGACACCCACTCCAGCCCGGGCTGGCTTCGAACTCATGACCTTTTGGTCAGAGTGATCTTAATGCAGCTGACACTCAGCCAGCTGCGCCACAATCCCGGTGCTAAAGCAGTGGATGTGGCTAGACAGTGTAATTTTTCCAGTGGTGTAGGGCGCAGGCACCCCGTGATAATGCGGCATGTCTCATTAAGAGCCACATCCACTGCTTTAGTGTGGTGAGATGTGTTCCACACTGGGCATGCATACTCAGCAGCAGAGTAGCATAGCGCAAGGGCAGATGTCTTCACTGTATTTGGTTGTGATCCCCAGGTTGTGCCAGTCAGCTTTCGTATGATATTGTTTCTAGCACCCACTTTTTGCTTGATGTTCAGGCAGTGCTTCTTGTAGGTCAGAGCACGGTCCAGAGTGACTCCCAGGTATTTGGGTGCGCTGCAATGCTCCAGTGGGATTCCTTCCCAGGTGATCTTCAGAGCTCGGGATGCTTGTCTGTTCTTGAGATGAAAGGCACATGTCTGTGTTTTAGATGGGTTGGGGATCAGCTGGTTTTCCCTGTAATAGGTCTGGTGAAAGCATTGGAATATGATTCTGGAGACCAAGTTTTAAATCACTTGGTAAATAAAGAACAACACTAAAAAAAAAAAAAAAACAGGGGAATTCCAGACAAGAATAAATCTGGGCCAACTAACATTCCCCCCTGGCATCAATCAGCCAGGCTTTGAAGCTACAAGGCCATTAAATGATAATCAAGGTGGCCAATTGCAATATTCACACTTGCTTTAAACAGGCAAGGGTTCTGAGTTGCTGTATGGCCATGTTCTGGAAGCATTCTCTCCTGACGTTTCGCCCATATCTATGGCAAGCATCATCAGAGGTTGTGAGGTCTGTTGGAAACTAGGCAAGTGAGGTTTATAAATCTGTGGATTGTCCAGGGTGGAAAAAAAGAACTCTTGTCTGATTGAGGCAAGTGTGAATGTTGCAATGGGCCACCTTGATTAGTATTGAATGGCTAATCTTTGAAGCTGCATCCTGGACATTTTATTTATTTATTTATTTATTAGCAGTATTTATATTCCGCCCTTCTCACCCCGCAGGGGGCTCAGGGTGGATTACAATGTACATATACATGGCAAACATTCAATACCATAGACACACAACATATATAGACAGACGCACAGACCCTATTTAATATTCCAGCTTGTTTCATGAGAGTATTCTGGCCACCAGGGGAGCTGTCGCTTCACCATTTGTGACACTGATGAAGTACTTCCTCATTCTTTGCATACTTGCTGGAGATTTTTATGGCTTGTAAATTAGTCTCCCCGCATAAGTGGTACCTAAATTTCCTACTTGACAGATGCAACTGTCTTTTGGGCTGCAAAGGTTGACAGCAAGCTACACAAATTGGTCGGAAGCTCACCCTGACCCAGGTTGGCTTCAAACTCATGAGGGTTTGGTCAGTAGTGATCTTAATGCAGCTGATTCCCAGTGAGCTGCTCCACAGTCCTGTTGCTATAAATTCTACAGATATATAAACCTCACTTGCCCAGGGTTGTTGTAGGTTTTTTCGGGCCATATGGCCATGTTCTAGAAGCATTCTCTCTTGACATTTCGCCTGCATCTATGGTAAGCATCCTCAGAGGTAGTGAGGTCTGTTGGAACTAGGAAAATGGGTTTATATATCTGTGGAAAGACCAGGGTGGGACAAAGGACTCTTGTCTGCTGGAGCTAGGTGTGAATGTTTCATCTGACCACCTTGATTAGCATTTGATAGCCTGACAGTGCCTGAAGCAATCTTTTGTTGAGTGGTTATTAGATGTCCTTGTTTGTTTCCTCTCTGTTGTTTTGCTGTTGTAATTTTTGAGTTTTTTAAATACTGGTAGCCATATTTTGTTCATCTTCATGGTTTCCACAGATATATAAACCAATTTTCCTAGTTCCAACAGACCTCACTACCTCTGAGGATGCAGGCAAAACGTCAGGAGAGAATGCCTCTAGAACATGGCCACATAGCCCAAAAAAACGTACAACAACCCAGTGATTCCAGCCATGAAAGCCTTCGACAATACACTCACTTGCCCAGTTTCCAACAAACTTCACAACCTCAGAGGATGGCTGCCATAGATGTGGGCAAAACGTCAGGAGAGAATGCTTCTGGAACATGACCATACAGCCCAGAAAACTCACAGCAACCCAGTTTTAAATCACTGTATGGCAATGCAAAGCTACTGGGTGATCTTAGGCAATTTACACTCCCTCGGCCTCAGAGAATGGCAAATGAGCAAATCTTGTAAGAAAACCCATGATAGATTCATTTAAGGATTGACATAAGTCAGAAATTACTTGCAGCAGGTGCACAACAACTCTGTTGGATTGTGACTCATGGTTACTAAAAAAAAGGCCGCTATTATACCTCACACAGGTAGAAATCAAGTAAGTGCTTTAGAAATTGCATGGCTTATGCAAAATAATAATTGTTGCTTAGCATTTTTGTAGAAGCAGGGAGGTATTTGCCTCATTCGGTTGCCAGAAGCAATACTACGTTAAATGTGCAGCTATTTAAAAAGCTCCCCAAATTGCCTTTTAAGCATTGTGATGGTGGCGGGGATGAAGAAGAAAAAAATAAGGGTTATCTTCCTATTCTGCAGCAAAGCAAGCAAGCAAAAGTAATCGATCAGCGACTGGGCAGAGTCCTCAAATATAATGCAAAGAAGCCTCTCCGTATTTTGTTTTCTTTTTTCGTCGTGCTGTTCAGAATGGGTCTTGCAGTGTCTCGTTTTGCCTGGCGATGGCTCTGCAGTAGAGGCGGTGTTTGTGTGTGTTCGGGTTTACTTTCCAGGTTGATCCTTGTCAACACACACATGCACACACCGTACCCTTGGAGTTTCTGCCTCTTGGCCCTTTGTGGCTTCACAAAACAGAGCTAAAGTGCCAATCATTCCGCCTTAGCAGATGTCAAAGGGTTTCGGGAGAGTGTGCGCAACTCCAGCGCTTGGCTGCACATGGAATCATGCCCCATTTAATCGGTCTGGTTAGCGCTTTGCAGCTGGGGCTTAAACTGAGCCAGCGCTGAAAGCTACGCATGAGTCCAGGGAGATGGGAAATAATAGCAGAGAAGTAGAGAGCCTCTCAGTACCTTTGGGCACCTAGCAAGTAACAGCAGCCTTCCATCCCAAGAGATCTGGGACTTAGGAACGGGAACTCCGCCTTCCGCTACACATAACATACATACCACCATCTGGCTTTAGCCCAGATACCTTATGATGAACCGTGCTGCCTGTTTTATCATTAGCTGCATGGCTGTGCTATTCTGACACGGCATTATTGAGTCTCTGTTCTTTGAGCCTGTAGCATCGGCTGGATCTACGCTACTGTTTCTCAACCTTCCTAATGCCGCAACCCCTTAATACAGTTCCTTATGTTGGTGGTGGCCCCCAACCATTAAATTATTGGGTTGTTGTAGGTTTTTTCAGGCTAAATAGTCATGGCCTAGAGGCATTCTCTCCTGACGTTTCGCCTGCATCTATGGCAAGCATCCTCAGAGGTAGTGAGGTCTGTTGGAACTAGGAAAATGGGTTTATATATCTGTGGAATGACCCTGGTGGGACAAAGGACTCTTGTCTGCTGGAGCTAGGTGTGAATGTTTCAACTGACCACCTTGATTAGCATATAATGGCCTGACAGTGCCTGGAGCAAACCTTTGTTGAGAGGTGATTAGATGTCCTTGTTCATTTCCTCTCTGTTGTGCTGTTGTAATTTTAGAGTTTTTTAAATATTAAATTAAATTATTTTTAATTTAATATTAAAAACATTAAATTATTTTAATGCTATTTCATAATTGTAATTTTGCTACTGTTATGAATTGTAATGTAAATATCTGATATGCTGAATGTATTTTCATTCACTAGACCAAATTTGGCACAAATACCCGATACGCCCAAATTTGAATACTGGTAGGGTTGGGGAAGATTGATTTTACCATTTGGGAGTTGTAGTTGCTGGGATTTATAGTTCACCTACAATCAAAGAGCATTCTGAACTTCACCAGTGATAGAATTGAACCAAACTTAGCACACAGTACCAACAGAAAATACTAGCAGGATCTCTGGGGATTGACCTTAGGTTTTGGAGTTGTAGTTCACCTATATCTAGAGAGCACTGTGGACTTAAACAATGATGGATCTGGACCAAACTTGACATGAATACTCAATATGCCCAAATGTGAACACCGGTCGAGTTTAGGGAAAATAGACCTTGAGATTTGGGAGTTGTAGTTGCTGGGATTTATAGTTCACCTACAATCAAAGAGCATTCTGAACCCCACCAATGATAGAATTGAACCAAACTTGGCACACAGAACTCCCATGACCAACAGAAAATACTAGCAGGATCTGGTGGGCATTGACCTCGAGTTTTGGAGATGTAGTTCACCTACATCAAGAGTACCTTGTGGACTCAAACAATAATGGATCTGGACCAAACTTGGCACAAATACTCAATATGTCCAAATGTGAACACCGGTGGAGTTTGATATTTGGGAGTTGTTGCTGCTGGGATTCATAGTTCATCTACAATCAAAGAACATTCTGAACCCCACCAATGATGGAATTGAACCAAACTTGGCACACAAAACTCCCAAGACTAACAGAAAATACTAGCAGGATCTGGTGGGCATTGACCTTGATTTTTGGAGTTGTAGTTCACCTCCATCCAGAGAGCACTGTGGACTCAAACAATGATGGATCTGGATCAAACTTGGCACGAATACTCAATATGCCCAAATGTGAACACCGGTGGAGTTTGGGGAAAATAGACTTTGACATTTGAGAGTTGTAGTTGCTGGGATTTATAGTTCACCTACAATCAAAGAACATTCTGAGCCCCACCAATGATAGGGAACCTTGGACTACAGAGTCATAGGATGCATCTACACCAGGCATGGGCAGACTTGGGTCCTCCAGGGGTTTTGGACTTCAACTCCCACAATTCCTAACAGCCTCAGACCCCTTACTTAAGTGGCTGAGGGGGAAAGGAGGGGGCCTGAGGCTGTTAGCAATTGTGGGGGTTGAAGTCCAAAGCACCTGGAAGACCCAAGTTTGTCCATGCCTAACCTACACTATTGAATGAAGACATCCTGTCACTCATTTAACTGTAATTTTTTTCATGTCAGGAGCAACATGAGAAACTGCAATGTCCCAATGCTGTAGAATCTTGGGAGCTATAGTATAGTGAGCCATCACCACTCATTTGCAGAGAAGGCTAAGGACTTTGTAAAACTACAGCTCCCGGGTTCATTGAGCTGTGGCCGTGAAACTGGATTAATTTTACAATGTAGATACTTTTGCTGGCTCTCACAAAACATTTCCTTCTTGTTTCACAACACCAGCAGTCAACTCTTTTTGGAACTGTCTTTCAGGAAACCACGTTGGCACATGCCAAGGTGCCCACAACGGTGGAAGCGGCGGAGAAGGCCATCAAAAAGCACAGGGACTTCATGACAACCATGGAGCTCAACTTGCAGAAGACCACAACGGCCTTAAATGCCGGGAAGAGCCTGATCCGACAGGGTAACATCTACAGCGAGCAGGTGAAGGAGAAGATGGAAGCTCTGCAGGCAAAGTAAGGAGACTGAGCCTTCCTTTCATGCACCGAGATCCAAAATTGGTCGCAAAAGAGCATAGTAGGCAATGCCTTCCATCACATATCATCACGGGCCATACTTTCACCCATTAAGGGTCACCTATTCAGCATTTATTTATTTGTTTATTTATTTATTTACTGTATTTGTATACTGCCCTTCTCAGCTCTCAGGCGACTCAGGGCATTAGAGATTTCCATAAACCTGGAACAATCTGTGGTCACATCATTGAATTGCATTGTGCATTAAATATAGTCCCTAGTTCAGCGTTTCTCAACTTGGGGTCGGGACCCTTGGGGGGGGGGGCGTTGTGAGAGGGTTTCAGAGGGATCACCAAAGACCATCAGTAAACACATATTTCTGATGGTCTTAGGAACCCCTTTGGCAGAGAAAGCTGACGATCTCCCCGCCTGTCATTCTCTTCCTTTTTGGAAACAGATGAGTAATCCTCCCACCAAAAACCCTCCTCCACTGAGATTGGCCAAACTCTCAGAAGTCCTCTCGGCCAAGGGGAGGGCTGTTTCTGGGACTCTCAAACAGGAAGAGGAGAGCAGGCATGCTCGGCGCATGGCAGCGTGGTGCGCATGTGTGGATGCGCACCACGTACAAGGCGGGAGGGAGGCTTGTGCCAGTGAGTCCCTTCAAGGCAGGGGGGTTCTGTGTGTGAAGTTTGATTCAATTCTATCATTGATGGGGTTCAGAATTCACTTTGATTGTAGGTGAACTATAAATCCCAGCAACGACGACTCTCAAATGTCAAGGTCTATTTTCTCCAAACTCCTCATTTGGGCATATTGAGTATTCGTACCAAGTTTGAGTCCACTTGACAGTGCTCTCTGGATGTAGGTGAACTACAACTCCAAAACTCAAGGTCAATGCCCACAAAACCCTTCCATTATTTTATCTTGGTCATGAAAGTTCTGTGTGCCAAATTTGGTTCAATTCCATCGTTGGTAGAGTTCAGAATGCTCTCTTGCTGAACTATAAATCTCAGCAAGTATAACTCCCAAATGACAAAATCAACACACACACACCCAACCCTACCAATGTTTAAATTCGGCCGTATTGGGTATTGTACCAAATTTGGTCCAGTGAATGGAAATACATCGTGTAGATCAGATATTTCCATTATGATTCACAACAGTAGCAAAATTACAGTTATGAAGTAGCAACGAAAATAATGTTATGCTTTGCAAAATAGCAGGCCTGCTCATTGTATACACTTCTAATATTGGAGTGCAACTCCCAGAATTTGCTCATGGGTGAGGATTTCTCGGAGTTGCAACAACCAAAGGGCCACGCAATTCCCATCACAGATGCTCATGAGAATGAGCCATGCAAAACATGTTCAACCGAAGCTAAACTTTGCCTAACCTAAGTAGCGATTGGCTTCGGTGCTACTGCTTGACAGATTGCACACAAACTAAGGAGAAGGTAGATGCTACAAGTAAACAAGAAAAGCAAGGAAGAGCAAGGAAGAGACAGCTGAAGTGTCATGAGACTCCTTCCTGGATTCAACCCACAGCATATCTTCAGGAATACGCCCTAAATTGATTTGAAAATGCTTTTACTATCTGCCCGGTTTTCTTTGCTGTGTTTTGTTCATTACTAGCTTGGGTACCAAGCATTGTCTGGGTTATTTGGGAAAGTCAGTTTTTAATTGTAGAAAATGCATAAGGTTGTGGCTGAACTACAACTCCCATCATGCCAAGTTAACCCCAAGAAACTCCATCAGTACTTAAAGTTTGTTACGTTGGGCAAGTTTGCTTTAGATCAGTGGTTCTCAACCTGGAGTCCCCAGATGTTTGTGGCCTGCAACTCCCAGAAATCCCAGCCAGTTGACGAGCTGTTAAGATTTCTGAGAGTTGAAGGTAAAAAACATCTGGGGACCCCAGTTGAGAACCACTGCTCTAGATGCCTCGTTGCTGGGGTTCAGCATGCTCTCTGGCTGTAGGGTAAACTACAACTCCCACTATGATGAGTCAGTCTCCTCAAACCCCTCCAGTAGGTTGAGTTAGTCATGGGGGTTCTGTGTGCCAAGTTTGGTCCAGGCACATCATCAGTGGAGGTCACTGTTTCTCTGGTTGTGGGTGAACTACAACTCCCAGAAAGGAAGGTTAGTTTTCCCCAAACTCCTCCAGTAATCAAATTTTGGCATATCAGTATGTGTGCCAAGTTTGGTCCAGATCCATCAGTGTTTGGGCTCATAATGCTGTCTAGATGTGGGTGAACTACAACTCCCCCAAATCAACGTGAATTTTCCCCAAAGACCTTCAGTACTTTTTTTTACAGGTCATAGGGGCTCTGCATGCCATGTTTGGTCCAATTCCATCTTTGGTGGAGTTTAGAGTGCTCATTGATTGTAGGTGAACTATAAATCACAGTACATACAACTCCAAAATGTCCAGGCCAATCCCACTCAAAACCCATCAGTATTCAAATTTGGGCATATCAGGTTATGCATGCCAAGTTTGGTCCAGATTCATCATTGTTTGGGTTCATAGTGCGCTCTGGATATAGGTGAACTACAACTCCTATAAATCCACCCAAAGACCTCCAGTATTTTTGTTGGTCATGGGGGTTCTGTGTGCCAAGTTAGTTCCAGGTCCATCATTTGTGGAGTTCAGAATGCTTTTAGATTGCAGGTGAACTATACATCCCAGGACCTACAACTCCTATTAATCATGGTGAATTCTCCCCAAACCTCTCTAGTATGTTCAGTTGCTGATCATTTCCTCAGCTTGTTGTGTGCCATAGAAAAGAATAGAAAAGGGTTAAGAGAGGGACAGTGGGTGAGGTCATGCAAATTCCACACCAATGGAGAGAGTCAGAAGCACTGGGATGTCTGTGGTGGAGGAAAAACAGAAAATCTAGGATGAAATTGTCCCCGTATGAAAGCCTTTCCTTGGGTGGGGTGCAGGATTGTGTTGGTGGAGGACGTTGGCAGGGCTCTTGTTCATGGCGTTCACTATAATTCGCATCGTAAATGGAGGGAAGGAGATTGGTGTCTCCTGAGTAGTGGGAGTTATAGATATTTGTGGAAGTGGGAGCTTGCCTGTGGAAGTGGAGACCCCAACCACACACACATACATATTTTCACTTTTATTATGTGTATAGATAGATGGGGCAGCAACTACCACCTCCACCATAAACAGCTGGGCAGAAACAGCATTTGCCCTTGCTTGCCCTGATGCCAGGTGCCATCCTACTATGACGAAAAATGAATCTGGAAAGCTGAGAACCACTTTGTGTGTGTCCTCAGGAGGAGCAATGAGAATGATATAGTCTTTCAGATGTTATTGAATTTCCAGCATCCTTCAACATTGGCTGCGGTGGCAGCTGGTGGCTCTCGTCTTGTGGGCGGCTGAATCCATTCCTGTTCTGCACTGGCTTTAAAGGCGCTATCCGTGGTGCTGAAGCTATTTAGGAGTGGCATTCAGCACATGGGAGAGCTTCTCTTTAGCCTGGATGAAACTCCAGATTCACCATTCTTCCCGCCATGGGAGCCAATAGCTATTATTATAGATTGAATAGACTTGCTCTCTGGGAAACCACACTCTGATCATCCTAACCAAACTAAATCTCATACCCCTTCAGGTTTGCTGACAGCCCCTTACCCTGACAAGTTGGTCTCTTACTTTTTTTTAGGAGTGAAAGAAATGTGCACCGGGCCCAAGCCTGGATGCAGCACCTCTGCGACCACTTGGAGCTGCAGCGCTTTTTGCAGAACTGCCATGAGGTAGGTTGCAACTTCCACTGCCAATGGGAATTGGGGAGGATTGTTGTAGGTTTTTCGGGCTATATAGCCATGTTCTAGAGCAGTGGTTCTCAACCTATGGGTCCCTAGGTGTTTTTGCCTACAACTCCCAGAAATCCCAGCCAGTTTACCAGCTGTTAGGATTTCTGGGAGTTGAAGGCCAAAACATCTGGGGACCCACAGGTTGAGAACCACTATTCTAGAGGCATAATCTCCTGACATTTCGCCTGCAGCTATGGCAAGCATCCTCAGAGGTAGTGAGGTCTGGTGTAACTAGGAAAATGGGTTTATATATCTGTGGAATGACCAGGGTGGGACAAAGAACTATTGTCTTCTGGAGCTAGGTGTGAATGTTTCAACTGACCACCTTGATTAACATTTGATGGCCTGGCAGTTGTTTGGTGTGGCTTGTTGGTGCCTGGGGCAATATTTGGTTGAGAGGCAATTAGATGTCCCTGATTGTTTCCCCTCTGTTGTTTTGCTGTTGTAATTTTAGAGGTTTTTAATACTGGTAGTCAGATTTTGTTCATTTTCATGGTTTCCTCCTTTCTGTTGAAATTGTCCACATACTTGTGGATTTCAGTGGCTTCTCTGTGTAGTATGACATGGTGGTTGAGAGTGGTCCAGCATTTCTGTGTTCTCAAATAATATGCTGTGCCCAGGTTGGTTCATCAGGTGCTCTGCTATGGCTGACTTCTCTGGTTGTAGTTGTCTGCAGTGCCTTTCATGTTCCTTGATTCAGAGGGGAAACAATCAAGGACATCTAATCACCTCTCAACAAAAGATTGCCCCAGGCACCAACAAGCCACACCAAACAACTGCCAGGCCATCAAATGCTAATCAAGGTGGTCAGTTGAAACATTCACAACTAGCTCCAGCAGACAAGAGTTCTTTGCCCCACCCTGATCATTCCACAGATATATAAACCCTTTCCCCTAGTTCCAACAGACCTCACTACCTCTGAGGATGCTTGCCATAGATGCAGGCGAAACGTCAGGAGAGAATGCCTCTAGAACATGGCCATATAGCCCGAAAAAACCTACAACAACCCAGTGATTCTGGCTATGAAAGCCTTTGACAATAAATTGGGGAGGAATTTATCAGCACTTTGGCTATCTGTCTTCTAAAATACATAGACTAACTGGGACATATTGGTAGCAGGGGATTAAGGTACAGTACAGTCTCGCTTATCCGACCTTTGCTCATCCAACGTTCTGTATTATCCAACGCAGTCTGCCTCCTGCCCGTATCCGCAGCTGTTTCAATACATTGCGATGTTTTGGTGCTAAATTCGTAAATAGAATAATTACTACATAACGTTACCATGTATTGAAATGCTTTTTCCTGTCAATTTGTTGTAAAACATGGTGTTTTGGTGCTTAATTTGTAAAATCATAACATATTTTGATGTTTAATGGGCTTTTCCTTAATCTCTCCTTATTATCTGTCATTTTTACTTATCCAACGTTCTCCTGGCCCATTTATGTTGGATAAGAGAGACTCTACTGTATGTTCAGATGGGACTTATACAAACATGCCTTACTGTTTATGCTGCTTATATTGCTGTTTTATTATATTGTTGTTAAATTGTATATTCATGTTTTGATGTGGGCGCCATGGGTGCCAATTTGTTAGCCGTCTTGAGTCCCTCTGCGGAGGTTGAGATAGGACAGGATATAAAAGCCCTAAATAAATAAAATAAATTATTATTATTATTATTATTATTATTATTATTATTTTACTGACAGAAAAACACAGTATGACACAGTAAACAAGATATATATGCAGGATTTTGTATCACAAATTCACAAGTCGAACACTTCCCAAGCGTTCAGGACTGTGTGATATTATTATTATTATGATGATGATGATTATTATTATTATTTGAAACACAACAAGATTAGCACACAGCAAACAAGATCATTCTGCTGGCTGTTGTACTGGATGACACACCGGACACTTCCCAAGTGTCTAGGATTGTGTGATGTATCGGTGAATAATGCACGCAGATCTGAGTATGGTGGCCTTTTAATTTTGTCAGTGCTGATTGTGTTTAAGTGCAGGCCAATGTCTGGATGATCGGCACCCAGTGTGCTGATCATCACTGGGACCACCTTTACTAGCTTGTGCCAGAGTTATCATCATCATCATCATTATTAGAAACACAACAATGCACAGCAAACAAGATCATTATGCTAGCTATTGTATTGTGTCCTAAGTGTCTAGAACTGTGTGATGTATAGGTGAATAATGAGTGCAGATCTGAGTAGGGTGGCCTTTTGCAGCTGACAGATGGTAATTTTGTCAGTGCCAATTGTGTTTAAGTGCAGGCCAAGGTCTTTAGGCACTGCACCCAGTGTGCTGATCATCACTGGGACCACCTTTACTGGCTTGTGCCAGTCATTATTATTATTATTATTATTATTATTATTATTATTATTATTATTTGAAACACAACATGGTTAATACACAGCAAACAAGATCATTATGCTGGCTATTGTATCGTGTCCTAAGTATCTAGAACTATGTGATGTATTGGTGAATAATGAGTGCAGATCTGAGTAGGGTGGCCTTTTGCAGCTCACAGATGGTAATTTTGTCTGTGCCGATTGTGTAAGTGCAGGCCAAGGTCTTTAGGCACTGCACCCAGTGTGCCGATGACCACTGGGACCACCTTTACTGGCTTGTTTCAGACTCTTTTGTATTATTATTTGAAACACAATAAGATTAGTACACAGCAAATAAGATCACTATGCTGGCTGTTGTATTGGATCACACGCCGGACACTTCCGAAGCATCTAGGACTGTGTGATGTATCAGTGAATAATGAGTGCAGATCCGAGTAAGGTGGCCTTTTGCAGTTGACAGATGGTAATTTTGTCAATGCTGATTGTTTTTAAGTGCAGGCCAAGGTCTTTAGGCACTGTATCCAGAGTGCCGATCACCACTGGGATCACCTTTACTAGCTTGTGCCAGAGTCTTAGTAGTTATTATCATTATCATTATTATTATTGCATGAGGAACAAGCATGCAACTCCTCTTCGTAATCTACAGTAACATAATCCAGGGACAGCTCCACTGCTCAGCCCTGCTGAATGAATACATCTGATTTGACTTAGAGGTATTTGTGAATGTCGGAAGAAGGATGAAGGACCCAAGGGGCCTCGGTCCTGTGGACATCAAAAAGATGCCCTCCTCCCATGCCACTCTCGGGAATGAATGCAGCTTCCTTTCCTCCAGTGATTCTCCTTGAATTTGCATTTTTGGCCCCACCCAGGAAGACATTTTCCATTTCTCCTTAATTAGGGTAGCATGTATATTTCCAAGCTGTTCCTCGGTTATGCTAATGAACCCTTTGCTGGGCGTATATGTGCCAGTTCTTTCTCCCCCACACATCCCACAGTTTTTCTAGCACATCCACCTTCCTGTTTTATGGTGCATGTGGATTGCAATGGTCCCAGTAAGCCCCATTTGGGACCGGAATATGGCTCGATGCCCCTGCATTGCAAAGAAAGGGGGCTCCTGCAAACATGATGAGGGGCACTCTTGGCTTTAAGGGGATGGTAGGCAGCCAAGAGAGGCCTGGATAGGGCACAATATGAGAATTATCTGAGCAGCTAGAGTTGGGGATGCAAAAAAGACAGTTGTTATGGGCCCCAGTGTCTATAATGGGGTACTACTTTAATTCTGCCCACTGAAAAGGGGAACAACATTGGGTGCAAGTTGCATCCCTATATTTTCCATTCTAACCTATCCTTGCTAGTGTTCCCTCTGTTCCAGGCATGGGCAAACTTCGGCCCTCTGGGTGTTTTGGACTTCAGCTCCCACAATTCCTAACTGCCTTAGGAAGCAGGAAAGCACTCTGCAGATGCTCAGAGGCACTCCCTCCACTGGCTTTTACTGGGAAAGGACACTTAGGAAGCAGGAAAGCACTCTGGAGATGCTCAGAGGCACTCCCTCCACTGGCTCTTACTGAGAAAAAACACTTAGGAAGAAGGAAGGTGCTCTGCAGATGTTCAAAGGCACACACTCCATTGGTTGATACTGAAAAACGACACGAAGCAGGAGGTCACTCTGCAGAGGCTCAGAGGCACTCTTTCCACTGTCTCTTACTGGGAAAGGACACTTAGGAAGCAGAAAGTCACTGCGGAGGCTCGGAGGCACTCTCTCCCTGTCTCTTACTGGGAAAGGACACTTAGGAAGCAGGAAAGCACTCTGCAGATGCTCAGAAGGACCCTCTCCACTGTCTGTTATTGAGAAAGGACACTTTCAGTGCCTCTGAGCATCTGAGCTCAGAAAAGGAAATGACTTGGGCTGTTAGGAATTGTGTGCCACGTTTGGTTCAATTCCATCGTTGGTGGAGTTCAGAATGCTCTTTGATTGTAGGTGAACTATAAACCCCAGCAACTACAACTCCTAAATGACAAAATCTCTTTTTTTTTAAGTGATGGTCATTCCTTGGGTTAGTAGGTGTCTTGTGGCCTTATTTGGCGGCGGTTCATCCAGTGGTTTTTGAGTTATGTTAATCCCACAAACAAACATTACATTTTTATTTATATAGATATCGTACTATACCACTATACAGTAATATTATTAGTAATATTACATGTAATATAAAATATATACTTCTTATGTTGTATTATTATTAGTATTATATTGTATTACATTATGATATTATTATCAATATTATATTAAACAGAGGCTGGATGGCCATCTCTCAGGGGTGATTTGAATGCAATATTCCTGCTTCTTGGCAGGGGGTTGGACTGGATGGCCCAGGAGGTCTCTTCCAACTCTTTGATTCTATGATTCTATGTGTATAATTTGGGTCTCCTGGTTCTCACAGTTTCACCTGGAAAGGGGGAGCAATGTGTGCCTGCCTTTCCTGATGGAGAGCCCAGAGCAGAGCAGAGGGACATAATTTTGTGTCCCTAAATAGGGCACTATTTTGGTCTCCCCCTCCTAAACATCCCCCCTGAGAGCCATATGGGCTTCCCCGTCCTCATGGAGAGGTCAGCTGAGGTGAGGCCGACACGTGAGAGCCTGTATTGGAAGGGGGGGGCACCAAGGCGCCTTTGAAACCCCCTCCTTGCCGTCTGTTGACGCGCCGCTTGGGGAAAAGGAGCGAGAGCGCCTCCCCCTCTTTTTCCCCTCCTCAGTGGTTTCGCCCGCTGCCGCAGCAGCCAGTGAAGGAGCAGAGCGGAGCGAACCAAAGCGCCTCTTCCGCCTGGGGGGGAGTTGTTGTTGTTGCTCTTTGCTGCGGGAGACGCGGGGTTCTAGAGGAAAGGGCTGACGCGCGTCTTCTTCTTCTTCCTCCTCTTTCTAATCCGTCTCTGCTCGCTGAAGCTCGATGGCTGGGTGGCCGAGAAGGAGGCTCTGATGGCCGGCGAGGGCTCTTCTTGGAAGCAGCAGCATCCGCAGCAGCACCCGCAGCAGGAGCAGCATCCGCAGCATCCGCAGCAGCCGCCTTTGCAGCGGGCTCCCAAGCGATGGCTCCGGCACCGCGCCTTCATGGCTGAGCTGGCCCAGAACAAGGAGTGGCTGCGCAAGATTGAGAAGGTGAGCGAGCTTCAGCACCTGGGACAGCGGGGGGAGGGAGGGCGGGGGGACTGATGCGCGTCTCCTCTCCCCGTGTCACCCTTGGCACGTGTGAGTGCTCCCTTGGGTCTGCGTGTTTACCTCTTTGCACCCTCATGGTTCTGCTCCAGGTCTCTTTGGAAGCCCAATGACACCCGAAAATTATGATGACACGCGTCTCACCCTTTGCACGTGTGAATGCTCCCCTGGGTCTGTGTGCAACTGCGTGTTTACCTCTTTGCACTCTCATGGTTCGGCTCCAGGTCTCTTTGGAAGCCCAATGACACCCGAAAATTATGATGACACGTGTCTCACTCTTTGCACGTGTGAATGCTCCCCTGGGTCTGCGTGCAACTGCGTGTTTACCTCTTTGCACTCTCATGGTTCGGCTCCAGGTCTCTTTGGAAGCCCAATGACACCCGAAAATTATGATGACACGTGTCTCACCCTTTGCACGTGTGAATGCACCCCTGGGTCTGTGTGTATCTGCGTGTTTATCTCCTTTGCACCTTAATGGTTCTGCTCCAGGCCTCTTTGGAAGCCCAATGGCACTCGGAAATTGTGATGACACGTGTCACCCTGTGCACGTGTAAATATGCCCTTGGGTCTGCATGTATCTGTGTGTTTACCTCTTTGCACTCTCATAGTTCTGCTCCAGGTCTCTTTGGAAGCCCAATGACACCCGAAAATTATGATGACACGTGTCTCACCCTTTGCACGTGTGAATGTTCCCCTGGGTCTGCGTGTATCTGAGTGTTTACCTCTTTTACACCTTAATGGTTCTGCTCCAGGCCTCTTTGGAAGCCCATTGGTACCCAAGAATTGTAATGACATGTGTCCCCCTTTGCACGTGTGAATGCTCCCCTGGGTTTGTGTGTATCTGCGTGTTTATCTCTTTTACACTTTAATGGTTCTGCTCCAGGCCTCTTTGGAAGCCCAGTGGCACCCAAGAATTGTAATGACACATGTCTCAACCTTTAAACATGTGAACGCTCCCCTGGATTTGCATGTATGTGCATGTTTACCTCTTTTGCACCTTAATGATTCTGCTTCAGGCCTCTTTGGAAGCCCAATGGCACCCAAGAATTGTGATGATGCGTGTCACCCTTTGCACTTTGCCCTTAAGTCGGTGTGTATCTACATGTTTACCTCTTTGCACCTTAATGATTCTGCTCCAGGTCTCTCTGGAAGTTTCCCTTTGGGGCCCAGTGACACCCAATAATTATAATGATATGATTCCTCTCCCGTGTCCCCCTTTGCATGTGTGAATGCTCCCTTGGGTCTGCGCGTATCTGCGTGTTTCCCTCTTTGCACCCTCATGGTTCTGCTCCAGGTCTCCTTGGAAGCCCAATGACGCCCGAGAATTATAGTGACATGATTCCTCTCCCATGTCACCCTTTCCACGTGTGAACACTCCCTTGGGCCTGCGTGTAGCTGCATGTTTGCATCCTAATGGTTCTGTTCCAGGTCCCTTTGGAAGCTCCCCCTGGCCCAATGACACCCAAGAACTGTAATGACACGATTCCTCTCCCGTGTCACGGTTTGCATGTGTGAATGTCCTCTTGGGTCTGCGAGTATCATCGTGTTTACCTCTTTGCACCCTCGTGGTTCTGCTCCAGGTTTCTTTGGACCCGAGAACTGTAATGACACATGTCACCCTTTGCATGTGTGGATGCGCCCTAGGGCCTGCATGTATCTGCGTGTATTTACCTCTTTACACCCTAATGGTTCTGCTCCAGGTCTCTTTGGAAGCCCAATGATAGCCGAGAATTATAATGACACAATTCCTTTCCTGTGTCACCCTTTGCTCGTGTCAGTGCTCCCTTGGGTCTGTGTGCATCTGCTTGTTTGCATCTGAATGGTTCTGCTCCAGGTCTCTTTGGAAGCTTCCCCTTGGGGGTCAAATGACACCCAAGAACTTTAATGGCACGATTTGTCTCCCGTGTCCCCCTTTGCATGTGTGAATGCTCTCTTGGGTCTGCGCATGTCTGCGTGTTTACTCTTTCCACCCTAATGGTTCTGCTCCAGGTCTCTTTGGAAGCCCAATGGCACCCAAGAATTGTAATGGTTGTGCTCCAGGCCTCTTTGGAAGCCTATTGGCACCTGAGAACTGTAATGACATGTGTACCCCTTTGCACGTGTGAATGCTCCCTTAGGTCTGTGTGTATCTGTGTGTTTACCTCTTTGCACCCTAATGGTTCTGCTTCAGGCCTCTTTGGAAGCCCAATGACACCCGAGAATTAGAATGACACGATTCCGTTTTAGCTGCCATGACAACATGTTATAGAATCGTGGGATTTGCAGTTTAGAAGAGGGTGGATTTGAATTCTCATCCAAAATAAAATCCCTTTGGGTCTGATATGCTTGGGTCATGGATTATAGGATTCTAATAGACCCCAGGTCTCAGATCCAAGTGCCTTTGGACTGGTTGGAAGTAGAGCAGGCATGGGCAAACGTGGGCCCTCCAGGTGTTTTGGTCTTCAACTCCCACAATTCCTAACAGCCTCCGGCCCTTGACTTTTCCCCCTCAGCTGCTTAATCTGAGTGGGAAAAGGAAGAGGCGGTTAGGAATTGTGGGAGCTAAAGTCCAAAACACCTGGAGGGCTCAAGTTTTCCCATACCTGGTATAGGCCATGTTTCCCCTCCAGATCACCGTATGGCTTGGAGAGAGGACTTCCATAGTAAAGCCCCACATCACTTGGGGTCACATGATTGATTCAAGCTCCCCCCACCCAATTTCATCAGGCGTTCTGGAGCTCTCTCACGTGACCCTGCTGAGAAACAGATCAGGTTGCACCTTCTGCATGTGTATCTTTTATGTGTGTGGGTGGCAAATTTGGGAGAGGAACAAGTGCTTTGCACGTCGAAAACTCTCATATGCCATTCCCTGGCAGCATTTTCCAGGCATCTTGGAGTTTGCATTTGACAAAGGGACATTTATCATTCTCAGTCAAAGTGAGGATGCCATTAGACGGATATTAGTACCATAATTCTGTAGTGTGAATGGGCTCAGGCTGGATTAAGTGGCTCAAAAGATGTCAACTTCTGTTGTCAAAGGCTTTCATGGCCAGAATCATTGAGTTGTTGTGTGTATTCCGGACTGTATGACCATGTTCCAGAAGCATTCTCTACTGACGTTTCGCCTGCATCTATGGCAGGTATCCTCAGAGGTTGTGAGGTCTGTGAGACCTCATAACCTCTGAGGATGCTTGCCATAGATGTAGGAAAAGGTCAGGAGAGAATGCTTCTGGAGCATGGCCATACAGCCCTGAAAACACACAACAACCTGATGTCAACTTCTGTTGTTTACAAAAGCCCTGTCTTGAAAGTAGTGTGTGTCTGCTTTGGGTCTTGTCCAAACAGCAAGGGATTCCCTCATGTGTTGAGTAAAGTTTCATGAAACTGCAGGGCAGATCCTTTTTGGTGGTGGCATTTTTCATGTGGAATGTTCTTGCTGAGGAAAGGTTCACTTGCTGACACCTCTGACTGTTTATGCTTCATTCTGGTTAAGAATACTTTTCTCTGATTCCAAAGGCTTGCTACTGCTTCTAGTTTCTGGGATTTATTGACTTTGTAAGGTTTTTTTAAAGCCGGTTGTTGCCTTGTGTATGTGTCTGCCTTCAACTTGCCTGATGACTTATGAATTTTGTAGGGTTTTCTTAGACAAGTGCTATAGAGCCACGGTGGTAAAGCGGATTAAACCGCCAAGCTGCAGAACTTGCTGATTGGAAGATTGGTGGTTCAGATCTGTGGATGCGATGAGCTCTCATTGTTAGCCCCAGTTTCCGCCAACCTAGCAGTTTAAAAATATGCAAATATGAGCAGATCAATAGGTATCACTCTGACAGGGAAGTTAACAGCACTCCATGCAGTCATCCTGGCCACATGACCTTGGAGGTGTCTATGGACAATGCTGGCTCTTTGGCTTAGACATGGAGATGAGAACCACCTTCCAGAGTTGGACACTAGACTTAATGTCCAGGGGAAGCTTTTACCTTTACTTTTTATCCAAGTACTAATCAGACACCCCTTCTACATTTCTATATAATCCAGATTATCAAAGCAGATAATCCACATTATTTGGTTGGAACTGGATTATATGAATCTACACTGACATATAATTCAGTACAACGCAGATAATCTTTATTTTATATGGCGGTGTCGAAGGAGCCAGAGTTGAGCATCTTATCTTCCGAATTCAGATTGGATCTGGTGTTTTTAGTTGTTGTTGTTGTTGTTGTTGTTGTTGTTGTTGTTGTTGTTTTGAGTGCATTCAAGTTGTTAAGTCCCTCCTACACTGCCATATAAACTCCATATTAGCTGCTTTGAACTGGATTATATGGCAATGTAGACTCAGATCATCCAGTTCATATCAAATAATATGGATTATCCTGCTTCTCTGGAAAATAACCTACAGCACCTGCTATTCATTGATGCTGTGGTGGAGGCTCCTTCTTTGGAAGCTTTTAAACAGAGGCTGGATGGCCATCTGTCAGGGGTGATTTGAATGCAATATTCCTGCTTCTTGGCAGAATGGGGTTGGACTGGATGGCCCATGAGGTCTCTTCCAACTCTTTGATTCTATGATTCTATGATTCAATCTTATCCAAGTACTATAGAGCCACGGTGGTTCAGCAGGTTAAACCACTAAGCTGCAGAACTTGCCGATTGGAAGGTTGGTGGTTTGAATCTGTGAACGGGCTGAGCTCCTGCTGTTAGCCTCAGCTTTTGCCAACCTAGCAGTTCGATAGCATGCAAATGTGAGTAGATCAATAGGTACTGCTGCTGTGGGAAAGTAAAGGTGGTCCATGCAGTCATGCCGGCCACATGACCTTGGAGGTGTCTACGGACAACGCCAGCTCTTCAGCTTAGAAATGGAGATGATCACCAACCCCCAGAGTTGGACACAATTAGACTTAATGTCAGGGGAAACCTTTACCTTTACTTTTTACTGCTTTGATAATCTGGATTATTTGGAAAGGTAGAAGGACCCTTAGTATAACAGTGTTTGTTTGTTTGTTTTTGCAAGAGGTGCTCCAGATTTAGCCTCCCACTGAAGCTGAGAGAGTATGATTTGCCTATTAGGTTTACAGGCTAAAATTGAGTACAAACCCTGCTCTCGAAGGCTTGCAGTCCAATCCTCAAACGCTGCACCATGCTGGCTTTGCCCAAAAGGAAACATGCCTGTGCTGTGACTTGCTGTGAATATATTTCTGGAAAAAGCTATGCACATGTTCCTATCTGTGTAAACAAGGCACTGTTTTGTCAGCCAGGAGGGATCCAGCAATGAGGACAGACTCCTGCAATATTTGGGGCCTGCTGTGTATTTTTGTTGGCACGGTTCCACCCTGTGATCTCTCGCAGTGGCAGATGGCATCGTCTTCGGAGGTCCATGCTCCAAAATGCAGGAGACCCCGCACAAAGCCAGCGGATGGGGACAGGGAAGGAGCAGGAAGGGAAAGGGACAGCAACGGATTGGGAATTAAATGTGGGGAAGGCATTTCTTTTATAAAGCAATAGCCATCCAGTTGTCTGCATGTGTGTGCGTTTTCGTCTTCTTCTGCAGAATTCAGGCAGATGGTTTGGATCTGTCCCAAGTCTTTGAAAACCCTCAGGTCTCCTAGAAATGCATGAACGCCAAGGTTGACCCATTTCCTTCCTTTCAACTAGAAAGAGTCACAGTCCACTGCTGGAGAGAAATGCTGATTCAAGGCATTTTTAAGATAAATGGTTAAGGACTGAGTATCCCTTATCCGGAATATCGAAACATGAAAAACTCCAAAATGGGAAACTGTCCCCAAGGGTGGCTGTGAGAGCGAAACTTTTGCTTTCTGATGGTTCAAAGAAACCAAAATTTGTTTCATACCTAAAATTATTAAACTTATTACAGTAGATCCTTGCTTATCCAACCTTCGCTCATCCAACATTCTGTATTATCCAACGCAGTCTGCCTCCTGCCCTGATCCATAGCAGTTTCAATACATTGTGATGTTTTGGTGCTAAATTTGTAAATACAGTAATTACTACATAACTTTATCATGTATTGAACTACTTTTTTCTGTCGGTTTGTTGTAAAACGTGATGTTTTGGTGCTTAGTTTGTAAAATCATAACATAATTTGATGTTTAATAGGCTTTTCCTTAATCATTCCTTATTATCCAACATTTTCACTTATCCAACGTTCTCCGGGCCCATTTATGTTGGATAAGAGAGACTCTACTGTATGTTCAGATGGGACTTATACAAACATGGCTTCTCCATACCTCCTTGATGCCTGAGTAAGTCCAATCGGTGCATACCCTAATCCCCTGCTACCAATATCCTCCACGTAGTCTGTGTATGTTCAGTAGAAAACAAGAGGAACTTTGATGTCATCCAAAGAACCCTCTCTAGTTGACTTTGGCTCCCTGAGTAGCTAGCTTTCTACAAGCAAGGTATTTTCATTATTATTATTATTATTATTATTATTATTATTATTTGAAACACAAGGAGATGAGTCCACAGCAGACACTCTGCTGGCTGTTGAATTGGATCACATGTTGGACACTTCCGAAGTGTCTATATTATTATTATTATTATTATTATTATTATTATTATTATTATTATTTGAAACACAACAAGGTTAGTCCACAGCAAATAAAATCATTATGCTGGCTATTGTATTGGATCACACATTGGACAGTGTCTAGGACTGTGTGATGTATCAGCAAATAATGAGCACCGATGAGCCTTTTGCAGCTGACAGATGGTAATTTTGTCAGCGCCTATTGTGTTTAAGTGCAGGCTGAGGTCTTTAGGCACTGCACCCAGTGTGGTGATCACCACTGGGACCACTTTGACTGGCTTGTGCCAGAGTCTTTTGTATTATTATTTGAAACACAACCAGATTAGTACACAGTAAACAAGATCGCTATGCTGATTGTTGTATTGGATCACACGTCGGACACTTCCCAAGTGTCTAGGACTGTGTGATGTATCGGCGAATAATGTGTGAGGTAGGGTGGTCTTTTGCAGCTGGCAGATGGTAATTTTGTCAGCACCGATTGTGTTTAAGTGCAGGCCAAGGTTTTTAGGCACTGCATCCAGTATGCCAATGACCACTGGGACCACCTTGACTGGCTTGTGCCACAGTCTTTGCAGTTTGATCTTTAAATCCTCATATCGTGTCAGCTTTTCCAGTTGTTTCTCTTTAATCTTGCTGTCACATAATGTTACCATGTATTGAACTGCTTTTTTCTGTCGATTTGTTGTAAAACATGATGTTTTGGTGCTTAATTTGTAAAATCATATCATATTTTGATGTTTAACAATCATAACGTATTTTAATGTTTAGTAGGCTTTTCCTTAATCCCTCCTTATTATCCAATATTTATTTATTTATTTCAAACATTTATACCTCGTTCTTCTCGACCTCCGTGGAGGTTACTCAGAATGGCTTCCAAACAGGCAACAATTCAATGCCAAACATAATATAAAACACATCATAAATACATCCACAATTTTAAAATAATTCTAAAAATGCATTAGGAACCTGCTCGCCAGATTACAATCACCAGAATTAAAATAGTCATCCAAAGCTGTCCAAGTCCGGTCCAATAAAACTTGTCTTTCCCAATAAACAAACTATTCTATAAATGCCTGATGCCTTAACCAGGATTTAAGCTTCTTCCAGAAGGTCAGGAGGGAGTGGGCAGATCTAACCTCATGTTTGCTTATACAACATTCTGCCGGCCCCAGGCCCGTAGCCAGCAGAAGCCCCTCAAGCCCGCCCCCCTCCCTGGCTACATGCCTGGTCAGCCCGTTTATGTTGGATAAGCGAGACTCTCCTGTATGTATAAAACTATCTTCAAGCTATGTATATGTTGTACCTGAGCCCTCAGGCACTTCACCCAGCACCACACTAGAGGTCAATAGTCCAATAATCAGGAGTTTATTGAATAAGGAATTATAAAGGGGGGGGGGGGGATTATATCCAAAAGTAGCAGTCAGGATATAAACAGCAATACACAAAAAGCAGTCAGAGTTCAATAAAACTCCTTAAGAAACCCCTGGAAACTTCACAAGAACAAGAAATCCAAGACCATAGAAATAATCCAAGGTAAAATGCAGGAACATGAACACAGGAAACGTAATCCAAGCAAAAACTTCCAAGGTATATAGGGAAAGGCATGAACATAAAACAAGAATCTTGACTTTACAACAGTGGTTCTCAACCTTCCTAATGCCGCGACCCCTTAATACAGTTCCTCATGTTGTGGTGAACCCCAACCATAACATTATTTTGTTGCTACTTCATAACTGTATTTTGAATTGTAATGTAAATATCTGATAGGCAGGATGTGTTTTCATTCATGTACAATCAAAAAGCATTCTGAACTCCACCAACGATGGAATTGAACCAAATTTGGCACACAGAACTCCCATGACCAACAGAAAATACTGGGAGGGTTTGGTGGGCATTGACCTTGAGTTTGGGAGTTGTAGTTCACCTACATCCAGAGAGAACTTTGGACTCAAACAATGATGGATCTGGACCAAACTCAATACACCCAAATGTGAATTTGAGGGGAAATAGACCTCGACATTTGGGAGTTGTAATTGCTGGGATTTAGAGTTCACCTACAATCAAAGAGCATTCCAAACCCCACCAACGATGGAATTGAACCAAACTTCCCACACAGAACTCCCATAACCAACAGAAAATACAGGAATGGTCTGGTAGGCATTGACCTTGAGTTTTGATATTGTAGTTCACCTACATCCAGAGAGCACTGTGGACTCAAGCAATGATGGATCTGGACCAAACTTGGCACGAATACTCAGTATACCCCAATGTGAATAATGGTGGAGTTTTGAGGAAAATAGACCTTGACATGTGGGAGTTAATAGTTTCTAGGATTTATATTTCATCTACAATCAAAGAGCATTCTGAACTCTGCCAACGATGGAATTGAACCAAACTTGGCTCACCGAACTCCCATGACCAACAGAAAATACTGGGAGGGTTTGATGGGCATGCCATTCACCTTGAGTTTTGGAGTTGTAGTTCACCTACACCCAGAGAGAACTTTGGATTCAAACAGTAATGGATCTGGACCAAACTGTGCGTGGATACCCAATATGCTCAAATGTGAATTTGGGGAAAATAGACCTTGACATTTGGGAGTTGTAATTGCTGGGATTTAGAGTTCACCTACAATCAAAGAGCATTCTGAACCCCACTAGTGATAAAGTTGGGCAAAACTTTCCACATAGAACCCCCATGACCAACAGAGAATACTGTGTTTTCTGATGGTCATTGGCGACCCTTCCAGGGGTCCCAACCCCCAGGTTGAGAAACGCTGCATTACAAGAACCAAAGACTACAAAACTTGGCAAAATGAACAGAAGACAGTTTCCACACAGCAAAGTTGTCTTCTCTGAAATGCTAAGAATCAAACATCTAATTTAAATCCACCGGGACACTCATGACATCACCCTTTCCACATCTGGATCTGAAACTCCTATTTCTAATTATCTGGGAATGTCTTAATTGCCTGATTTTCGGACCTTGAGTCCTGAAATCTAATCTACACTCCCTCGAGACCTCTGCACTCTCTGAGTCTTCCCAAGGCCTATTCTCCAGAGAAAGGTCAGTTTCATTTCCCAGGTATGCACAATATCTCTGGTTCAGGGTCAAGCTGACCTTTCTTAGACTGGCCTGTCTGCACATCTCCCTGAATGCTCTCAGACACTTCATTTTAAAACCCATCACCTTCATCAGAATCGTCTGGCCCTTGCCTGGCTACAACAGTGTATAAGGCTTATAAGAAGACCAAATGAATGTTGTGTTTACATCTCTGAGATATCTCATTATCTATATGCAAGTGTTCCAAAATCTGAAACGATCCAAAATATGGATTGTTTCTACTTCCAGGCATATGAGATAAAGGATGCTCAACCTGTGCCGGGTGTCCATGTTGTCAAATGTTTTTCGAGTGTTGGCTTCTATGTTACATACAATCCTTCAATTTGACTTGAGCAAAAAGTGATTAAAAAAGAAATTTTAAATGTATTTATAACATACGATGTCTAGCATGAATCAGTGGAGGTTCTGATCTGAACTGGATTAAATCGTATTGTGTCCATTTGCTTCCATTAGGTGTCCAAAAGTTAGGACGAGGTGTCCATTTGGAAACATATCATATATACTTATGTGTAAGCTGAGTTTTCAGCCCTTTATAAGGCTGAAATAGCCACCCTTGCCTTATACTCAATTCAAAGTTATTTATTATTTTACTCTGTTATTATTATTATTACATGTATCATTTTACTCTCATTATTATTATTATTATTATTGCATTGTACTCTATTATTATTTTATTACATCTATTATTTTTCTCTATTATTGTTATTACATTTATTATTTTACTCTATTTATTATTATTATTACTTTTATTACATTACTTTATTATTGTTATTACATTTATTGTTTTACACTATTATTATTACATTTATTGTTTTACTCTGTTTATTATTATTATTAGATTTATTAATTTACTCTATTATTACTGTTATTATTTTGCTGTATTATTTTATTGCATCTATTATTTTTCTCTATTATTGTTATTACATTTATTATTTTACTCTATTTATTACTATTACATTTATTACTTTACTTTATTGTTGTTATTATTAGATTATTATTTTAATCTATTTATTATTATTATTACATTTATGACGTAACTTTATTATTGTTATTACATTTAATAATTTACACTATATTATTACATATATTGTTTTACTGTTTATTATTTTTATTACATTTATTAATTTACTCTATTATTACTGTTATTATTATTTTACTGTATTATTTTATTACATCTATTATTTTTCTCTATTTCTTATTATTATTACATTTATTATTTTACTCTATTTATTATTATTATTACATTTATTACATTACTTTATTATTGTTATTACATTTATTAATTTACACTATTTATTATTATTACGTTTATTGTTTCACTCTATTTATTATTATTATTATTAGATTATTAATTTACTCTATTATTGCTGTTATTATTATTTTATTCTGTTATTATTTTTATTACATTTATTATTTTACTCTATTATTATTGGAAGGATACGTAAGCACATTTACATTGAAAAAGGTCACAATAATGGTTTAATCAGAGATGGACAGTTTTTATCTTAAATTACAGTTTTATCTAAATATTCAAAAACATTTAACCTAAGTAATTCTTGCTTTGGGGGGAAAATGTCTTGCAGTGATGTAAAAAAAGCTATTCAGATGCCCTTTCTTCCAGCTTGGGTTGAGTAGCAAGTGGATTTTATTTCCCAGTTAAGGGCTGAGGATGCTTTTGAGCATCTATGTAAATAGGATATGAGGCTTTTTCTCCATAAGAGAGAGACAAGAGGAAGATAGAGAGACAAGGATAGTATTTTGAGGAGTGTGCCACTCCCCCCACCACCCCTGCATCCACACAGAGAGTGGAATCATATTGGTTAATAGGAATGAGGTCAGTTTGTGAGGCAGCATTTTAGCAGAAGTTGCGTAATGCTGTTGTTAGTCAGAGTTGTGTAATGTTTGCTCTTCCCAGGATTGACAATCCTCTGGCCTTCCAGATGTTTGAGAGTGCAGCTGTCATTGGCCTTGCACTTGCGCTGTGCTGGTTGTGGGTTATGGGAATTATAGTCCCAGACATTGGTGAAAGAGACGCGTTGCTTAGAAGATCTTTAAAAAATCCTGTAGCTTCTCTGAGACTGGTTGCAAAAAAAGACAACCGAAGTTTACTTTCTGAGATGCTGTCGTGTAATATGATGCATGGCAGACTCTTTAAGAAAATTAAAAATTCCCTGAAACTTTTTTTTATTGTGTCAGAAGCGAATTGAGAATATGTGTTGTTGAAGGCTTTCATGGCTGGAATCACTATGAGTTTTCAGGGCTTTATGGGCATGTTCCAGAAGCATTCTCTCCTGGTGTTTTGCTCACATCTATGACAGGCATCCTTGGAGGTTGTGAGGTTTGAGAATTGAGAATATACTGCAAGTCGCTTCTGGTATGAGATAATTAGCCATCTGCAAGGATGTTGCCCAGAGGATATCTGGATGTGTTACCATCCTGTGGGAGGCTTTTCTCATGTCCCCGTATGGGAAGCTGGAGCTGACAGACAGGAGCTCACCCCATCTTGTGGATCCACAGCAGTTCAGCTGGCACAAGGGTTTAACCCATTGTGTCACCTCGGCTCCATTCCCTGAAACTGAAACAGATGAAAGCAGGACTAATAGAGAGACCTATACCACCTTGGATGCAAAAGCAATATATAACCAACCTCACTAGCCTTAACCTCCATGAATTCCTATGATGAACTCTTAAAGCAGTGTTTCTCAACCTGGGGGTCAGGACTCCTGGGGCCCCGCTAAGAGGTGTCAGAGGGGTTACCAAAGACCCTCAGAAAACACCGAATTTTCTCTTGTGCCATGGAGGTTCTCTGTGGGGAGTTTAGGTCAATTCTATCATTGTTGGGGTTCGGAATGGTCTTTGATTGTTGGTGAACTATAAATCCCAGCAACTACAACTCCCACATGTCAAGGTATATTTCCCCCAAACTCTACCAGCGTTCATATTTGGGAATATTGAGTATTCATGCCAAGTTTCATCCAGATCCATAATTGAGTCCACAGGGCTCTCTGGATGTAGGTGAACTACAACTCCCAAACTCAAGGTCAATGTCCACCAAACCCTTCCAGTATTTTCTGTTAGTCATGGGAGTTCTATGTTCCAAGTCTGGTTCAATTCCATCATCGATAGAGTTCAGAATGCTCTTTGATTGTAGGTGAACTATAAATCCCAGCAACTACAACTCCCAAATGACAAAATCAATCCCCCGCCCAACCTCACCAGTATTCAAAGTGCTGGCTTTAGCCTATAAAGTCGTAAACAGTTCTGGCCCAACTTACCTGTCTGAACACATCTCCTCCTATGAACAAGCTAGGAAGTTAAGATTGTCTGGGGAGGCCCTGCTCTCGGTCCCGCCTGCATCACAAGTACGTTTGGCGGGGACGAGAGACAGGGCCTTCTCAGTGGTGGCCCCTCGGCTGTGGAACACCCTTCCTACAGAAATTAGCCCTCCCTGTTAGCATTTCGGAGGAAAGTGAAGACCTGGTTGTTCGAGCAGGCATTTGAATAGGCAGTGTAACGAATATAGGAATATGGAACAATTGGATGATGGGACTGGATCTTGGTTTTAACTATGAGACGATAATGAGATGTTCTGATGTTTAATTGATTGTTATAATGTTATTGTTTTAATTGTTTTTAACTGTTTTATAATGTTTTAAGCATTGAATTTTGCTATTGCAAACTGCTCTGAATCGCCCGAGGGCTGAGAAGAGCGGTATACAAATATAGTAAACAATAAATAAAATAATAATATTCCAATTTGGACATTGAATCAAAGGGTTGGAAGAGACCTCGTGGGCCATCCAGTCCAACCCCCTGCCAAGAAGCAGGAATATTGCATTCAAATCACCCCTGACAGATGGCCATCCAGCCTCTGTTTAAAAGCTTCCAAAAAAGGAGCCTCCACCACACTCCGGGGCAGAGAGTTCCACTGCTGAACGGCTCTCACAGTCAGGAAGTTCTTCCTCATGTTCAGGTGGAATCTCTTTTCTTGTAGTTTGAAGCCATTGTTCCTTGTCCTAATTTCCATGGAAGCAGTAAACAAGCTTGCTCCCTCCTCCCTGTGGCTTCCACTCACATATTGGGTATTTGTACCAAATTTGGGTATAGTGAATGAAAATACATCTTGCATATCAGATATTTACAATACGATTAATAACAGTAGCAAAATAACAGTTATGAAGTAGCAACGAAAATAATTTTATGGTTAGCATGAGGAACTGTATTATGAAGGTTGAGAAACACTGCCTTAAAGTAATTCAAGCTGGCAGCCATATCTATATCTTGCAGCAGCAAATTCTATAATCTGGCTTTCGGAATACAAGCGGAATATATTTTAATTGCTACTAAGCAGTAATCGGTTTCTTTGCACAACGTTCAGCCACAGAAAGAGAATAACTACAGCTTTTACAATAAGCTGAAATCACGAAAATCGGATCTCATAATCTAATAAGGATAAATCCAGACAGATGTCAATTTTTAAACAAACTCGTATACATTTCAAATCTTCTAATCATGTTAAGCGCTTTATGAAATACAAATACTCATAACATGTTTCCTAGGCAGTGTGTAATAATGGCTTGAACATATGTATTTCCAGGTCTTTGGAAGGCCAGGGCTTGGCCATTGCAGCTCATTAAGTGACCTTGGCCAGGTCGGACTCTGTCGTCTGTAGAGGAAAATAGTCTGATTCTCTCCGACTAAATTTTTCTAGGGCCATCATAAGTCAGAGGTGACTTGAAGGCATCTAACCAGAAGGCTAGAAAAGTCTGCCGCTGCCCTGTCAAATGGATAAGGCCTTCAGGAATACACAAATCTTTCCTCCCTGAGGAAATATAGAAAAAGAGAAAAAAAAGTCTTGTTTGTTGTTAGTTGATGTAGATAGAAATGTTAGGGATCCTTGTTTTGAAACCCTGTTAGTTCAGAATGCTCTTTGATTGTAGGTGAACTATAAATCCCAGCAACTACAACTCCCACGTGTCAAGGTATATTTTCCCCAAACTCCACCAGCATTCACATTTGGGCATATTGAGTATTCATGCCAAGTTTCATCCAGATCCATTATTGAGTCTACAGGACCTTCTGGATGTAGATGAACTACAACTCCAAAACTCAAGGTCAATGCCTACCAAACCCTTCCTGTATTTTCTGTTGGTTATGGGAGTTCTGTGTGCCAAGTTTGGTTGAATTTAATCACTGGTGGAGTTCACAAAGCTCTTTGATTGTAGGTGAACTATAAATCCCAGCAACTACAACTCCCAAATGACAAAATCAATCCCAGCCCCATCCCCAACAGTATGCAAATTTGGGAACATCGGGTATTTGTGCCACATTTGGCCCAGTGAATGTGAATACATCCTGCATATCAGATATTTACATTATGGGTTGTTGTAGGTTTTTTTGGGCTATATGGCCATGTTCTAGTGGCATTTCCTCCTGACATTTCACCTGCATCTATGGCAAGCATCCTCACTACCTCTGTGGCAAGCAGCCTCACTACCACAAACCAGTGATTCCGGCCATGAAAGCCTTCGACAATACAGTTTACATTATGATTCATAACAGTATCAAAATTACAGTTACGAAGTAGCAACGAAAATAATTTGATGGTTGGGGGTCACCATGACATGAGGAACTGTTTTAAGGTGTCATGGTATTAGGAAGGTTGAGAAACACTGCCTTAGATTAAACACTTTCAACCATGATAGCCAGATATTTGCTTTGCAAAACATGAAACTCTCAGGAATCTATATCCAGTAACATAATTTATTTTTTCAAAAACTTTTAAAATGTCAATACAACAACAAAAAGCTGATATTTCACTTCTCTTCATGCATCTCAAACATTTGATTTAGTTACCTCCATAGGTGGTATCCTTTTGAGGAATAGACATGAATGAATTGATTTTTTTTTCCTTAGCAGTCACTGAATTTGTTAGATTATATGTGTTCTTTAATCAATTATGCTCGCATCTTGGAAATTAATTTTCAATCAGAGGAAGCAGTTTTTAGTACATTTTAGGGTGATGACAGACTTCCTTTGTAGGACAAAAAATTTTAAATGCTCAGTTTCTTTTATTCCATGGCACCATAATCTCAAAGCCCTTTCGACAGTCCAATGTGTGGTGTACAGACATCAACTCTTCATAGACTTCATCAACTCTTATCTAGAAAAGATAACCCACTATCCAAATTAATTAATAGGCACTCATTTGGAGAGTGGGTTATCTTTTCTAAAACTTTCTGTGTTATTCTCTCTGTGCATATTCTTTTGAATTAAGTTTTCTTTCTTTCTCCTCTGTTATCATATAACTTTGGCACAATTATAAAGAGATGTGCAATTATAAAGAGACTTTAGTAGAGTGGTGGGAAACATAGGCAGGTTTTCCAGAGCCACTTATTTGCAAACATGCTTTCTTTATTTCTTGATTGTCTTTGCTATTTCTTCATACCACAGTTTATTCATTTATTTATTTATTATTTACAGTATTTATATTCCGCCCTTCTCACCCCGCACGGGACTTAGGGCGGCTTACAATGTACATATACATGGCAAACATTCAATACCATACACACACAACATTTCTAGACAGACACACAGAGGCCATTTAATATGCCAGTTTCATGAGGGTATTTTGGCCACCAGAGGAGCTGTTGCTTCACTGTCCATTTGTGACACTGATGGAGTACTTCCTCATTCTTTGCATGCTTGCCGGAGATTTTTATGGTTATTTTTATTAGTTAAGTTAGCCTCCCCACATAAGTGGTACCTAAATTTCCTACTTGACAGATGCAACTTTCTTTCGGGCTGCAAAGCTACACAAGCTACACAATGGTTGGAAGCTCACTCTGACCCGAACTAGCTTTGAACTCAGTAGTGATCGAATGCTGCTGATTCCCAGACAGCTGTGCTACAGTCCCAGTCGTATCAAGAGCAAAACAAAAAGTTGTATTGTATTTTTTAAAAAAACACAAAGTTTGCAAACTTGGCATTGGATTAAATATCCTTTGACCAGTAGCTGGCCATTTGGAGTGTTTCTGGTATTGTTATAAGAAGATTCTCCATTGCGCATAAGGCAGGGCTCAGGCTGCATTGTAATAGGTGGTCTGTGGTTTACTCTTCTCCACACTCACATGTTGTGAACTCCACTTTGTAGCCCCATACTTGTAGCATACCATGGTGACAAGAATTTAGACTGCTGGAAAACTATTATCCTCAGCCTTCAAAATGCCCTCCTAAATTCCAGCTGTTCTCTTCCTATCTGGTTGTGTTTACTCATCTTGATATAATCATGAACTTATTATTATTATTATTATTACTAGTGCTTTTACCCCGCACTTCTAAACCCCTGGAGGGGGACTCAGGGCGGCTTACAAAAAAGGCAGAATTCGATGCCTATACATAATAATACAAAGTATACAAAAATATAAAAGAACGATATACAAAATGTAATTAAAACGATTATCACAATAAAACATCCGCACTGGTACCTAAGACATTGTATAAACATCATATAAACATCGTATAAAGTCATTCTTATAATCAGCGTTTCGATTCCAGAGTTCCACATAACCAATCCGTTAGTCATTTCCTAGCCATCAGTGAAGTTCTTCTTTATTTACCCGCTTGTCCAAATGCCTGGTCCCAGATCCATGTTTTTAGTTTTTTCCTGAAAGAAAGGAGCGTAGCTGCAGATCTGATTTCCCCTGGGAGAGAATTCCATAGGCGGGGGGCCACCACTGAGAAGGCCCTGCTCCCCGTCCCCGCCAATCTCACCTGTGATAGAGGCGGGGTCGAGAGCAGGACCTCCCCAGAAGATCTTAAGCTCCGGGGTGGGACGTAGAGGGAAATCCGTTCGGACAGATACACTGGGCCGGAACCGTATAGGGTTTTATAGGTCAAAACCAGCTCCCTGTATGACGCCCCGGTGAGCAATCTGGCTGCCTCTCGCTGGACTAGTTGGAGCTTCCGAGCAGTCTTCAAAGGCAACCCCACGTAGAGTGCGTTGCAGTAATCTAATCGGGATGTGACAAGAGCGTGGACCACCGTGGCCAAGTCCGACTTCCCAAGGTACGGGCGCAGCTGGCGCACAAGTTTTAATTGTGCAAAAGCTCTCCCGGCCACCGCTGAGACCTGGGCTTCCAGGCTCAGCGATGAGTCCAGGATCACTCCCAAGCTGCGAACCTGCGTCTTCAGGGGGAGTGTAACCCCGTCTAACACAGGCTGTAACCCTATGCCCTGTTCGGCCTTACGACTGTGTTCGGCCTTACGACTTCAGCAGTATGTTTCTCTGGAGGCTCTAGGCTTTGTGTCCTCGGAAGAACTTCATCCAGATCTATGAAGAATCCCTTCTAGCAGTAGATGATCTCCTTTGTATTAGGTTTGGAGGGAAGGAAAGGGAGGTCATGGTTGAGGATGTCTAGGGAGCTGCCAAGACCTAAACAGGGGACTCTGGCTGTGAAACTCAGGTGCAGCTTTAAATAGGCACAGGCCTGTATTCTGTGCCTCCTTCCCACCCAGCATCAAGATCTTTTTTTACACATACTGCTGTCGAGCCAGGCATCCCCCATTCTGTAACTTTGCATTTCATTTTTTCTGCCTAAGTGGAGTATCTTGCATTTGTCCCTGTTGAACTTCATTTTGTTAGTTTTGGCCCATCTCTCTAATATGGGCAACTATCTCTCCCTTTCGCTCTGCAGGAGGGCCAGCAACTAATCGAAGAGAAGCCGGAGCTTGCGGAAACTGTTCGGAAGAAACTGGGCGAGATCCGGCAGTGCTGGGCAGAGCTGGAGTCCACCACGCAAGCCAAAGCCCGGCAGCTGCTGGAAGCCACCAAGGCTGACCAACTGGTGCAGAACTACACTGACCTCGACAAGCGGCTGCTCCGAATGGAGAGCCAGGTGCATATGATTGATCCTGGGCCAGACTTGACCAGTGTCAACAGCAACCTCAAAAAGCTACAGGTAAGTTTGGGAGCTGGAGACTGGGAGTGCATTGATGTGGCCATCCTCGCAGGACATCAAGAAGAGAGATGGTTGTTAGCATCTAGGACAGTGGTTCTCAACCTGGGGTCCCCAGATGTTTTTGGCCTTCAACTCCCAGAAATCCTGACAGCTGGTAAACTGGCTGGGATTTCTGGGAGTTGTAGGCCAAAACACATGGGGACCCACAGGTTGAGAACCACTAATCTAGGATGTAGGACTGTAGCTTTGGAGAGAAATGTGGAGTATAGATGGCACAACTATACAAATGATATCCTGGGTTGTGTTTGGGTCCCTGGCAGCTGTTCCTGTATACAACCAGGAATCAGAAGGATGCTCTGTGCTAGTGATTCCCCATCTTGTAGTAGAAAATAGTGAGTTGCTGCTCTTTTAACTGGGCTGAGGGGAGGGAAGTGCCATCTTTAAGTTGTCACATTTCCTACTAGGTGCAAATTCCCTTGTGATGGTGGTGGGACTGAGAGGAGGGCCTCTCCTGATAATTGTGGGCTGGTAGGAGGAGATGCGGTCCCTCAAGTAGGTTGGACCCAAACCGTTTTGGACTTTATAGGCTTGAGCGCTCTAACTGGAGGTCAGCTGGGACTAGCAGTGCTGTAGAATTTGAAGAGGCATGAATGGAGGGCGAAAGAGAGAAACATGCCAAGAGGAAGGTGTGTCAAGCCAACCCCGACCGGGACCGCCTTCCACCTGGAAACGGATGCCCTCACTGCAGGAGAACATGCACTTGGGACAAAGAAAAGATAGAGATCTTGGATGCAAATCTGAGTGCTGGCTCTAGCCTATAACTTACTTACTTACTTACTTAGATGATCCCTCATTGTCCGAGGAAGATTGGCCTCCAAGTGCAGTGTCCTGGCGGTGGGTACATAGGTGACTGTGGAGCCCTATTCTTGATCTGCATGTTTTCCCACAGTGAGGCATCGGTTTCCAGGTGGAAGGCGGTCCCGGTTGGGGTTGGCTTGATGCGCCTTCCTCTTGGCATGTTTCTCTCTTTCACCCACCATTCGTGCCTCTTCAGATTCTACAGCACTGCTGGTCACAGCTGACCTCCAGCTAGAGCACTCAAGCCTATAAAGTCCAAAATGGTTCGGGTCCAACCTACTTGAGGAACCGCATGTCCTCCCACCAGCCCACAATTATTAGGATTACTTTCTTACTTAGACAATCCCTCGTTGTCCGTGTAAGATTGTCCTCCAAGTGTGGTGTCCTTGCAGTGGGTACGTAGGTGACTGTGGAGCCCTATTCTTGACCCGCATGTTCTCCTGCAGTGAGGGCATCGGTTTCCAGGTGGAAGGCAGTCCCAGTCGGGGTTGGCTTGGCACGCCTTCCTCTTGGCACGTTTTTCTCTTTTGCCCTCCATTCATGCCTCTTCATATTCTACAGCACTGCTGGTTACATCTGACCTCCAGCTAGAGCGTTCAAGCTTATAAAGTCCAAAATGGTTGGGGCCAACCTACTTAAGGGACTGCATCTCCTCCTACCAGCCCACAATTATCAGGAGAGGCCCTCCTCTCGGTCCCACCACAGTCACAAGTATGAACTCCAGCAACAGCGAGTTATGTAGGAAGGGCTGGAGCTGAAGCTGCAGCCAGTGGAAATAGAGTGTCTTGCAGCCATTAAAGTTGCACCAGGAGAGGTAGGACTCAGCTTCTCTAATGACGAAAGAACTGCTAGCCTCTTGAAGGCCACGGGCGACTGCTAGATGATTAGTTAAGGGGAGCTGAGGGGAGCGGGCTATGCTTTTATTATCCGCTCACAAGGAGCATCAGATCCTGCCTGCTGTCCCTGGTTGGCTGATTCTCCCAGCGGTCCATACCATTTCCTTTCAAGGGGATCTTCATGAGAGGCTAGGAAGAACGTGATGGTATCTTGTTTTGTTTTCCAATGCTTTCTCTCTGAATTCTGGGATACGCGGTCACAGGACCTGACTCCATAGGCGGGAACGCTTCGTCAGCATTCTGCCAAGTCAAGCCTTTGGTCCTTCTGGAAGAACTGTTTCTAAATTTATCCTTTTAAAAGAAATTCATAGACTATTCTAATTCCACACATTGGTTTTGTTCAGACCTGTCTGGGAAGGAGCAAGGGAAGCATTTCAAGAGGCTCACAAAGACATTCTAGAACTGGGGCTTTTCCATGTAATTTGCCATACAGGGTCTCAATCCAGTAATTTTGTTGGGTTTTTTTTTCTGTGTGAGCAGCGACTTGAGAAACTGCAAGTTGCTTCTGGTGAGAAAGAATTGGCCGTCTGCAAGGACGTTGCCCAGGGGACACCCAGATGTTTTGATGTTTTACCATCCTTGTGGGAGGCTTCTACTATTTGTAACATCCAAGGTTGGGTCAGAGAAGAGTTCTACATGGTGACCAGGTTACAACAAGGTATCCCAGGTGTAGTTTCTTGTTTCGGTGTTGGTGATTAAAACACCTTCTTCAGGTAATGAATGGATGCTTGGATGCTACAAATAGTCCTTCAAAACATCTACAAGTGACGCTTTAAATCATCCAACAGATTGGACTATTACGTTTATCTACATGAATATGGACATTTATCCATGACAAAGAGAAATTGTTTATATTGTGTATATAAGTAATAAACCTGTCATATGACATCATATTTGAAGTTTCAACAACAATAACATAATACTTTGTGTATCTCCCATATGATCAGTCATGGAGGGCAGGTGGCATTCGCTTGCTTCTCCTCCTTTTGGCCCCTGCCGCCCTGTATCCGCACGCCTCTCCTTGGCAGGGGCAACAGACCTGGTCCTCTGGGGATGAAGGCGCCCCAGCTGCTTGGCCAGCTTCTCACACCAACCTCTCCGTTTTCCATCCTCAGCAGCCCGAGGCAGTTCAGATCCCGCCTTTGCTCATCACATCCTAGTGCGGTTTGTCTCATCACGCTGCATGGCGGTACAGTAGCCCTTTTCTTTTAATCCATCTGTGTTGCATTCTGCTTTTTCTTTCCTTATTCCTCTCTTTTTCTCGTTGCCTCAATTAGATGTGGGGGCGGAGGCACCTTCCCCTCCGGCGATTCCTTTTCCCACGTTATGTTCCACCATCCCGTTTTTTGTGTTAATGGTTCTTACATTTCCCATGAACTCTTGTCAGTTGCCAAGTAATTTCTGCTGCCAGCTGTTTGCCTCCTCCACGCCACGGAGCCCCCTTCCAAACATGCCTTGCAGGTTAGCTGGGGAAGGAGGAAGAGAAAGACTAGGGGTGGGTCCAGACAGGCTTTTATCCCAGGAGAATCCATGTTTAAAAAACACGGATTTTCCTGGGGTCCTGTTCACACACACCACAGAAAGTGCGTGCATTCTCCTGGGACTAGCCTAGGAGAACACCTGGAGGCCCTACCCCTCTTCCCCTGAAGCCCCCAGACCCCTTTGAAAAGTAATAAAAACTTACCTGGCCTCCATTACAGGCTTCGAGCAGCTCTCCTGGTGCATAGAAATTACACGCCAGAAGTGTGTGTGCGTGTGTGTGTGTGTGTGTGGGGGGGGGGGTGATTTTCCTCCCTCCCCCCCAAACTCCTGGTGCATAATTTCTACGCACCAGGAGAGCTGCTCGAAGCCTGTAATGAGGCTGGGTAAGTTTCATTATTTTTAGAAGGGGTCTGGGGGCTTCGGGGGAATGGGTGTGTATTCCCACAGTTTGCTGGGTTTATTTATCCTGGTAAACTTTGGGAATGGTGTCTGGACTGTAGTGCAGAAACCGAAAGTAGTAGGTTTATCTCATGCCTTCCAAAAAGACGTGGAATAAACCCACTATCTAGTTAATTCGCTAAAAACCAAGGTTTTCCTGGTTTGTAGCGAATTAATTCAGGACTGTCCAGAACATTGTCTGGACAGCCTGTCCTTTATTGCGGTAGATACCGCAATAAAGGTACTATCTGGACAGGCCCTGGGAGAGTCTAAGGGTTGGTGGTTCGGTTCTGTGCAGCTCCTGATCACTGCATGGCCTTGAACAAGCAGCTGGAAATGGACAATGACCGCTGCCTTCCTGAGCGGGCTGTCCTTTTGCAAGTGGAAGAAGAAAATGCCCTGGGAGATGCACATGCTCCCATCTGTAGCACTCAGCTTCTCCACATTGATGGTATTTAGCAAGTGAAGAACATTACATGAGCTTTTGCTGTTGTGAGGAGGTGAGCCGGGGAAGGGAATGGTTCAGGCTGATCTAGTTTTAGGCCAGGAGCTTGTTTACACTGATGAGAAGAATCTGTTTGGCACCACATTGTTATGTTCTTCCTTGGTTGTGCAGTGACCCCATTAACTCCACACACATTACACATGTCCTAGTGATTTCGCTATAACTAGCCACTCTTTTCCCCTGGCAAACTCCGTATTTTCAGTCCTTCACATTCTGTCACGTACCTATGACTCTCCCATTTTTTGAGTATTTTATTTTGAGTAGAGGCACACTAATGCTAGTATGTGAGCATCCATACACATTAACACGTTTTTTGAAAAATTCAACTCAGGAAAAAGAAACTTCTTGACTGAATGCTCACTCCCATCACCAGTTTTGCCCCCTACTATCTCCTCCATCCAGCAATGCTGCCTGGAGGAATGGCTACACACCTGAACATTCAGATTTTCTGTAAATTCCTAGGGTAAAAGGCAAGCTTTTTTGAAATGGTTTCAAGCCTGATGAAACTCATGGCACACAAATTGTCAGGGTTGTCGTTTATTGGGATCAGAACCTCAATAGCAGGTATGGGCAGACTCTGACCCTCCAGGTTTTTTGGACTTCAACTCTCACAACTCTACTGGCTGTTAGGAATTGTGGGAGTTGAAGTCCAAAAGACCTGGACGGCTGAAGTCTGCCCATGCCTACTATATAGATTCATGTCATTCTATATGAATATGAAATGAATACATTTTTTAGGTTTTATTGACAAGTACCAAGACACCTCTAAGCTGTGAAAACTTAACAAAGTATGCATACTAATGTCCTGTTCCATTCCACTCCCAAGATATTAAAGGTAGAAAAAGAAGAAGGTATGGGCAAATAGCCAATGGGGTTGTTCCTGGTGCTGGAAGGGAACATGGCATGGAGGGGAGCTAGCCCTGGAAAGGGGCTCCGTGATTGCAATTTCCGCTTCCCAATTCTCTGTCTCAAGTGCATCTGCTGGGAATTACTTGTGTGTTCCATAATACATCTCTTAAGGTGGTTTGTTTCTACTTTTCACAGGGACTGCATTCCATGGTTTCTGTGGCCCTTTCATAATAGGGACACGGTTCGTGCAATAAGGGAAGGAGAACCCTAGGGCGAACTTCAGGACTTCAAAGCCAGTGGAAACCCTCTGGAATTAGAATACCCATTTTGCCACCCATCTCCTTCTTATGGATACCTGCACTTGCTTTCAGTTATTGCTTCCCACTTCCAAACCATCACAGAAATGGTTATGGAAGGCCACATCAAAGCTGCCCTCCATTCCACCCAAATCCAGTGACTGCAAAAGTTATTAAACTTTGCAAAGACCAAAATGCCATTTGTGTCTGTTTATTCCCAAATGCCATATGATGACAAGGGGAAACAGACAAATTGTCTACACAGTCTCCACTGTTTATGGTGCAGACAAGAAACAACTTGGGCATGGGGTCATTCATCATGGGATCTGCCTAGGATGGAGAAATGTATGCAGTTGGATGCTGCTAACCGTGGGATTGAACCCTGAATCGAAACTTTCTGCCCAGGATTCCTCCTGGGCAGAAGATAGCAGGCTACTCAGCCATGCCACACTGCCAGGAGAGCTGGGCCTGGGAAGTTTGCTTTACACAGGCTTTCTCATTCTTCTCCTTCTCCTCCTGTTCCTCTTCCTCCTTGCTGTCTTGCAGAGCATGGAGTCACAGGTGGAAGAGTGGTACAAAGAAGTGGGGGAGCTGCAGGCCCAGGTGGCTAATCTCCCCCTAGAAGCCACCAGCATGGAAATGGTAGAGGAGAGGCAGAACACGGTTGGGACGCGCATCGTGCGCCTCATTGAGCCACTCAAGGAACGCCGGAGAATCCTGCTGGCCTCCAAGGAAGTGCACCAAGTCAGCCACGACCTGGAGGATGAGATTGTAAGTAGTGTGTGGGGAGGGTCCTCAAATTGGGATGGAAAGAAGTGTGTCGAACATGGGGTGAAACATGGGGAAGGAAGGTACAAGCCCGTAGTCAGAGGGGACAAAGAACTGCAATTCTTGATAGAGCTCCTAGAGCAGTGTTTCTCAACCTTCCTAATGCTCTGACCCCTTAATACTGTTCCTCATGTTGTGGTGACCCTCAACCATAAAAATACTTTCATTGGTGTTTCATAACTGGTGGGGGGAGGGGGAGGATAATTTTGTCATTTGGGAGTTGTAGTTGCTGGGATTTATAGTTAACCTACAATTCCACCAATTATGGAATTGAACCAAACTTGGCACACAGAACTCCCAAGATCAACAGAAAATACTGGAAGGGTTTGGAGGGCATTGACCTTGAGTTTTGGAGTTGTAGTTCTACATCCAGAGAGAACTGAGGACTCAAACAATGATGGATCTGGACCAAACTTGGCACGAATACTCAAAATGCTCAAATGTGAACACTGGTGGAGTTTGGGGGAAATTGACCTTGACATTTGGGAGTTGTAGTTGCTGGTATTTATAGTTCGCCTACAATCAAAGAACATTCTGAACTCCACCAACAATAGAATTGGGCCAAACTTCCCACAGAGAACCTCCATGCCTTGAAGGGACTCGCATGATTTCCCTCGCCCACACATGCGCATGACGCTGCCATGCTCCAAGTATGCCTGCTCTCCTCACCTAGAGTCTCAGAAACAGCCCTCCTCTTGGCTGAGAGGCCAGCTGAGAGGCTGGCCAATCACAGCAGAGGAGGACTTTTGGTGGGAGGATTCACCATCTGTTTCCAAAAAGGAAGAGAAGGACAGGTGGAGAGATCTTCAGCCTTCTCTGCCAAAGAGGTTCCTAAGACCATCAGAAATATATGTTTTCCGATGGTTTTCCAATGGTCTTTGGCGACCCCTATGAAACACTCATGCGACCTCCCTCCCCAGGGGTCCTGACCCTCAGGTTAAGAAACACTGTCCTAGAGCAATGGGGTCAATGGCAAACCCACCTTTCTGGCAGTTTTGGAATCCAGATTAAGAAAAAATGATAAGGGAAGACAGTCTCAGGAGCTGCTCTCCCACAAATAACAATAACAAAGATGTGCAGTGGTTGCCCATCTGGCAAGCTTTCATTCTAAAAAGGTTTTTTTCCCACAACTAGTGGCCTAGGGTCATAATTGACCAAGAGGTAAAAAAAGAATTCTGGGATCTGAAGTCCAAAGCACCCAGAGAACCAATGTAGGATCGTTGTTACCCCTTCCTACTCTATGACTTTATGAATTTCATCTGTGCAGAGTTGTTGCCCATGCACACAACTGCAATGGCGTAGGGAAAGTACTATTGCTCAACTGTATTTTGGGAAGCGGGTGGCTTCCCACTCATTCCATCTGCCACTCTCTCTCCCATTCAGCTCTGGGTACAGGACCGCCTGCCACTAGCCACACTGAAGGACCATGGGAGCAACCTGCAAACAGTCCAACAGTTCATCAAAAAGAACCAGGTAAGGAGACAGTGCTGGGAGAACCTCTCAATCTAGTGGCAATCATTGTTTACAAAGTGTCCTGCTTCGTTCTGATCCAGTGCTGCCATAAATCCAGTCAATAATAATAATAATAATAATAATAATAATAATAATAATAATAACAACAACAACAACAACAACAACTTTATTTATATACCACTCTATCTCCCCGAGGGGACTCAAGGCGGTTTCCAAGTAACAACACCAAAACATACAGAGTAATCAACATAAGCATAAAATTAACAAAACAACATAAGCACGAAATATCACAACACACATATATATTAAAAATAATCCTGCCTGTTCTTCGTGGCTGTTTGTCAGGGCAAGGAAAAGGGTCAAGGCAATTAAAAAGGACGGGCCAACGTTAGTGCAAAATCAGAGTATAGGGGCCAGGGAATTGGGTAAAGTGCTATAACTTCAAGGACATCCCCACGTAGGGTGCATTGCAGTAGTCCAGTCTGGATGTAACCAAGGCATGGACCACCCTGGTGCAGAACTTAGTTGAACTTTAGTCATTCTAGACCATTAATCTTAAACCCCATCACAAATGTGGTGTAAGAGCTTATCTTTGGAGTTATCAATACTACATTTTTTAAGCTGTACCTTCTCCCAATCTCTAAGGTTGAGCCCTAACCTCTTCAACTAAATGAAAGTTCTTCTTTCCTGCCTCCACATGCCAGAATCTGCGTCGAGAGATCCAGGTGCACAAACCCCGGATGGATGACGTCCTGGAGCGTGCCACCAGCATTGCCACCATCAAGAGCCCCGAGGTTGATCCTGTCCGTCTCCTGCTGGAGAAGCTCTCAGAGTTGTGGATAACCCTCCAGGAGGAGACGGAGCGGCGGCAGCATCTCCTGGATGCAACCTACCAGGTGGAGCAGTACTACTTTGATGTGGCCGAGGTCGAATCCTGGCTGAGTGAACAAGAGCTCTTTATGATGAATGACGAGAAAGGCAAGGTGAGTGGCTGGTCAGGGGGAATGGAAAGAACAACTAAAACTCGTGCGCCAGCTGTGACCGTACCTCGTGAAGTCTGATTTGGCCACAGTGGTCCACACTTTAGTTACCTCTTGATTGGACTATTTCAATGCGCTCTATGCGGGGCTACCCTTGAAGACAGCCCAGAAACTTCAAATGGTCCAACAATCGGCAGCCAGACTTCTAACTGGAGCAATTACAGGGCTCCACTAGCTGCAATTTATTTTCCAGTCCCAATTCAGGGTGCAGGTTATCACCTACAAAGCCCTGAATGGTTTGGGACCTGCCTACCTTCATGACCACATTTCCTTCTATGAACCTGCACGATCCCTTCGATCTTCTGGGGAGGCCCTCCTCTTGCTCCCACCTCAGTCTCAAGTGTGACTTGTGGGGATGAGGGAGAGGCCCTTCTCTGTGGTGGCCCCTTGACTCTGGAACTCGCTACCCAGAGAGATTAGGCAAGCCCCCACCCTGGCAGCCTTTAGGAAAAGCCTAAAAACCTGGCTGTTCCGGTATGCCTTTGAGGAATGAACAACAAATCCCCATACCACCTCAGTACAAAATGCCCTTCGATGCGCTTTATCTCATCCTTTAGTGAAATTAAACCCCATCGCTTGTCCCATCTGAATCTCCACCAGATACACTACCCTACTCATCCATCTCACCCAGGGTTTTTATAATTTTATCCCTTGCAATTAGCCCAGTCCACTGTGCTCAACTTTTTATTATTTTATTCCATACCCAGTGTTTACCTTGTATTATTTTGTTTTGTTTACATTTTATTTGATGTTATTATTTCTTGTATATATTCTATTTTTCTTTGTTGTAATTGTTGGGCTTGGCCACATGTTAACCGCCCCGAGTCCCTTCGGGAAGATGGTGGCGGGGTATAAATAAAGTTTTATTTTTTGTATTAAAGAACTTCCTGATGGTGAACCTGTCATGAAGTCTTCTGAGAATGACATGGTGCGAGTCTCCAAGATCACAAAATAAATGGGGAATTGACTCCTGGTCTCCATAGTTATAATCCAAAGCCCCCAGTGGCACAATATATTAAAACCTTGTGCCAGCAGGACTGCTGACCAAGAGGTCAGCAGTTCGAATCTGGGGAGAGTAGGTTGAGCTCGCTCTATTAGCTCCATCTCTCATGCGGGGACATGAAAGTAGCCTTCCATAAGTATGGTAAAACATCAAATATCCTGGTGTTCCTGGGCAACGTTCTCACAGACGGCCAATTCTCTCACACCAGAAGTAACTTGCAGTTTCTCAAGTCGCTCCTGATATTTTTTAAAATCCAGTGCTCATACTACTACACCTATTGACTCCTGCCTTTATATTGATCCCTGTGCCTGCTTTCCTTCCCTGCTTTCAGGATGAACAAAGCACCCTCCAGCTGCTGAAGAAGCACCTGATGACAGAACAGACTGTGGAGAATTACGCAGAGACTATTGCCCAATTGTCACGGCAATGCCGAGCTTTGCTAGAGTTGGGCCACCCTGACAGGTAGGGTGGTTGCTTTCCTTTTCCTCATTTCCCCTCTCTGCCATGAGATTCCCCCTCCACCAACAACTGGGCTTTGTCCCCCATCAGCGAACAGATCAGTAGGCGGCAATCCCAAGTCGACCGGCTCTATGTCTCGCTGAAGGACTTGGTGGAGGAGCGCAAGGCCAAGTTGGAGCAGCAGTATTGGCTTTACCAGCTCAACCGTGAAGTGGACGAGCTGGAGCACTGGATCGCAGAGAAGGAGGTGGTGGCAGGGTCACCTGAGCTGGGGCAGGACTATGAGCATGTGACGGTGAGTGGGGGGAAAATGAGGACCATCCAGGGGAAGGCGGATGGCACATTGGTCACATCAAAACACGTTTGAAAATAGTTAGGATAGGCAACACCACTTAGAATCATAGAACCATTGAGTTGGAAGAGACTTCGTGGGCCATCCAGTCCAACCCCCTGCCAAGAAGCAGGAAAATTGCAATCAAAGCACCCCCGACAGATGGCCATCCAGCCTCTGTTTAAAAGCCTCCAAAGAAGGAGCCTCCACCACACTCCACGGCAGAGAGTTCCACTGCTGAATAGCTCTCACAGTTAGGAAGTTCTTCTTAATATTCAGGTGGAATCTCCTTTCCTGTAGTTTAAAGCCATTGTTCAGTATCCTAGTCTCCAGGGCTGCAGAAAACAAGTCTGCTCCCTCCTCCCTATGACTTCCCCTCCCATATTGATAGAATCATAGAATCATAGAGTTGGAAGTGACATTGTGGGCCATCCAGTCCAACCCCCTGCCAAGAAGCAGGAAAATCGCATTCAAATCACCCCCGACAGATAGCCATCCAGCCTCTCTTTAAAAGCCTCCAAAGAAGGAGCTTCCACCATACTCCGGGGCAGAGAGTTCCACTGCTGAACAGCTCTCACAGCCAGGAAGTTCTTCCTAATGTTCAGGTGGAATCTCCTTTCCTGTAGTTTGAAACCATTGTACCACGTCCTAGTCTCCAGGGAAGCAGAAAACCAGCTTGCTCCCCCCTCCCTATGACTTCTCCTCACATACTTATACATGGCTCTCATCATGTCTCCTCTCAGCCTTTTTTTCTGCAGGCTAAACATGTCCAACTCTTTAAGCCACTTCTCATAGGGCTTGTTCTCCAGACTCTTGATTATTTTAGTCGCCGTCTTCTATACACATTCTAGCTTGTCAACATTTCCCTTCAGTTATGGTCCCCAGAATTGGACACAATATTCCAGGTGTGGTCTAACCAAAGCAGAATAGAAGGGTAGCATGACGTCTCTAGATCTAGGTACTGGACTCCTATTTATACAGGCCAAAATCCCATTGACTTTTTTAGCTGCCGCATGATATTGTTGCCTTATGTTTAACTTGTTGCCCATGAGGACTTGAGTAAAAAAAAAGTTGGTAGTGAATGCAGTAGACATTTCATATCAAAGAAAGCTTCCCACTCCTATCACAGAAGGCCTCACAGCATGGGAACGACATCTTCGGGGATCGCCATAGCCTCAATTCCTGAGAGAAGGCAAACCAAAGACGTGGCTGTACAGCACAGACATTTATGTATATGCTCAAACAGATACATGAAAAGGGCACATATACAGAGCTAGACAGAGAAGGAATGGGTACCAAAGCTTACTAGTTCCCAATTTACAAGTGTGTGAAGTGATTAGTTCTCTGTTTTTCTTATCTTTTGGAAACCCATGCCAAGGTAACCAGGCTCAGTCTAACTATTGTGTTGACTATTCTATATGCAAGGCAACTCTTTCTTATTCAGCATGAGCTGTATACAGTTCATATTTATGATCATACATAGACTACATTCATACAGACCTCCGTTCATTATATGTTCTTTCTGTTTACTTTACTAGTTCAGTTGTTTTCCATATCTGTTTACAGTTTTTTGCTGAACGATGATCACTTGTTGGCCTGATACGTATATTGTGTCCAAATTTCATGTCAATTTGTCCAGTGGTTTTTGAGTTATGTTAATCCCACAAACGAACATTACATTTTTATTTATATAGACTAGCTGTACCCACCATGCGTTGCTGTAGCCAATCTTCCCTCCCTCTTTCTCTCCTTCCTTCCTTCCTTCCTTCCTTCTTTTTCTTTCCCTTCTTCATTCTTCCTTTTTTATTTGTTTCTTTTCTTACTTCCTTTGCTCTTTGGTTCCATCCTTCCTTGTCTCTTTCCTTCCTTCCCTCCATCTTTCTTTTAGAATCATAGAATCATAGAATCATAGAATCAAAGAGTTGGAAGAGACCTCTTGGGCCATCCAGTCCAACCCCATTCTGCCAAGAAGCAGGAATATTGCATTCAAATCACCCCTGACAGATGGCCATCCAGCCTCTGTTTAAAAGCTTCCAAAGAAGGAGCCTCCACCACACTCCGGGGCAGAGAGTTCCACTGCTGAACGGCTCTCACAGTCAGGAAGTTCTTCCTCATGTTCAGATGGAATCTCCTCTCTTGTAGTTTGAAGCCATTGTTCCGCATCCTAGTCTCCAGGGAAGCAGAAAACAAGCTTGCCTCCCTCCTCCCTGTGGCTTCCTCTCACATATTTATACATGGCTATCATATCCCCTTTTTCGTTCCTTCTCTCCTTCCTTGTCTCTTTCACTTTTTTATTTCCTTCTTTCCTTCCTTCCTTCTCTACCTTTCTTTCTTTCCTTCCTTCCTTCCCTCCCTCTTCCTCTCTTTCGTTTCTTCTCTCCTTCCTTCCCTCTTTCACTTTTTTATTTCCTTCTTTCCTTCCTTCCTTCTCCACCTTTCTTTCTTTTCTTCCTTCCTTCCCTCCCTCTTTCTCTCTTTCGTTCCTTCTCTCCTTCCTTCCTTCCCTCTTTCACTTTTTTATTTCCTTCTCTCCTTCCTTCCTTCTCTACCTTTCTTTATTTCCTTCTCCCCTTCCCTCCTTCTTTCCCTCTTTCTCTCTCTCCTTCCTTCCCCATTTCTGTGTATGTTTTGTGTGTGCATATATGTGGTTTTGTGCTTGTGTTGTAATGTATTTTTTTTGTTTTTTGGCTTCTTAAGTCCCTTCTGCTGTGTTTTTCAGTGTTTTTATGAGTGATGGTAACTCGTTGGCCTGATCGGTGTCTTGTGTCCAAATTTGGTGTCAATTCGTCCAGTGCTTTTTGAGTTATATTAATCCCACAAACAAAATATTACATTTTTATTTATATAGATTGTTGCCATCATTTGGTTTAGGTATTCTCCTTAGTTGTGATCTTAGTTCATATGTTTGCCTTTTACATTCCAGTTTTTGCCCTTTATGGGGTTATTACCTGGAGATTGCCAGCATTATTATGGCTGGGCCAGTGCCCTGTGGTCCCTGCCACATTTACTAAGAGAGAGGTCAGTAGAAGTATCACCTTGTGGCTAAGGGTCCCTTGTGTGGGGTTAGGAGGGGATGCTCTGCACATGCCCCCAGTTGCTGTGTCATCTTATGATTTCACAAGCTGCCAGGCGGAAATATCAGTAAGGATAGAGAGGAGGTTGACATTTAGCGTAAGAATTAAGTATTCATTAAGGTAGGCTTCTGCAGAATGCCTTTTCCTCTCAGCTGAACGCCTCTGACAAAGAGCTTCCAGGGTAGAGAAAGTCGCTGGAATTGCCGCAAAGTCAGCACCTCTGCCTATTAATGTTCCCTCTGAAGTCTGCTGCCTGTGTTCACTTCTCCTAATTTCTGACATACTACCCTCTGGCATATTCCCTCCCTCCCACATCCTTCAGCTCCTGCAAGAGAAGTTCACTGAGTTTGCCAGCGAGACGGGCAGCATCGGCAACGAGAGGATCTCAGCCGTCAACCAGATGGTGGATGAGCTCATCGACTATGGGCACGCGGATGCTGCCACCATCGCCGAGTGGAAAGACGGAGTGAACGAGGCCTGGGCTGACCTGCTGGAGCTGATGGAGACGCGGGCACAGATGCTGGCGGCCTCCCATGAATTGCACAAGTTCTTCAATGACTGCAGGGAGGTGCACTCCCAGATTGAGGAGAAGAAGCAGCGTCTGCCGGAAATCACATCCCGGGAGTCCAAGACCTCGGCTGGCACTTTGCAGAGGATGCTGAACTCTTTTGAACATGACGTCCAGATCCTGGTGTCTCAGGTGAGGGGAAGCAGGTATAGCTTCAACGCTTCTTCAGAAAGAGCCCATCCTAAAGCACAGTTCATTAAAAATATATATTCCTTGAATATTCTCCCATCAAAGCATGCAATGGTAATGGGACCAAGAAAAAGGCCTTCTTGATGGTCTTAGAACTTAGAGCAGCTCATACAGTCATTGAAATAGTCCATTTTTAAGGTGGGCAGTTCTTTAGAGCCCCCGGTGGCACACTGAATTAAAGCGCTGGGCTGCTGAACTTGCTGACCAAAAGGTCACAGGTTCGAATCCCAGGAGTGGGGAGAGCTCCCGCTGTTAGCTCCAGCTTCTGCCAACCTAGCAGTTTGAAAACATGCAAATGTGAGTAGATCAATAGGTATCGCTCCAACGGGAAGGTAATGGCACTCCATGCAGTCATGCTGGCCACATGACCTTGGAGGTGTCTGCAGGCAATGCCGGCTCTTTAGCTTAGAAATGGAGATGAGCACCAACCCCCAAAGTCAGACACGACTGGACTTAATGTCAAGGGGAAACCTTTACCTATACCTTTAGATGAAAACCATAACTTTGAATTGTACCATTAACCAGTGAAGCTGTTTCTATAGGGGAGTGACTTGGTCCCTGTAAGCACCCCCATCCTAGTTTCAGCATTTTGGATCTGCTGAAGTTTGGAAATATTGTATTTCACCTCATAATAGTCACCACTACATAATGGCCACACCTCAATTCTTTGGGTGCCAAAAATGGTATTTTAGTTTCCCTTGCATCATAGTCACACTTCCATTAGGGACTGATCCTTCCTTCCTTCCTTCCTTCCTTCCTTCCTTCCTTCCTTCCTTCCTTCTTCTTTCTCCAAAGGTAAGAAAGTTAAATATATATATAAAATGGAGGACTCTGAAGCTCCACTATTCTCCCCTCCCTCCTTCTTTGAAGGCAAGGCAATTTACAAAACCTGGAGCTTTTTGGAGGAAGGAGGAAGGAGGGAAGAGACCTCCATTTCAGGCTTTTTAAAAACTGCCTTGTCCTGGAGGAAAGAGGGAAGAATAGAACTCCAAAGACCTGCATGTCATAGTTTTTAAACTGCCTTAGCTTTGAAAAGGGAGGAAAAATCAGACCACCATTCCTCATCTTCCTCCTCCTCCCCTTTCAGAGATAAACATTCTATTTTAAACCAAAAATAACAGAAACCAGAGAATTCCTCACATAATAGTCGCACCCCCCTTTTTAAATGAAAAAGGGGGAAAGTGCAACTATTATGTGATGAAATCTGGTAGTTTCCTAGAGGTGTCCCATGTAGAGTGCATTCCAATAATCCAAATGGGATGTAATGAAGGTATGTGTTGTCATCGACTTGCAGTCATCTTTTTGTATAGGATGAAAGAGCCCTAAGCAAGCAAGGTGATTGTCATGCAGGGACACTTATCTTCTTGCTATCTTCTGCCAGTGTTGGGCAATAGTGTGATACTGGTGTATTTGGCAGGTGCGGCAGCTTCAGGAGGTGGCAGCCCAGCTGCGGACTGTGTATGCAGGTGAGAATGCCGAGGCCATTGCCACCAAGGAGCAGGAGATGATGCGTTCCTGGAAGGAGCTGCTGACATCATGTGAAGACTGCCGGCTGCAGATCACCACCACCACTGACAAGATGCGCTTCACCAGCATGGTCAGGGACCTCATTTCCTGGATGGACACCATTATCTGCCAGATTGGCACTGGCGAGAAACCCAGGTACAGTGTGGGTGGGGAATGGGACACAGATTTGTGTCACACAATCTAACAACGCTGTCAGGCAGATTTTATTAATTTGGTCCATTTGCAGAGGAGGTCAAATTCCTTTCCCCATTCATTGTGATAGAAATATCCTGAAATATAAAGACACTTGCAAGCAGAATCTGTTCATAAAAATCCCCTCCATATATTCAATTACTCCCAAGTAAGTGTCCCATAGTCAATGCCAACAACCTTCATTGGTCCTGTCCTGCCCTGCCTTGTACCTGTCCTTGGCTTGTGCTGAAAACCAGCAGTGTTGGGCAGCTTGCCATTCAGGCAGAAGATACCAGAATAGGACTCTCAACCGATCAGATTTCATCTGACCAATTCACAATCTGAGGCCCCTGGTGGCCAAAGCAAGGGATCCATCTGCTGGGCAATTGCCCAAAAGCCCTAGTTCAGAGCATCTTTTGGGGGGATTTCCTAAAATGCACTAGAATCTATGAATAACACTAGCTATCTGCAGTAACAAGTGTGGAGTGATACAATCAGTGGATCATCAAGCTGACCATAGATTACACAGGGTCCAAGGCCTATCTGAAGAGCCATGTTTTTAAACTCGCCCAAAAGCATATAGAGCTGGAAGAGCCTAATCTAATATCTTTAGGGAGGGTTTTCCAGAGCTGTGGAAGCCCTACCGAGAAGGCAAGTGTATCTCGTCCCCACCAACCATAATTGAGACGGTGGTGGGACCGAGAGAAAGGCCTCCCTAGCAGATCTCAATGCCCATGCCAGTTCATGGAAAGAGATGTGGTTTCAAAGATAGGTTGGATCCGAAGCATATATAGCTTTATAGGTAATCATCTGCACTTTGAATTGGGCCCAGAAACTTGTTGGAAGCCATTGGAGATGCTTTAAAAGGAGAGTGGTGTGCTCTCTAAAGTTAGAAATTGCTGACCAGTTTCTGAGTTGTCTTCAAAAGCAGCCCCATGTAGACTGCATTACAGTAGTCCATTCTGGATGTAACTAAGGTGTGGACCTCTGTGACCAAGTCATGGTGGATTGCACTGGAGGCAAAGGGATGGATCTGGGGCCCTGTGTGTCTGCTCCTGACCACAATACATAGATTGCTCTCTTCCCAATGTCCTTGCAGGGATGTGTCCTCAGTGGAAGTCCTGATGAATTACCACCAGGGCCTCAAGAGCGAGATTGAGACCCGCAACAAGAACATTGCTGCCTGTGTGGACCTGGGCAAGACACTGGTGCTGAACAAGAGCCCAGCCTCTGAAGAAGTGAGTGCCCAATCCTTACAGCCCTGGAGTTATGGAAAAGGGTTGGAAGGAGGGAGGCATGCATTCTGGCAGTACCCACAATCTGGTATTCCTCGGTGTTGAAGGACAGGGACTTTCCTCCCCTTCCCACCCATTTCAGCCAGGACTATCTCTTTGTTCTCTTACAGATTAAGCTGCACCTGGAAAGACTGATGACGAAGAAGAAGGAGATGGTGGACAAATGGGACCGGCATTGGGAGTGGCTGCAGCAAAGTAAGCCTTGGTCCTTGGCTATCCCAGCAAACCAGGGACATGTGATCGCAGAAGTGTCTGAGAGAGCAAATGCTGCCATATTTGGGGGGGGGGGGGGGGGGGTCACAAGTTTGTTTCAGAGGGGTTGCCATAGAACTTCAGAAAACATATATTTATGATAGTCTTAGGAACCAAATTTGGCAGAGAAAGGTGGAGATCTCTCCACCTATCCTACTCTTCCTTTTTGGAAACAGATGGTGAATCCTTCCACCAAAGGCTCTCCTTCATTGTGACCTCTTAGCCAAGGGTAGGGCTGTTTCTGAGACTCAAAGCACAGAGGGGAGAGCAGGCATGCTTGCTGTGTGGCAGCATGGTGCACATGCACGGGCAAGGGAGAGCATGTGAGGGAGGCTTGCACCAGGGAGTCCTTCATAGGCATGGGTTAGGGTTAGACCCTCCTCCACTGTAACTAGACGGGCTTTCAGCTGGCCTCTCAGCCAGTGGGAGGGTGAGACTATTTCTGAGACTCCAAGTGGGGAGGGAAGAGTAGGCGTGCTTGGCACATGACAGTGTAGTGTGCATGTTTGGGCAAGGAAGAGCATGTGAGGCTAGAGGGAGGCTTGTGCCAGTGAGTCCCTTCAAGGCATGGGGGTTCTGTGTGGGAAGTTCGGTGCTATTCTATCATTGGTGTGGTTCAGAATGCTCTTTGATTGTAGGTGAATTATAAATCCCAGCAACTACAACTCGGAATTGTCAAGGTCTATTTTCCCCAAACTCCACCAGTGTTTACATTTGGGCATATTGAGTATTCGTGCCAAGTTTGGCCCAGATCTATCATTGTTTGAGTCCACAGTGCTCTCTGGATGTAGGTGAACTACAACTTCAAAACTCAAGGTCAATGCCCACCAAACCCTTCTAGTGTTTTCTGTTGGTCATTGGAGTTCTGTGTGCCAAGTTTGGTTCAATTCCATCATTGGTGGAGTTCAGAATGCTCTGTGATTGTATGTAGGTGATATGTAGGTGAACTGTAAATCCCAGCAACTACAACTCCCAAATGACTAAACCAACTCCCTCCCCAACCCCACCATTATTCAAATGTGGACGTATCGGCTATATGAAGTAGCAACAAAAATAATTTTATGGTTGCGGGTCACCACAACATGAGGAACCGTATTAAGGTGTCGCAGCATTAGGATGGTTGAGAAACACTGTCCTAATACTTCATCGCACTGGAGAATGAAACCACTTTAAATCCGGTTGCTGCCACCTGCTTACTTACTTACTTAGGCGATCCCTCGTTTTCCGAGGAGGATTGTCTTTCAGTATTCTTGTGAGTCCGTATGTGGCTGTGGAGCCCTATTCTTGCTCTGCATCTTCTTCCGCAGTAAGAGCATTAGTTTCCAGGTGGAAGGCAGTCTCGGTCAGTGTTGGCTTGACGCGCCTTCCTCTTGGCACGCTTCTCCCTTTCGCCCCCCATTCGTGCCTCTTCAAATTCTGCAGCACTGCTGGTCACAGCTGACCTCCAGCTGGAGCAGTCAAGGGCCAGGGCTTCCCAGTTCTCAGTGTCTATGCCAGAGTTTTTAGGATTGCAGAATTCTGGGGTTTGTGGTTTAGGGGGCACCTTTAACAGCCTCACTAAACTACAAACCCCAGAATTCTGCAGGAGGCACAAACTGGATTTAAAGTGGATTTGTTCGGTAGCATGATAAATTACCTAGAGTCAGGAAAAAGAGTAGACTCATGGCCTCAACCTTTGGGATTTAACTGAAAGATGACCTTGACTGTTACGTGTCATACGGCCTTTTACTTCATTTCTGTGGCCAAAACCACTCAATGGAGTTAAATACTGACCATGCCAGCATAAGCTGGGTTGGGAGTGAGAGTGGCAGGGGCTGTATGTCCTTCAATGGTCAGTCTTGCAACACCAAGTTGCTTTTATTTATCCCAACAGTGCTGGAAGTCCACCAATTTGCCCAGGAAGCTGTTGTGGCGGATGCTTGGCTGACAGCCCAGGAGCCATTGCTGAAGAGCCGGGAGCTGGGGAACAGTGTGGATGAGGTGGAGCAGCTCATTCGGCGCCACGAGGCCTTCCGCAAAGCAGCTGCGGCTTGGGAGGAGCGCTTCAGCTCCCTGCGGCGTCTCACTACGGTACAAGCTAAAAAGAAAAAAGCACATGGGGAGGGAAATGGGGTGGAGGGGTAGCTATGGCATGATGTGATGAAGCCTAGGGTTAAATCCTGAGGATGACCTGATGAGTTTGCCCACGTGGGTTTGGGACACGAGGACTGACACCAAAAAGATGATGCACTAGAGGTGTGCAATTTTTCATTAATCCTTGTAAGTCGGATCAAATTTGTTAGATTCGTACTTACGAGGTGACATCCGACACATGGGCATGGCGGTCGCCAACAACTTAAGAATTGAAACTTACCCAATACTTTTTCATTTGCATTTTGTAAATCTCGGAAGCCTCCCAAAGTCAGTGTCATTTTCAGTGCAAGGAAGCAAAGCCAAGCCAAAAAGGCTGCCTTTCCTCTTTAAATTAATGGCCTCGTGCCATTAAGAGAGGGAAAGCAGGGAGCAGAGTTTGCTGGGAAAGTAAGCACAGAACTCTGGGAAATGTAGTTTGGGAAGGCGAGGAGCCCTATGCCAGAAAATTCAAAAGTCTCTGCCCTAAACTACATTTCCCAGAATTCTGCTCCCATCAGAAACCCCCAATCAGGATAGGGCAATGCAAGCAAGCAAGCAAAGTTTATTGAATAGTCTATTGACCGCATCAACATTAAAAACAAAAACAGAAACGTGCACAAACAGACAACAATCACCATCCCAAGACCCCCCACAACAGCGAACCAACACACATTCAAACCTGATTAGGTTAAAAGATAACTAAAAATATAATCATTAAAATGTCAAGATAAAATTTCATACCACAAAAATTAAAACAAAGGTTAAAATGAAAGTTAAAATAGACCAGCTATTACATAATCCCAAGCCACTTCAAATCAGGATAGGGGTGAGATTTGTCCCTCCATTGTAGCATTGTTTAATCTGCAAAGAGGGGGACTAACTGATACTTCTAGTAAGTAAATCTCTGTCCTGGGCTGAGAAGAAATCCCTAAATGGATGGCCCTTGGTGATCCCTTCCAACTCAATAGGAGAAGCATATTAATTAGTTTAGAGGCTGGATGGCCATCTGTCAGGAGAGTTTTAATGGTATCCTTCACCCTGGAAGAAGGGGGTTGGACTAGATGGTCCTTGTGGGTCCCCTCCAACTCTAGGACGAAAATGTAGAATTTGTTAATATTGGTTTCTATTGGCTAATATGAGAGATAGAGATAGCTGTTGTGGCCTTTAAAAAATGTTTTTGTCAAAACTTTAAAAAGTTCCCTACAATCAGGAGATGTATGAATATTTCTATAAGTTGGGGGAAATGATCTCCTGTTATCTTTAGTCATTGTATAAAAAATTTAAAAAGATAGCTCTTGCTTTTTATAAAATAAAAATGTTGTTTACAAAAATTTAGAAAATTCTCCAAAAATCAATGGATAAGTGAAACGTTCTGAAACTTGATGGGCTAACAGTGGTAAATGTGTACTAGCATTGGAGCAAATTTCACCTCAATAGCTGTAAAAGTGAATGAGAAAAGAGACTCTGAAGTTTCCCCTATTATAGTAATTATGTGCAATTACTATAATGAAAATGTAACAAAATTTAGTTACTCTCATTACAGTAACTAAATTTTCACTAACTACACTTCAGAAACACTTTAGAAACAAAACGCTAGCCCCTCCTAATTTTCTAAAGCTTTCTGAAACTTTTTTAATTGATGGGTTGTTGCATGTTTCAGAATCATTCTCTTCTGACATTTCAACCACATCTATGCCTGCCATAGATGTGATGAAACATCAGGAGAGAATGCTTCTGGAACATAGCCTTACAACCTGGAAAACGCACAGCAACTGAGTGATTCCGGCCATGAAAGCCTCCGACAACACATTTTTTTTATCCATTGCACGTGCCTAGTGTGACCTCACCATATATCCATATACTATATTTCCAGAAGCACATGTCATTAAAGTTGGTATGGGTAAAACCTATATTCATGTGTAGCAAAAGCAATGAGATGTTGCAACCATTTGAGAACGTATGGTCAATGTTTATCTTTCTAGTCTTGGAATACAAGTATTTTAATGTATTATCGAAGGCTTTCATGGCTGTAATCATTGGGTTGTTGTAGGTTTTTCAGGCTATATGGCCATGTTGTAGAAGCATTCTCTCCTGACGTTCCGCCTGCATCTATGGCAAGTATTTTAGCTACAGTAAAAGTGTACCATTTCCAGCCATCAGCTAAATTCCATGCTGAACCTATCACAGACTTTTTCTCAGCAAGATTTGTTCAGATGGGTTTGTCTTTGCTTTCCTGTGAGGCTGAGCGGGAATCTAAGCAGTTTTCTTGGAATCTTAATCCAACATTCAAACCATTTGCTGGTTCTCGATGCTTGTGATTTGTTTTTCCAAGAATATAATGACTGTTCCAATGAAGCAGGTCATTCAGGCTCACATACTAGGGGAAAGGAAGATGACTTTTCTCTCTGCCTTCATCCCCAGATTGAGAAGCTGAAGGCTGAGCAGAGCAAGCAGCCTCCCACTCCGCTCCTGGGCCGCAAGATCTTTGCTGACCCTTCCGAGCACAGCAACAAGGCCTCCACGCTCTTGCGCCAGGACGCCCTGCGGGGTCGTATAGAGGTCCAGCCACTCCTCAATGGGGTCAAGCCGGAGCCCTTGGAGCGGGTGGAAGCCAAGGTGGCATATGTACGCCAGGAGCTGAAGCCAGAGCGTCTGCAGCCTAAAATTGACCGCCTGCAAGAGGGGCTAGTAACCGTTGCAGAGGTCAAAGTCCAGGAGAAAGCAGGGGAGATCAAGGCCGTGGTGGAGGACGCGATCAAGGCCCCAGTCAGTGCAGTCAGTGCGTTAACGGAGCAACTGGGGACGAAGGTGAGCCGGGTGGAGACGCATGTGGAGAGGCACCGGGAGCGTTATGAACGCCGGCTGGAGAGGCAAGAGTCTACCGAGCAGGACGGTCCGCGTCATGAGCAGTCGGAGCGCCGGAGGGAGAGGCGGGAGCGTCGGCTGGAGCGTCAGGAGTCCAGCGAGCAGGAGACCCCACGGCGGGAGAGGCATGAGCGTCGGCTGGAGCGGCAAGAGTCCAGCGAGCAGGAAGTGCTGCGCAATGACCCCAAAGGAGGCGGGTGAGCTTCCAGAGGAAGGAGCTTAGCTGTGCCAAGCAAGAGTCCCATATAGCCCATTAGTTAGGAAAACCAGGTGGTCAGGGTTGTTGAAATCCTCCAAAGAAACGCCCTCATCTCCAAGCTTGGAAAACTGGAATATATATCAGAGGGCCTTTCACATTGCATAATTGTAGAATTATGATTCCACTGCAACTTCCATGGGTATGTCTATGGCAGTGGTTCCCAACCTTTTTTGACCAGGGATCATTTGACCAGGGAACACTCTCCAACATTAGTACCAAAGGGGTTACAAATCAGTTTTTGGTCAACTTTAGATTCAGTTTGGTTATTTGGGGTGCTGATTTAGAAAATTGCATTGGATAGATCACATCAGCTCTAGTTTCTGAAACAGAACATATGCCATCCAGTAGTCACCACAGAAAATGATATTTAAATAAGCCTCGGCACTATAAGAAGGCTTTGCGAGACCAATCACTCTCATTGCAACACTGTAGTAACGGTGAGGCCGCAGACCATATTTTAGTACTTGCAGGCCACTGGTGGTCCACGGACCACAGGTTGGGAACCACTAGTCTATGGAATCACAATATTTCTTATTTGGTTTGGTTTTTTTCATGTCAGGAGCAACTTGAGAAACTGCAAGTCGCTTCTGTTGTGAGAGAATTAGCCGTCGGCAAGGACATTGCCCGGGGACACCCAGATGTTTCTAATGTTTTATCATCCTTGTGAGAGATTTCTCTCATTTCCCCGCATGGGGAGCTGGAGCTGACAGAGGGAGCTCATCCTCACTCTCCCTAGAGTCAAACCTCTGACCTGTCAGTCTTTAGTCTTGCCGGCACAAGGGTTAAGAGCAGGAATAGTTACAGGGATGATTTCTCTACTAACAGTCTTTCTCTTTCTGACTCGCAGCAAGGCTACCCTTGCGGACATTGTAGAGCAGCTCCAGGAGAAAGAGTCCACGGTGCCGGCCCCGTCTGCAACACCACCTCCAACCACAGTGAGTAGCTCAACAACAACAACAACAACAACAACAAAACTTTATTTATATACCACTCTATCTCCCCAAGGGGACTCAGAGCAGTTTCCAAGTAACATAATCAATACATACAAGAAAAAAATGGCATAAACATAAAATTAACAAGACAATATAGGCATTAAAATCACAATAGCACATATATTTAAAATAATAATGCCTGATCAAGGCAGTCATGCTGTTCCTCAGCAGACCAGACAATGGTGGTGCCAGTGGACTAGAGCACTTGAGCTGGGCACAGTTATTTAGGGTTTCATCTCATTGGGGAAACCAATAATTGCACATTAAAGGTAAAGGTAAAGGTTTCCCTTGACATTAAGTGTAGTCTTGTCCAACTCTGGGGGGTGGTACTCATCTCCATTTCTAAGCTGAAGAGCCAGTGTTGTCCGTAGACACCTCCTAAGTCATGTGGCCAGCATGACTGCATGGAGCACCATTATTGGGTAAATTATGGCTGCACCCATGGCATCATCATGTTCCAGAGAGACCTAGTGGACTGCCTCTTGCTCCCAATCACTCTGGGATATCTGTAGCACTGCCTTCTTCTCTCTGACTACCAGTCTCGCGACCGGGAATCCCCTGCCCGCCTGCCCAACGGCCTTGACATGTTGCCAGAGAGGACGCCTCGACCGGACCGGCCCCGCGCTCGCGACAGGCCCAAGCCCCGCCGGAGGCCACGGCCCAAGGACCCCAATGCGGCGCCAGGGGAAGGCCGCCGATCCCGTTCAGCCCCTGCCCAGAGCAGTGCGCCACCTCCGCCTCCCCCAACGCACACGATCCAGCAGGAGGGATACCTTCTCCGCAAGCTGGAACTGGATGGGCAAAACAAGAAAGCCTCCAACAGGTAAGCATTGATCAAGGGCAACGCAATGGTATGCAATATTTACTACTGCATTCCTTGATGCATGTCTCCCCAACATGACTTGAAAGATGAGAACAGTTAATCTGAAGCATTGGACAGTGGTGGAAATTCAGAATAATAAAGCCTCCATCTAACAGACTGTATCTCCCTGTACAATAATACACAAACAAACAAACAAAATATTTGTATTGTCAAAGGCTTTCATAGCCAGAATCAATGGGTTGTTGTAGGTTTTTCAGGCTCACAACCTCTGAGGGTGCAGGCGAAACGTCAGGAGACAATGCTTCTGGAACATGGCCAAACAGCCTGAAAAACCTACAACAACCCAAATAAATCTTTATTTATATCCCAAAGTGGCTTCCAGCGTGTTAAAAATACAGTAAAAATACAATTCAAAAGCAGCAGAATCAAACCACAAATATAGAACGTAATAGTAAAGGTAGAGGTTTCCCCTGACATTAAGTCTAGTTGTGTCTGACTCTGGGGGGTGGTGCTCATCTCCATTTCTAAGCCTAAGAGCTGGTGTTGTCCATAGACACCTCCAAGGTCATGTGGCCAGCATCACTGCATGGGGCGCCATTACCTTCCTGCAGAAGTGGTACCTATTGATCTACTCACATTTGCATGTTTTCGAACTGCTAGATTGGCAGAAGCTGGGACTAACAGCAGGAGCTCATCCCGCTTCTCAGATTTGAACCACCAACCTTTCGGTCAGCAAATTCAGCAACTCAGTGGCTTAACCCACTGCACCACCAGGTGCATAGAACATAATAAGTAATTACTAAAACATAAACATAAATAAACATGCAAAACTGAAAACATTTTCATGGTGTCTTGTTAAATCGAGTTTTATTGCACTTCGTACAGCTCAAGGGTTATTAACCTTCTTGACTTCAGCCTAGATTTATTTGCTGAAGGCTTGTTTGGAAGGCCTTTGACAATACAATGTTTTGGTTGTTCAGGGAAGCAAGAAACTATAGTACCATTGAGGATAATAGAAAATTGACAAGTGATGAAAGATGCTCCAAAAACCTTTTTTCTCCAAGTTTGTTGTGCTGCTGATCATGACAAAATTTGCTATAATCCAATCTGGTTTCCTACTCTGTGTCTCACTACATTTCCCCAAATACTCCGAAAGAATGTGAATGCACTGCCAAAAAATCTGGGTGTCTTGTCTCAAGTACACATAAAAGGGGCTTTTGGGGACGCTTGCTGTAACCAAGCACTGATTGGGTGTGGATTTATCTTCCTCTGCCACTTGTTTGCCATGCCAGGTCTTGGATCAACCTCTACTGTGTCATTAGCAAAGGGGAACTGGGTTTCTACAAGGATTCCAAAGGACGCGAATCCGGCAGCACACACAGCAACGAGCCCCTCCTGAACCTGCACAACGCCACCAGCGAGGTGGCCAATGACTACAAAAAGAAGAAGAACGTGCTCAAGATCAAGTGAGAGCTTTGCCTGGGTTGGTGGGATGGAGGGCTCTCCCCTTTCCTTCCAAAGAGGCAAGCTTAAGACACTCAGGTCCAGTTTCAGGCCAGGAGGAGCCTGAGTTGAGGTTCTGGAACTGCAGAGGAAATTCTTCCCTCATCTGTCTTTGTATAGGTTGTACATCTTATTTGGAACCCAAAATTGTCCACATGAATGGCTTTGTATTGAAACATGTTTTATTTAACTGTTGCCTATGAAATTACCCAAAGTTATGTGTATAAGGCATGATTGAAATATAAATTAATTACATGTTTAGACGTGGGTCCTATCTCCAAGATAGCACCTTATGCATATGCAGGTATTCCAAAATCCAAAAAATCTAAAATACGGAGCACTTCTGCTCCCAAGCATTTCAGATAAGGGATGTGCAACCTGTACTGAGATTCTTCAGTTTCTTCAAGATCAAAACAGGAGTGGGAATCCTTTGGTAAAGAGGACAGCAAGAGGGTAGAAGTGTCATGGGAGGTGTACATGAAGCTAGGAGCTCCCAGCGAGGAGGAGCAGAGCTGACAAGTGCTTGTGTCTTGCAGGATCAATGATGGGGGCGAATTCCTCTTGCAAGCCAAGGATGAGGTAAGGAGATTCCTGAGAGCAGTGTTTCTCAACCTGGGGGATGGGACCACTGAAGGGGGTCACAAGAGGGGTTTCAGAGGGGTCTCCAAAGAACATTAGTAAATACATATTTCTGATGATCTAAAAGTCATTATCATCATCATCATCATCATCATCTTTATTTATACCCCGCCACCATCTCCCCAAAGGGGACTCGGGGCAGCTAACATGAGGCCAAGCCCAAAATTACAACAAAATACAAAAAGCAAAAATACTATCAAAATAAATATGTAACATAATAAAATAAACAGTTCCAAAATGACATGATAAAGAAATGGGACACAGTGGGTGGGCCAAATGTACTGGAAGTAAAATTGATAGAATTGATAAAACCCTAGATGAGATAGGTAGAATGTGTTTCTGAGGGAGAATGTGCTTCTGAGTGGGGGGAACTCAAAAGACTGAACAGTGGGATTAAACCTTCAATTAAGGGCGGAGGGACAGTGCATCATGAGGATGGAGCTGTAATTGAGACAGACCAAAATGGAATATATATTCACTCGCCAAAGGCACGCACACTGGAAGAGTCTTTGGCGAGTGAATATATCTTAGGAATCCTTTCGGCAGAGAAGGCTGAAGATCTTTCTGCCTGTCCTTCTCTTCCTTTTTGGTGTTGGTGAACTACCAAAATTCAAAAACAGCCCCCCCCCCCCCCAATCCCACTAGTATTCAGTGTTGGTCATGTAGGTAGTCTGCTAAGTATGGTGCAGATCAATTGAAGGGTGGGTTCAGAATGCTCTTTGATTGCAGATGAACTATAAATCCCAGCAACGACAACTCCCAAATGTCAAGGTCTGTTTCCCCCAAACTCCACCAGTGTTCACATTTGGGCATATTTAGTATTCATGCCAAGTTTGATCCAGATCTATCATTGTTTTACTCCACAGCGCTCTATGGATGTAGGTGAACGACAACTCCCAAAATCAAAGTCAATGCCCACCAAACCCTTCCAGTATTTTCTGTTGGGCATGAAAGCTCTGTGTGCCAAGTTTGGTTCAATTCCATTGTTGGTGGAGTTTGGAATGCTCTTTGATTGTAGGTGAACTATAAATCCCAGCAACTATAACTCCCAAATGACACAATCAATTCTAACCCTGCCAGTATTCAAATTTTGGCATATCGGGTCTTTGTGCCAATTTTGATCCAGTGAATGAAAATACATCCTGCATATCAGATGTTTATATTATGATTCAAATCAGTAACAAAATTACAGTTAGAGAATAGCAACAAAAATTCATAACAGCAGCAATATTACAGCTATGAAGTAGCAATGAAAGTAATGTTATGGTTGGGAGTCACCACAACATGAGGAACTGTATTAAAGGGTCGTGGCATTAGGAAGGCTGAGAAACACTGCCTTAGATGTAGGAGGGCAAGGGATTGCATTGTGTGTTGCTTTGATGCCACCAAGCCCTTTCCTTCTGCAGGAGGAGATGAAGACTTGGCTGACGGCTCTGACCAGCTCAATTGCGGAACATGCTGAGATTGCTCGGTGGGGCCAGGCCCTGCTCACGACCTCCTCGACGGACGAAGGCAACCCAAAACGGGACCCTGACCGCCGGGCCAGTACCTCAGGCAGGAAGAAGTGAGAGGCAGTGGCTGCTCCTCCTCCTCGGGGCCTGGAGGCTGCAAGACGTTGCCCCAGTGTCCAAGCCAGCCACTCTGTGCCCACAGAGGCCTGTGACTGTGGGAACTGCCTTTGCCAGACTTGAGATCATTTCAGAGCACAGGGAGGACTTTGGGAAGGGGGCAGGTGAGGCCTGGCTTCTGTCATCCTGGAAAGCCAAAGCTCCCAAAGAGAAGATGGGAGCCAAGCTGACCCTGAAGATGGAGCTGCCTTGTCAGCTCCTTGCTTTAAATCTGGTGCCTGGTTGAACCAGTCAAAGCTGTGCAATCAGAGAACAGGGTGCGGTGGGTGTGGGGAAGGGACAAGAAGACCCACGCTTCCCATTTGCCAAGATCAACAGGGAGCGAGAACCAAGAGTGTAGCCTTCTTTGCTCAGTCTTGGTTGCCAAGAACAACCTGGCACTCTTTTTGGGTCTTGTTTCCTGGTGTCACACCCAGTGGTGCATTGTCATCCGAACCTCAGCACCTGAGCCAAAAGCATCCATGGGCTCTTTCACTCCATCCCTTCTCTGAAATGTCTGCATCTCCCTTGCACTCGGCAGCCTCTGCCCGATCCCTTGAGATGGTGGGGGGCACCAGCTTAAGGGGTGGCAGAGGAAGGCTACACCTTTGGTCTCTTCTGCCTTTTCTGGGGATGCCAAGGGGAAGCCTTGGAGAGCTCTTCAGAGCAGTCCCCTCCTTTCTTCTTTCCAGCTTCATGTCTTCCGATCAGTTGCAGAACCTGCACGAAACGGTGCTGCTGTGGGTGCAAAGTACTCCTTGAGCAGTGAGCGGAGTAGCTGGGCATATTTGCGAGCGCTCGCTTGGGCACTGCCCCGAATTGCTCTGCCTGTGTGTCCTGCTCTCCATCTGTCTGTCTGCATCCATAGGCACTTCCTTTGACAAGATGCATTGCTCCAAAGCAAAATGCTCACAAAGCCCCCTCACTGCTATCCCCACTACATGCAGATAGGAAGAGGAAGGGTCTGCTGTGGGCTGTGCATAGGTGGAGGAGGGAGTGCCAACCCAGTTCCCTTTCATTCATGTCCAGGTCTGGTTTAGCTGCTGATTCTGCTTTGCAGCCATCTGTCTGTGTCTCTGACGCCCCTCTCCCTGTGTCCTCCCTCCATAGTAGCCTTGCAACAGTCCAGCGCTTTGAGTCAATCTACTTTTATGACCCCCTCAGGGATGGACTGCAAACATCGAAAGGGGAAGAGGGTGCCTGGGATGAGTATCTTTCTCCACAGGCCTCCCAAACATCAGGGAGACTCAAGGGTTCTGCTGCCCGCAGGGAGTGGCATCTTTGAGCTTGACCTGGAGCTTGGGACAAAGTGACATCCAGAAGCCAGGGATGCCTCTTCTCAAGGCTGGGCAGCACACAGACAGCACAAGGTCACATAACAGCAGCACAAGAGAGGGGTGACCAGGTAGACGCAGCTTTGCCACTGTTCTTAACAAGCCATAATCCCCTGCGACAAGGGAGGGGCTCGCCTCTTTCGGCACAGAGATGTATTTTTATGCAATAAGATGGCAGGCGAGCTGGAGATGACAAAGGAGCACGGCAAAGTAGAGAACTTGCACCTGGATATGTGACAAGGCACCAGCTGCCTCCTGTCATGAGCTCCACCAAGGCCCGGGTCATTTAGCTGGGAGGCCTAGGGAGAGATTTGGTGTGCCTTTTGTCAACTGCCCAAACCCTTGAGGTTGTGGCAGTGAAGAGAGCACATGTTGAGCAACCTGATCCAGGTGGGACAAAGCCCAAAGCAGCCCAGGATAGTCGGGGTGTCATTTGGGGATGGGAAGTTCCTATATCCTTTCAGGTTTGATCCAGTGTAACAAGATGTATGACCTCAGCTCTGCTGATCTTTCTCCTACTACCAGAGAGGAAATGAGAATGCAACAGTGAGGTTTGATGACCCGCAACAAAGTTCAAATACGAAACCTCATGCCATTCTCGACGATCCTTTTCCATGAGAGGCAAAACATATCTTTCACAGCTTTGTTACGATGGGTCATGGCTGGGTAAGTTCAGCACCCTTGTGTGTTGAAGCCACACATTTCTGGCACTGAAAGTGATCAGTAGCTATACTTGCAAATCCACCTGCTTCTACCACACGCTGGTGCCTCTCAGCAAATGTGAACGACAGACTTGCAGATCTTGAACGTGGTCTTGGGTGATCTTGCAAATAAAACGAACCATGTTGAGAGTCCGGGTGCTGTTGAGGCTCACTGTTGGCTTTGCCCTAAAACCTCACCCCCCAGGATGTGGTTTGGAGTCGGTTCCCACTCCCGAATCCAGCTGCATGCTTGATCAGTGTGGGACCCATGAATTAGCTATAAAGCCTGGTGGAGCTCAGGTTGTTGAATCCTTGATCCTGTGATCTGAGAAGTCGAGAGCAGCTTCTTCCAGCAGTATTACGTGTATCCAAAATGGGACCTGACTTGATCCGGCCTCCCTTGTTCCAGGTGTAGTTCCCACCTTGCTCCCCTGAAGCCGGGGCAGATTCATCTGTTAATGCTTCCGCTCCCCTCGCCTTCCTTGATTGTTCAGAAGCCTGTAAAATATTGTAATTGCTTTAAATAAGGGTTTCTTTCTTTTCTTCTTTTTTTGTCTTGTATAGAAAAAGAATCACCAAAATTGGAGCATTTGGGGTTGCATTTTTCTCTTTTCTCTTTGGCTGTAAATCTTTCTGAAGACTTGTGTTTTTCAAAACAGAGACCAATTTGTAAAGATTTCAGATTTTTGGTTGCATGAGATCGAAAGATCGGCCCTTCGGGCTTGCGTGCTTCTTCGTGCCCCTGGCAGTCTCATCAACATCTTCAAAAGTGGTTTTTCGAGAGGTTATCCTGCCCCCAGAAATATAGGATGAATGAATGTCCCACAAAAGAGTTGGTAGGTTACAAAGTCCAGACTGAGCCCCCTTCCACACTGCCATATAAAATCCAGATTATCTGCTTTAAATATAGCAGTGTAGACTCAAATCTGCTTTGATAATCTGGATTATTTGATAATCTGGATTATATGACAACGTAGAAGGTGTGGCATAATTAAAATCACACTTAGTTAATGTTCTATCAGTCCACACACTGTCTTGCCAGAGAAAAATATATATACCATGCAGATTATGACTAAAGAACAAGTAGTTTACTCTTCGTAATGCAGAGCAACATATATATATATATATATATATATATATATATATATATATATATATAATCATGTGAACAGTTGCATTAACTCACACAGTGTCCTTTGAGAGAGATTCAAATGTGTCCATGTGGAAAATCTTCTTCCAGCAGCTCATGAAGCAAAAACAGTTTCTCTCTCTCTCTCTCTCTCTCTCTCTCTCTGCAAGCTCCTGCACAGCTCAAATCTAAACATGTAACCGTTGCCAAAACTCCCAGGCTCAGCTAGCTCCCCCACTTTAACTGCCATGGCACAAGGCTGTGGGATTTGTAGTTGTGTGAAACACCAGCACTCTTGGACAAAGAAGGCTGTATACCAGTGGTTCTCAACCTGTAGTAAAGGTAAAGGTTTCCCCCTGACATTAAGTCTTATCATGTCCGACTGGGTGTTGGTGCTCATTTCCATTTCTAAGCCGAAGAGCTGGCGTCTGTAGACACCTCCAAGGTCAGCATGACTTCATGGAGCGCAATTACCTTCCCACCAGAGTGTTACCTATTAACCTACTCGCATTTGCATGTTTTCAAACTGCTAGGTTGGCAGAAGCTGGGGCTAACAGCGGGAGCTCATGCCGTTCTCCAGATTCAAACCTGTGACCTTTCAATCAGCAAGTTCAGCAGCTCAGTGGTTTAAGCCAGTGTGCTACCGGGGCTCCTCTCAACCTGTGGACCCCCAGATGTTTTGGCCTTCAACTCCAAGAAATCCTAACTGGCTGAGATTTCTGGGAGTTGTAGGCCAAAACATCTGGCGACCCACAGATTGACAACCACTGCTGACAACCACTGTTGTATACCTTGTAAAACTGCAACTCCCGGGATTCCATAGCATTGAGCATGGCAGTTAAACTAGTGTCAAACCACATTAATTCTTTGGTGGAGATGCATCCTGAATGTACTTCTTAAGATGCATGAAGTTCTTAGATATTTATAGGCAGACTGTGGGAATAGCCATAGCTATGCAAAACCTGTGGCGATGATGGTATGTGTTGGGAGACAAAGAAAGAAAGATCTTGTCTAAAGCCAAGATGAGTGGATAAATATATTGATGGTGGGGTGAGTACTGGAATGTAATGGGATGCTGGCTGGGAACCAGAACCAGATGTGATAAACTGGGCAAGAGAGTCTTGGGATTGGGTGGTTGATTAGTGTTGTGTTTGGCTCTATGTCCAATACTTCCTCCGTCAACACAATGGCCTGTCATAAGATTCTGCAAAACCCACTAAGGAAGCAAGCCCAGAATCCTGATTAGGAGAGAGAAGACTCCGTTAGCCATCATGGGTCAATATCACCTACATCTCCATATTCCCCAACACCTCACAGGTGAAAACTAGGAACCACATAGCCAAGCAACATGAGACAGCAATCAAGATGCCAAAAGAATAAAAGTTTGGCCACAATATGTTGCTCATGTATGAAGCCACAAATTGGGAGGCTGTAGCGGTTTATTTTTGCCCAAGCCTACTGGGAAGGGCCAATTGCAAGCCCCACTCAGGGCCCGTCCACACAGCCGCATATCCCAGAATATCAAGGCAGAAAATCCCACAATATCTGCTTTGAACTGTCCAAAGTGTGGACTCAGATAATGTAGGATTTTCCGCCTTGATATTCCCCAGAATATAGGGCTATGTGGAAGGACCCTTAACCAGTACTGGATCTACACTGCCATATAATCCAGTATCTGATCCCTGATTATGCGCTTTGAACTGAATTATATGCGACTGGATCGACACTGCTATATAATCCAGATCATCAAAGCAGATAATCCAAATTATCTGCACTGAACTGAATTATGTAAGGCCCTATTCTATGGGCGCTTTCACACAGCCATATAACCCAGAATATCATGGCTGAAAATCCCACAATATCTGCTCTGAAGTGGGATATCTGAGACCACACTGCCACATATTCCAGTTCAAAGCAGGTAATGTGGGATATTATTCAGCTGTGTGGAAGAGGCCTACATTGCCATAAGGTAAAGATAAAGGTTTTCCCCTGACATTAAGTCCAGTTCTGTCTGACTCTGGGGTGTGGTGCTCATCTCCATTTCTAAGCCGAAGAGCCGGCGTTGTCCGTAGACACCTCCAAGGTCATGTGGCCAACATGACTGCATGGAGTGCCGTTACCTTCCCGCCAGAGCGGTACCTATTGATCTACTCACATTTGCATGTTACGAAGTACTAGGTTGGCAGAAGCTGGTGCTGATGGTGGAAGCTCATGCTGCTCCCCTGATTTGAACCTGTGACCTTTTGGTCAACAAGCTTAGCAGCTCAGTGCTTTAACCCACTGTGCCACCGGGGGCTCCTTACATTGACATATAAAATCCATATTATCTGCTTTGAACTGGATTATATGGCCGTGTAGACTCATATAATCTAGTTCAAAGCAGATAATGTGAATTATCCACTTTGATAATCTTAATTATATGGCAGTGTGGATCCAGCTTCAGTTCCAAAGCAGACAATCTGGATTTTATATGGCAGTGTCAATGGCTCTGGGTGTACACTGCTATATAATCCAGTTCAAATCAGATCAGATACTGGATTATATGGTAGTGTAGATGGGGCCTGAATGTGGATTACTTCTCCATCTGTGGAAGGCTGGATTATCCGGCAGTGTGAACTCATATAATCCAGTTCAAAGCAGATAATCTGGGATCAGATCCTAGGGTATAGGGCAGTATAGATCCTGTCTAAGGCCCCTTCTACACAGCCATATAAAATTCAGATTATCAAATTCAATAATCCACATTATATGAGTCTACACTGACATACAATCCAGTTTAAATCAGATAATCTGGACTTTATATTGCAGTGTAGAAGGGGGCCAAAGTAAATTGAGGACATGGGAGGAGTGGGAGGAGGGAAACGGAATATTTTAAAAAGAGCCGAAAGGCAGAAGATAAATCCAGACCAACCAAATTGGGACAGTTAAAGAAGCACTGCCTGAACATCAAGCAAAAAGTGGGTGCTAGAAACAATATCATACGAAAGCTGACTGGCACAACCTGGGGATCACAACCAGACACAGTGAAGACATCTGCCCTTGCGCTGTGCTACTCTGCTGCTGAGTATGCATGCCCAGTGTGGAACAGATCTCACCACACTAAAACAGTGGATGTGGCTCTTAATGAGACATGCCGCATTATCACGGGGTGTCTGTGCCCTACACCACTGGAGAAATTACACTGCTTAGCCAGTATTGCACTACCTGAAGTAGCAACCAATTGTGAAAGAACCAAGGCAGAGACGTCTCCAGTTCATCCCTTGTTTGGGTATCAGCCAGCACGTCAACGACTTAAATCAAGAAATAGTTTTCTAAGATCTACAGAGACACTCGCTGGAACACCTCAGCAAGCGAGAGTCCAAAAGTGGCAGGCTCAAACCCAGAACCTCAACCAATGGCTGATACCAAATGAGAGACTCCCCCCTGGGCACACAGAGGACTGGGCGACTTGGATGGCGCTGAACAGACTGCGCCCTGGCACCACAAGATGCAGAGCCAACCTTCAGAAATGGGGCTACAAAGTGGAATCCACGACATGCGAGTGTGGAGAGGAGCAAACCACAGACCACCTGCTGCAATGCAACCTGAGCCCTGCCACATGCACCATGGAGGACTTTCTTGCAGCAACACCAGAGGCACTTCAAGTGGCCAGCTACTGGTTATTGTTGTTCATTCATTCAGTTGTCTCCGACTCTTCGTGACCTCATGGACCAGCCCACACCAGAGCTCCCTGTCGGCAGTCACCACCCCAGCTCCTTCAAGGTCAGTCCAGTCACTTCAAGAATGCCATCCATCCATCTTGCCCTTGGTCGGCCCCTCTTCCTTTTGCCTTCCACTTTCCCCAACATAATTGTCTTCTCTAGGCTTTGCTGTCTCCTCATGATGTGGCCAAAGTCCTTCAACTTTGTCTCTAGTATCCTTCCCTCCAGTGAGCAGCCGGGCTTTACTTCCTGGAGGATGGACTGGTTGGATCTTCTCGCAGTCCAAGGCACTCTCAGAACTTTCCTCCAACACCAGAGCTCAAAAGCATCGATCTTCCTTCGCTCAGCCTTCCCTAAGGTCCAGCTCTCACATCTGGGGGACATGAGAGAAGCCTCCTCGCAGGATTGCAAGACATCCGGGCGTCCCCTGGGCAACGTCTTCGTAGACGGCAGATTCTCTCGCCACAGAAGCGACCAGCATGCAAGCAAGCAAGCAAAACAACCAACGGTCCTTTTCAGGACCAACCATGACAATAATCTCAATCAATATCGAAGGCATGTCAGCTGCCAAAGAGCAACTGCTCTATGAACTGTGCCAAGATAAGAAATGCGATGTGCTGTGTGTCCAAGAAACACACAGGGATGAACAACAGAAACGACCCAAAGTTCCAGGAATGGTCTTAGCAGCAGAAAGACCACATGCGCAGTATGGAAGCGCCATCTTCATCAAACCAGGCCTCCAAGTCAGCAGTGCCCACAACACTGAAGAAAACAATATCGAGGTTCTAACAGTAGAGCTTAATAACATCACCATCACCTCTGTGTACAAGCCCCCAAATGAAGAGTTCTGCTTCTCCTCCCCCGAGAACTTTGACAGGCACCAAAGGGCGGTAGTAATTGGTGACTTCAACAGCCATAGCCACGTATGGGGCTATGCCCAAGAGGACAGAAATGGAGAGGCTGTCCTGTCCTGGTCTGAACTGCACAAACTATCACTCATCCATGATAGCAAGCTTCCACCATCCTACAACAGCGGGAGATGGCACCGAGGTTATAACCCAGACCTCTTATTTGTGAGCGACAGCATCGTACAGCAATGCACCAAATCAGTGGGACCACCAATCCCAAACACACAGCACCGACCAATAATATGCCAACTGTTCCCAACAATAAGGCCTCAGGAAGTTCGATTTAAACGAAGATACAACTTCAGAAAGGCAGATTGGACTAAATTCTCAGACATGTTAGACGACATGATCACATCAGTCGCACCAATCCCTGAGGAATATGAACATTTTATTGAAATAGTGAAAACCTGCTCACGGGCCTCTATACCGAGAGGCTGCAGAACCCACTACCGCCAGGGTATTACTCCTGAAACAGCTGCCTTGTTGGAAAACTATTACAGGCTCCACAACGAAGACCCATTTAGTGAGCAGACTCTTCAGGCAGCGCAGAGCATTGTGTCCTCCATCTCTGAAGCCAAGAAAGATCAGTGGATCAAGTTGATCACAGAGGTCGACATGGGCAGGAGCAGCCAGAAGGCGTGGAGGCTGCTGAGACGGCTGAGCAACGATCCCTCACAAACTAATACCCATGCCAACATAAAGGCAGATCAGATAGCACACCAACTCTTGAAGAATGGGAAACCCAACCTTGCCACCAAAGTAGGAAAGAAACCAATAGCCAGACAACCAGAGATTGAGAACAATAACCTCCATGAACCTTTTACATCTACTGAATTGGACATGGCTCTCAACAAATGTAAGAATGGCAAAACAGCTGGCTTGGATGATCTATGGATGGAACAAATCAAGAACTTTGGCCCAAAAGCAAGGCGCTGGCTGCTGGAGCTGATGAACAACTGCACTGCATCCTGTCAGATCCCCAAAATCTGGAGGAAAGCAAGAGTCATCGCCATCTTGAAGCCAGGCAAAGACCGTAATGACCCAAAAAGCTACAGACCAATCTCCCTGTTGTGCCACCTCTACAAAGTTCTGGAGAGACTTATTTTGCATAGAATTATGGAAAATATAGACCCCTGTTTGATCCCACAGCAAGCTGGCTTCAGAAAAGGCAAAAGCTGCACATCGCAAGTGCTGAACCTGACTCAGCACATAGAAGATGGCTTTGAAAGGCAGCAGATCACAGGAGCTGTCTTCATAGACTTGTCAGCAGCCTATGATACTGTGAACCACCGCCTCCTCCTGAGAAAAATGTATAATATCACAAAGGACTACCACCTCACCCGCCTCATAGGAAACCTGCTACAAAACAGGAGCTTTTTTGTTGAGTTCCAGGGCCAGAGAAGCAGATGGCGGAAACAGAAGAATGGCCTGCCTCAGGGGAGCGTGCTTGCTCCATCCATGTTCAACATCTACACAAATGACCAGCCACTGCCAGAAGGGACAGAGAGTTTCATCTATGCTGATGATCGTGCCATTACTGCTCAAGCAGGGAGCTTTGAGATGGTAGAACAGAAGCTCTCCGAAGCTCTAGGCGCTCTTACTGCCTATTACAGGGAAAACCATCTGATCCCTAATCCATCTAAAACACAGACATGCGCCTTTCACCTTAAGAACAGACAAGCATCCCGAGCTCTGAGGATTACCTGGGAAGGAATCTCACTGGAGCATTGCAGCACACCCAAATACCTGGGAGTCACTTTGGACCGTGCTCTGACCTACAAGAAGCATTGCCTGAACATCAAACAAAAAGTGGGCGCTAGAAACAACATCATACGAAAGCTGACTGGCACAACCTGGGGATCACAACCAGACACAGTGAAGACATCTGCCCTTGCGCTATGCTACTCTGCTGCTGAGTATGCATGCCCAGTGTGGAACACATCTCACCACACTAAAACAGTAGATGTGGCTCTTAACGAGACATGCCGCATTATCACAGGGTGTCTGCGACCCACACCACTGGAGAAATTACACTGCTTAGCCGGTATTGCACCACCTGACATCCGCCGGGAAGTAGCAGCCAATAGTGAAAGGACCAAGGCAGAGACATCTCCAGCTCATCCCCTGTTTGGGTATCAGCCAGCACGCCAACGACTTAAATCAAGACATAGTTTTCTTAGATCTACAGAGACACTCGCTGGAACACCCCAGCAAGCGAGAGTCCAAAAGTGGCAGGCCCAAACCCAGCACCTCAATTCATGGGTGATACCAGATGAGAGACTCCCCCCTGGGCACTCAGAAGACTGGGCGACTTGGAAGGCGCTGAACAGATTGCGCTCTGGCACCACGAGATGCAGAGCCAATCTTAAGAAATGGGGCTACAGGGTGGAATCCTCGGCATGCGAGTGCGGAGAAGAACAAACCACTGACCACCTGCTGCAATGCACCCTGAGCCCTGCCACATGCACGATGGAGGACCTTCTTGCGGCAACCCCAGAGGCACTCCAAGTGGCCAGATACTGGTCAAAGGACATTTAACCAAATACCAAATTTTGCAAAATCTGTATGGTTTTTTTTCTCTTTCTTTCTTCTTTTTCCTTTTCTTTTTAATCTCTGTGTTTGTTTTGCTCTGTTAGAATTGTAATACAATGGTTGCTGATGACACGATAAATAAATAAATAAAGCTCTCACATCCGTAGGTGACTACGGGGAATACCATGGCTTTGACTAGGCGGATCTTTGTTGCCAGTCTGATGTCTCTACTCTTTACTATTTTATCGAGATTGGACATTGCTCTCCTCCCAAGAAGTAAGCGTCTCCTGATTTCCTGGCCACAGTCTGCATCTGCAGTCATCTTTGCGCCTAGAAATACAAAGTCTGTCATGGCCTCCACATTTTCTCCCTCTATTTTCCAGTTGTCAATCATTCTTGTTGCCATAATCTTGGGTTTTTTGACATTTAGCTGCAACCCGGCTTTTGCGCTTTCTTCTTTCACCTTGATTAGAAGGCTCCTCAGCTCCTCCTCGCTTTCGGCCATCAGAGTGGTGTCATCTGCATATCTGAGGTTGTTAATGTTTCTTCCAGCAATTTTCACCCCAGCTTTGCATTCATCAAGCCCCGCACATCCTCGCATGATGTGTTCTGCATACAAGTTAAAAAGGTTGGGTGAGAGGATGCAGCCTTGCCGTATGCCTTTCCCAATCTTGAACCAGTCTGTTGTTCCGTGGTCAGTTCTGACTGTTGCTACTTGGTCCTTGTGCAGATTCCTCAGGAGAGAGACAAGGTGGCTTGGGATGCCCATCCCACCAAGAACTTGCCACAATTTATTATGATCCACACAGTCAAAGGCTTTAGAATAGTCAATGAAGCAGAAGTAGATGTTCTTCTGGAACTCCCTGCCTTTCTCCATTATCCAGCATCCGGATATTGGCAATCTGGTCTCTCGTTCCTCTGCCTTTTCTAAACCCAGCTTGATACTTTGGCCAGATACTGGTCAAAGGACATTTAATCAACTACCAAACTCACACATTTTGTATTCTGTATTTCGTATTTTTGTATTTTGTCTGTTTGTTTGCTTTGTTCTGTTAGAAATGTAATATAATTGACTGGTTGCTGATGACTCGATAAATAGATAAATCACAGAAGCAAAACCAGTGGGTTGTGATTCTCAACAAATTTGAGGACAACTGCTATAGCCAATAGGAAGGCAAGATACGCTGGCTTTTTTAACCAATCGCCAGGCGGCTTGAAAGGGGGCGGGATCAATACAATATATAGTCGCGGATGGTTGTTTATGTATGTGGGGAATCACTTCAGCCAATGAGAGAGCGAGGGGGCGGAACCTTTACTCACGTTGGAACCAATGAGCAAACGAGGGTACGTCTCGACCAATCCATTTTCGAGATAGGCGGGACTATGTGGTCTGAGGCCAATAGGAGGGAGAATTAGGAAATCTGGCGTCCAATGGCTTCGTGGGGGAGGCGGGGTTTCGATGAAGAGTCCGGAAGGCGGAAGCGGAGCGGCTCGGGGATGGCGGCGGGGGCTGCTGCTGCTGCTGCCGGAGCAGAACTGATTCAGCTAAACGTCGGCGGCAGAAGGCAAGAGATCCTCCGCGGCGTCGCCTAGGAAACCGCCCTGGCCACGCCTTCGGAAGGGAGGAGCTTTGAGGGGAAAGATCATAGTAGTGGGGAGAGTGGGAGAGGCATCATACATGACAGCACATTTATTATTATTATTATTATTATTATTATTATTATTATTATTATTATTATTAGCCATCCCCTGCCATGCGTTGCTGTGGCCCAGTCTGTGTATATGTGTTTTGTGTGTGTATATGTGTGTGTGTATATAGAATCATAGAATCAAAGAATTGGAAGAGACCTCAAGGGCCATCCAGTCCAACCCCATTCTGCCAAGGAGCAGGAATATTGCATTCAAATCACCCCTGACAGATTTATTATTTACTAGCTTTACCCGCCACGCGTTGCTGTGGCCAATCATCTCTCCCTCTTTCTCTCCTTCTTTCACTCCTTCCTTCATTTCCTTTTCTTCTTTCCTTTCTTCCTTCTCTACCTGTTTACTTCCTCCCTTAGCTTTTTGCTCCCATCTTTCCTTCTCTTTATTTCTTTCCTCCCTCCCTCTTTCTCTCCTTCTTTCTCTTCTTCCTTTGCTCCGTCTTTCCTCCCTTCCCTTTTTCTTTCCTTCTCTCCTCCTTCCCTCTCTTCCTCTTTCCTTCCTCCTCCCTTTTTTATTTTCCTTCCTCTTTCTCTCCTTTCTTCCCTCTCTATCTCTTTCCTTCCTTCCTTTGCTCTTGACTTCCAGTCTTCCTTTTCTTTCTTTCTTTTCTTCCCTCCATTTCTCTTCTTCCTTTGCTGTTTTTCCTCTCTTCCCCTTCCCAAATTCCCCTTCCTTCCTTCCTTCCTTCCTTCCGACACCTTCCCTTCCCCTTCCCTTTCCTCTTTTTTCTATCTTTCTTTCCTTTCCTCCTTCCTTCCTTTCTCCCTTCTTTCCCATCCTCCTTCTCTCTCTGTATTCTTTCTTTCCTACCTTTCTTCTTTCATATACCTTCTCAACTTCCCTCCCTCCCTCCCTCCCTCCCTTCCTTCCTTCCTTCCTTCCTTTCCTTCCTTCCTTCCTTTCTCTGTTCGCGCAGCATCCTGGCCCCCAGCGAGCAGGCTGCGTTCTAGAACTACAGTTCCCAGAGTGCATTGCGTGTGTACTTTCTCCCCTGGGCACTGCGCATGCTCAGTTGGTTTTTGTAATTGTGAGTTTGTTGAAATGTTGTTTGGAATTTTGATGAGTGTTGTGCATACCTTGTGGGTTGAGGTATGTGCACGGCAAATTTGGTGAGTTTTCGTCGGGGGGTGTTCACATTTTGCTGTCCCGTTGAACACCCTTTCCATTTTTATATATATAGAGTTCAAGGTTTTATATACCGACCCTCTCACCTTCAAAGAGGGATTCGGACCGGTTCACAACATGTGTTAACATACAAAGAATATACAATAACAACACAATGCCACTTCATTACACAATTAAAATATCAGCACCATACACATTAAAACATTATCATCCCAGTTAAAAGAGCCAAATCGTCCGACACCATCACAATCCCATTCATCATCCTCTCATGTGGGCAAAGAATTAAATCAGTTGTCAAATGCCGCGTTCCACAACCAGGTCTTTGTTAGTTTCCTGAACGTCATGAGGGAGGAGGCAGTTCTGATCTCTAATGGGAGGGAGTTCCAAAGTGGAGGGGCCACCATCGAGAAGGCCCTGTCCCTTGTCCCCACCAGCTGTGCTTGTGCAGGCAGTGGGACCGAAAGCAGGGCCCCTCCAGACGATCTTAGTAGTCTTGATGGTTCGTAGGGGAGAATACGTTCAGAGAGGTAAACAGGGCCGGAGTCGTTTAGGGCTTTATAGGTTAACACCAGCACTTTGAATTGTGCTCGGAAGCTAATCGGCAGCCAGTGGAGTTCGAGTAACAGCGGAGTGGTGTGCTCCCTGTACCCAGCACACGTTAGTAATCTGGCTCCCGCGCGTTGTACTTGCTGCAGCTTCCGGGCAGTCTTCAGAGGCAACCCCACGTAGAGAGGCCATCCAGCCTCTGTTTAAAAGCTTCCAAAGAAGGAGCCTCCACCACACTCTGGGGCAGAGAGTTCCACTGCTGAATGGCTCTCACAGTCAAAAAGCACTTCCTCATATATTTGTGTATATGTGTGTTTGCGTGATATATATATATGTGTGTGTGTGTGTGTGTTGTTTGAAACATGCATTGTAATGTAATTTTTGTTTTTTGGCTTTTTAAGTCTCTTCTGCTGTGTTTTTCACTGTTTTTATGAGTGAGGGTCACTCATTGGCCTGATCGGTGTATTGTGTCCAAATTTGGTGTCAATTTGTCCAGTGGTTTTTGAGTTATGTTCATCCCACAAACGAACATTGCATTTTTATTTATATAGAAGACTAGCGGTCCCCTGCCACGCGTTGCTGTGGCCCAGTCTGGTGATCTGGAAAATAAAGTAATGAGAAAGTGTTATATAAGTGTAATATATGTAATGTCTTTATGCTTGTAGGTAAACAGTATTTCTTGCTGTTTCTTTGTCAGTGTTAACGTGGTGATTGTCTGGTTTTGCCTACTCTGGAACATGCAACATATCATTGTTCTTCTTTAGGGGTCCCTTTCAAATCTATGATACCAACCAGCTATTTCTCTCTCAGTGTTTGTGTGTGTGTGAACCAAATATATCTATAGCTATAGCTATAGCTTGATGGGAGGGTTTTGATTACATTTTCTTGCCCTGATGAAGGGAGTTGGACTGGATGGCCTTACGTTTTTTCTGTTGGTCATGGGGGTTCTGTGTGGAAAGTTTAGCTCAATTCTGTCATTGGCGGGATTCAGAATGCTCTTTGATTGTAGGCAAACTATAAATCCCAATAACTACAACTACCAAATGTCAAGGTCTATTTCCCCCAAACTCCATATGTGTTCATATTTGGACATATGGAATATCCATGCCCAATGTTTTGTTGTTATTATTTTAAGGTTTTTTAATACTGGTAGCCAGATTTTGTTTATTTTCATGGTTTCCTCCTTTCTGTTGAAATTGTCCACATGCTTGTGTATTTCAATGGCTTCTCTGTGTAGTCTGACATGACGGTTGTTAGAGTGGTCCAGCATTTCTGTGTTCTCAAATAATATGCTGTGTCCAGGCTGGTTCATCAGGTGCTCTGCTATGGCTGACTTCTCTGGTTGAAGTAGTCTGTAGGGCCTTTCATGTTCCTTGATTCGTGTTTGGGCAATGCTGCGTTTGGTGGTCCCTATGTAGACTTGTCCACAGTTGCATGGTATACAGTATACTCCTGCAGAAGTGAGAGGATCCATCTTGTCCTTTGCTGAACGTAGCATTTGTTGGATTAAAAAACTCTAAAATTACAGCAGCAAAACAACAGAGGGGGAACAATCAGGGAATCTAATCGCCTCCCAACAAAAGATTGCCCCAGCCACCAACAAGCCACACCAAACTACTGCCAGGCCATCAAATGCTAATCAAGGTGGTCAGTTGAAACATTCACACCTAGCTCCAACAGACAAGAGTTCTTTGTCCTACTCTGGTCATTCCACAGATATATAAACCCATTTTCCTAGTTCCAACAGACCTCACTACCTCTGAGGATGCTTGCCATAGATGCAGGCGAAATGTCAGGAGAGAATGCCTCTAGAACATGGCCATATAGCCTGAAAAAACCTACAACAACGCCGTGAAAGCCTTCAACAAGACATAGAACCTATCTCGTTCGTAAATTGGGGGCTGACTGTATCTGACATGTTATCATTTTAGTCATTTGGTTTGTATATATGTTGCCACTGAATTTTGCCATTGCTTGCTGTACACCGCTTTGAGTCCCCCCAGGAGTGAGAAAAGCATTATATAAATGAAGTAAATAAATAAATAAAAGCACCCCACCATCAGCTCTCTCCTCCAGGAGTTCAGTGTTTCTCTTTTGTAGAGCTGGATGTGAGCAAATGGTGCTTCTCCCATGGAAGGAGCCATGTGATGCACGGGAGGGATTGTCTTCTGTCTTCATCGGCCTTCATGCTAACCCTCTCCCTTTCCTTTTCCTCTCTGCAGGTTCAGTACTTCTCGCCAGACCCTCACTTGGATCCCAGATTCCTTTTTTTCCAGGTGACCGAAGCAGGGAGGGGAGGCTTAGGTGGGGATAATGGGAAGCATTGAAGTAGCCAGTGTTTGTAGTAGGCAGCTTGGCATTACAGAAGAGCCCATCTAGTTTACCATTATACAGGGTTAGTCAAAATGCATAGGCCAATAAGCCATTCAATTGAATGGCAGATTGGCCTATGCATTTTGACTAACCCTGTATACTGTATTTATGCAAGTCTAATTTGCCATTCATTCTAAGGCGCACTTTAATTTTCAAAACCAAAAAGGTGAGCATTATATTTGAGTTAGTATGGTACTCAGGTATACGCTTATATCTTATGTATGCATCAAGGGCTGATTTGGGGGCCGAAATTATGAGACCCGTGGATGAGTTGAGGATTATACTATGGAGAGGGAGAAGCACCAATGCCATTGGCCATTATTTCGCTGCCTAGGCATTCAAAAAAGCCATCATGAGCAGAGGGATTGGTGCTTCTTTTCGGGTCTTCCAGAATGGGCTAATCTTTTATCTTTTACCACTCTGTTCCGAGAAGTTGGTAGTTTTAGCTACTTGTTTTTAGATGTTTTTATCTACTTACAAATTTATATTAAGTGTTTATGTTTGTATGAGTCATTTAAGTTTACATCTTTGGTTATTTTGTCTGTTGTTAGGTTTAAAGTTTAGCTGCTTTTATATTGCTTGATGTGGTCTGTTTTGATATAACTTGTTTGTATGTTTTTCCATTTTGGCACTGAATGTTTGCCATATATGTTGGAAACTGCCCTGAATCCCTTTGGGGAGATAGAGCGGTCTACAAATAAAGTTTTTTAAAAATTATTATTTATTATAGTTCCTTTTAAAATAAAAATTAAGGTACAATATTCACATTGACCAATGGATGGATAAATCTTATGGGTTGATGTTTTTAACCGATACATGAACATATAAGCCACTCTGAATCCTCCAGGGAAGGGGGATATAAATAAATAAATAAATAAATAAATAAATATTATTTTATATGCAACAAGATTAGTACACAGCAAACAAGATCACTGTGCTGGCTTTTGTATCCAATCACACATCAGACACTTCCCAAGTGTCTAGGACTGTGTGATGTATCAGTGAATAATGCATACAGGTCCAAGTAGGGTGGCTTTTTGCAGCTGACAGATGGTAATTTTATCAGCGCCGATTTTTTTTAAGTGCAGGCCAATGTCTTTAGGCAATGCACTTGGTGTGCTGATCACTACTGGGACCATTTTCACTGACTGCAGTTTGATCTTTAAATTATTATTATTATAAGAATGGAAGGAATGGGATCCCAGTGTTTATGTGGTAGTTTATGGAAGGTGGGAAAATGAGCAACTGGGAGAGCTTTTTTTTAGGAAGGGGGGATGGAAAAAAAGTTTACCTAGGCTAGCTGGGCTCCTATTAACAGTAAGACAAGGCTCTGCTTTGGATCGGCTCCTTCCCTCCTGACTTTTTGAAAAAAGGTGAAAACCTGGCTTTTTGAGCAGGCCTTCTCAAATACGGCATAGCTAAACAGAATTATGGAACTACTTGATAGCACAATGCAATAATGATTTGACATGGAGACACTCATGATAATGTTTTAAGGCTTTGTACAGTTTTTTATATCATATATTATTGCTTTTAACAGAATTTCTTGGTTGTTTTTACTTGTTATAATTGTTGAGACATTGAATTGTTGCCAATTTGTGAACCGCTCCAAGTCGCCTCTGGGCTGAGAGGGGTGGTATATAAATATAGTAAATAAATAAATAAATAAATAAATAAAAGTTGGGACCAATTCTTCAAAGATATCAAAATATGACCTTATTTTTTTATTGTAGCCTCCTCAGTGGCCGGATCTCTACCTTGAAGGATGAAACAGGCGCTGTGAGTAATTTTGAGTCACTTTTCTCCTCTTCTGCTTCCTCTGCTCCATTCCCAAAATCCGAGGTGAGGATAGGGAGGGTATTGCTTTCCTTCAGTTGGCTGGACAACACTAAGTGTGGAATATACAGAAGGCAGAGAATGTACATGGGCTGAAAACTATTCAGATAGCAAGAGGATGAATGCAAACTCTAGCTAAATGGCACCTTTTTTCTTTCCTTTTAGATCTTCATTGACCGGGATCCAGAAGTCTTTGCCCCCATCCTAAACTTTCTTCGGACCAAAGAGCTTGATATCAGGTGCGATGTGAAGGTCCATGCAGCCTGCTTGAGGGCTGGGGAAGCATCAGCAAGTGTGCTGCAACTCCAGCCTCGAAGCCTTAGGTTCCCTATTGCCTTTTCATAGCTATGGGTAAATCATCACAACTCATCCATTTTGTCCCTACAGGAGGACCAATGTTTCCTTGCTGTTGCATGAGGCACAGTTCTATGGGATCACACCACTAGGTATGCCTGGGTGGTGGTAGGGGCATCGGTCTTGAAAACAAGGAGTGCGAAGTATGCGAGGAGGATGTTGGGACATCAGCATAAATCCATAACCAGGAATACAGGAACCTCTTTCAAAACACAAATCCATGAACTTGAGCACAAAACTTTCCCAAGGAACTTAAACATAGACTTGAATGTGTAATAAGACCAAGGTGTATACGGGAACGCAGCGTTGCTTGCTCTAACCCTTTTAATAAAAACACTTTAATTGAAGGACCACCAAGCCATAAAGTCGTGTCTTTGACATCTACTCTGTTGTTTCATGGATTTCTCACAAAGTCTCTGTGGCCTCCATAATCTGGCTCCCTCCTCCGGGAGATTGAGCCTCCAACTCTTATTTATTTATTTCATACATTTCTACCCCGCCCTTCTCCCCATAAAGGAACTCAGGGCGGCCTCACATAAGCACATAAGCATCACCTACTGACCGCAGGTGTTTTCCCTGGAAAAAGATCTCTCCCTTCTAGCTCCTTATCTTCCGGTGTCACAGCATCTCTGCTCTGCTCTGAAGCCTTTTCTCTCTCCGAAGACACAGACCCATCCCAGACAGAATCCTCATCTAAAATCCCCTCATTTCCCACATTGAAAAGCCTATCAGCCCTCACAAACCCTGATCGAACAATCCCCTAGTCTTCAGCCTCTGTCTGAACCACAATAGGCAGGTTGGCTGGTTGTGTGGATGATAGTGGTTGATGTTCCAGAGGCAAGTGCTTCCTTGTCTGAGCTCCTTTCTTCATCTCATGTCCCTTAGTGCGTCGACTGCAGCTGCATGAGGAATTAGAACGGTCATCGTGCGGGAGTGTTCTTTTCAATGGCTACTTGCCCCCACCAGGTACTGGGTAGCTTCACTTTGTTGTTGTTGTTATATTTATCTCTTGTTTTTTCTTCCAGTTTAAGATTCAAGGCATACAAACAATTCTAACATAGATTTAAAAAATTGACAGAAAAAGTAATTAAACAATTTAGAGCAACTAAAAACATCAACCATTAAATGTTAGGGAACACAACACTATGATTAGCAGAGCATCCAAAAAGAAAAACAGGATACCTATAGTTGAGCATCAGCTCATTAGCTAGCTAAGCGCAAGGTCCCATGTGATGTGTCTGTAAAGAATTCAGAGCTTCGGAGGCAAACATGCAGAGTCCAGTCTTAAAAATCACAAAAGGTTTATTTACAATAATAAGAAATAACTGCATGTCTTAATAATCAAGAACTGGGTCTCAGCTACTCTAATACTCATCTTTTCTAAGGTTTCAAAGGGAGGGGAAAACAATCACTACATCTCTCCTGACACACAAGCAGAGAGAGATCTCAAAGCACACAGCACGTACCCTCCATCCTAAAGTGTAAGATGGCAGAAGTCAAATTCAAAAAGTATTTAGGTAGAAAAGTATCCATTTTAAACAACCAATCAGTGAGAGCTGAAACAGAGGGGGGAGGGGAGAGGGAGGGAGAGAGAGAAGAAAATAGGTACATCCCCAACTGTCATACAGGAAACATGGGGGAAAGGAAACCCTTAATCTATACCAGTGCTTCTCAAAGTGTGGGCTGTGGCCCAACAATGGGCCACAAAAATGAAAATCTGGTCTGCAAACCTCCTTCCTCTTTTTAAATTTTATTTTAATTTAATTTATTTATTTCCACTCCTTTCCGCAGAGCTGAGCAGCCTTGCCCCTTTTGGTATTAATGTTGGAGAGTGGTCCCTGGTCAAGTGGTCCTTGGTCAAAGTCGTCTCTGGTCAAAGTGGTCCCTGATCAAAGTGGTTCCCAGTCAAATGGTCTCTGGTCAAAATGGTTCCTGGTTGAAGTGGGCCCTGGTCAAAGTGGTCCCTGATCAAAGTGGTTCTTAGACAAATGGTCCCTGATCAAAGTGGGCCCTGGTCAAGTGGTTCCTGGCCAAAGTGGTTCCCAGTCAAGTGCTCCCTGATCAAAGTGGTTCCTGATCAAATGGGCCCTGGTTAAAGTGGGCCCTGGTCAAAAAACAGTTGGAGCCACTGGTCTATACTAAACTAACTAGCTGCTTGTCGTTGAGGACTTGAGACTTGGGCAGTGTGGGGTTGAATTCCAACATTAAAACAAAAACAAGATCTAGAAATTTGTACAAGATCTATTTCCCCTTAAAAATTCACCTCTCAAAGAACATATTCTGCCTGCCAGCGGCATAATGATAAGGAAGGTGCCAATTTAACTGGAAGTTCAAGAATCTGGGAGCAGGCACTCTCCTATGTCTCCACTTTGCAAGGGGCAGAAGGAAGGGCTTCCTAAGACCTTAAAATATGGTCAGGTTCACATGGGAGGATCTGGTCCTTCAGATAATCTGGACCTGAGCCTTGGGAAAGGAATGAGATTGGGTGAAACTTTACTTTGAGGACTGAAGAGGCCATTGCGACTTAGGAATGTGGCCAACTGTGCCTTCTCCTTTTTCATTCCAGTGTTCCCCATCAAGCGATGGAACCGCCACAGCGTCACAGGGGCTCAGTTGGCTGCCCGGTCGGGGAACCCCGTGGAGCGAGCTCTTGTGCGCCGAAGTAACACTATGCCCCCCAACCTTGGAAATGCTGGGCTGCTGGGGCGGTTGTTGGAGGAGAGAAGTTCAGTGGCAGGTAAATGCTGTGCCAGGAAGGAAAGACAATAGAATGTGCATTTTTCCTCGTGGTGGAAACTTCACAGCACAGGAACAGCTTGAAATAGGGTGGCGGTTGGCTAGTGGGAATGTTATTGTCGGACCCAAACTCTGTTTTAGGGAGAAGGTAGTAGGGAAAATCCTTTCTCAGAGCCTCTGTATGCCTCCATCTTCCCTCCCAGGAACTACGAATGATCCAGGGATGGTGCGTCTTGTATGTGGGCACCACAACTGGATAGCAGTGGCCTATGCTCAATTTCTCGTCTGTTACAGGTACATGCCTTTTTGGGAGATGGGGGGGGGGGGTGGAACAGAGATACCTTTTTCTGCTCCCTCACAGTCTGCTCTTTGCTGCACAGGATGAAAGAGACCTCTGGTTGGCAGCTGGCGTTCTGCAGCCCCCGGTTGGACTGGGTCATTGAACGGGTGGCACTGAATGCCCGAGTTCTTGGCGGCTCACTGGGTGACAGTGACAAGATGGTGGCAGCCGCTTCCTGCAGTGAGATCCTCTTGTGGGCAATCCAGCCTGATGGGAATGGCGTTGAGATTGGTGAGAAAGCTGGGGCAGAGCAGAAGCAATGTTCATAGGACCAGGTTATGCTTTGGCAACCCACTATTGTTGTTTTAGACACATGGACTTAATAATAATAACAAAAACAACAACTTTATTTGTATCCCGCCCCATGTCCCCGAGAGGACTTGGAGCAGCTCGCAACAATATAATTATACAAATCATCTCGACAACAAACCACATAAATATATCCCATTTACCGTATATACTAAAAGATAAGCCAAGTTTTTCAGCCCTTGTTTTTGAGCTGAAAAAGCCCTTCCTCAACTTATAATGGGGTCAAGCTGGAGAGCAGGGCCTGTAGGCTATTGCTTGCAATCTATATAAATAAAGATGTAATGTTCGTTTGTAACTCAAAAACCACTGGACGAATTGACACCAAATTTGGACACAAGAGACTTACCAAGCCAACAAGTGACCATCACTCATAAAAACACTGAAAAACAGCAGAAGAGGCTTAAAAACAAAACAAAAAATGCATTATAATGCATGCACAAAACCACACACACTCATATACACACGCAAACACATATACACAAACATACACACACATATACATAGACTGAGCCACAGCAACGCGTGGCAGGGGATGGCTTGTATATGATATATTTCTCTCTCCTCTTCACCTCCCTTGACAGTATATTTTCCATTCAAAAGGGAGGGAAGGTGGGAAAGGAGATATATATCATGTCCTCCTTGTTTGTATGGCTCTTTTTCAAACCCACCTAATTTCCTGGCTTTTGTGTGTATCTAAATGTATTAACTTTATATGTGCATTTTTGTTCCCTTGGAAGATTTCCCCTCATATATTTGCAGGTATTTGCAGATCCTATATATATCTAATCCTATAGATATCTAGAGATTTCCATGTACTTGTATATCTGTATCTATGTGAATACATTATTTTTATATGAATTGTCCTCTCACATGTTTACAAATATCTGCAGATCCTATGTAGATATAATTATCCATATAGAGAGATCCCACCTTCCTTGCAAACGCGCTTGGCGGGGATGAGATACAGGGCCTTCTCAGTGGTGGCCCCTCGGTTATGGAATGCCCTCCCCAGGGATATTGGATCAGCTCCCTCCCTTTTAACATTGCGCAAGATGATTAAGACTTGACTTTCGAGCAGGCTTTTACTACTGGAGCATAATTAGACGAAAATGAATCATGGAATGTCTGACGATGCAATTGGATCACGATTTCAGTAAGGAGACGTTGAGGATTTGTTTTCATAGATATTATTGTTTTTTATATTTTTACTGTTGAACTGTTTTTTATAACTGTTTTTATTTAATTAATTTATTTATTTACAGCTTTTATATTCCGCCCTTCTCACCCCGCAGGGGACTCAGGGTGGATTACAGTGTACACATATATGGCAAACATTCAATGCCAATTTTTGACATACAAACATATACAGACATAGACAGAGGCTATTTAACTTTTTCTGGCCGCCAGGGGAGCTGTCGCTTTCATCGTCCATCTGCGACACTGATGAAGCACTTCCACATTCCCCGCATGCTTCCCCGCTGGAATGCTTTGCTGGAGACTTCTTTATGGCCTCATAAATCAGTTAATTTAGCCTCCCCACACTTTTAAGGTGGTACCTTATTTTCCTACTTGACAGATGCAACTGTCTTTCGGGTTGCAAAGGTTGACAACAGGCTACACGCAATTGGTTGGAAACCCACTCCAACCTGGGCTGGCTTCGAACTCATGACCTTTTGGTCAGAGTGATCTTAATGCAGCTGACACTCAGCCAGCTGCACCACAATCCCGGTGTTTTTAACTGTATCCTGATATTTGTTATGGAATTGAATTGCTGCCGACTCTGAACCGCCTTGAGTTGCCTCTGGCTGAGAAAAGCGGTATACAATGCAGTAAATAAATCAATAATAAATAAAAACACCCTTGGATGTTTTTTTAAATTTTCCAATTGACTTTTAGCCTTTCTCCCCAGAAAGGGACCCAAGGTAGCTCACCATAAAATACAATTAAGGCACAAAGAGATTCAAATCTTCTGATGAACTGGTTGGCTCCTATTGGAACGGAGAGTTGGTCTGTCTCATGTTCCTCTCTGATGTTCTGTATCTTCTTGCTAGGTGTATTCCACTTGGGCGTTCCTGTAGAAGGCCTGCTCTTTGTGGGCTGCCAGCTCATTGCCACCAGCCACACGGGCAAGATTGGCGTCTGGAATGCCGTCACCAAGCACTGGCAGGTGAGGAGAGGGGCAGTTGGGAGGACTCCCCTCCTGTCAGCCTGCTGTATGGTTTGGATCTTTCTGGCAGAAGATGACCAAAGCAGGAGAGAGACTACAGCAGGATGCTTTAAGGCTCAGAAGCTCCAGACACGGAAGCACCCACCCACCCAATCTCATCTGACAATTATTTCTGCTTCCACAGACTCAGGAGATGGTCCCAATCAACAGCTATGATGCTGCTGGTTCCTTCCTCCTCTTGGGATGCAACAATGGTTCTATCTACTATGTAGGTAGGTTGAATGGAGGGATACCAGTTCTAGGCATAGAGGTCATAGCCAAGCCCTGACACCCAGAGCAATGCACAGCGTGTGGAGACAGGAGCAATTAATGACTGGTGCCTGAGTTTGCCCACTTGGTTCCCTGTGCCATGCACTTTCTTTCCCCTTCTCCAAACAGATGTGCAAAAGTTCCCGCTGCGCATGAAGGACAACGACCTTCTTGTGACAGAGCTGTACCGTGACCCCTCTGAGGATGCCATCACTGCACTCAGCGTCTATCTCACACCAAAAAGCAGTAAGCTTGAATCTAGGAACGCTGCACTGTTTTCCCTCTCCTTGTTTGCTTAGAGCAGGGATCCTCAAACTTTTTAAACAGAGGGCCAGGTCACAGTTCCTCAAACTGTTGGAGGGCCAGATTATAATTTGAAAAAAACATGAATGAGTTCCTATGCACACTCCACATATTTTATTTTTAGTGCAAAAACACTTAAAAACAATAAATAATTAAAATGAAGAACAATTTTAACAAATATAAACTTATTAGTATTTCAATGGGAAGTGTGGGCCTGCTTTGACTGATGAAATAGGATTGTTGTTTTGTTGTTTCAGACTTAGGTTGACCCTGAGTGAGGGCCGGGTAAATGACCTTGGAGGGCCGTATCCAGCCCCCAGGCCTTAGTTTGAGGACCCCTGGCTTAGACATCTGCCTGCCTTCTCAACTCCTGGATTTTCTGCCTTGCTTTATCCAACCTGTCCCTTCAGATTGTGGTTGGCTTGTTCCTCACTTCCAGAATAGTAAAATATTAGGTGTCTTGGGTTGTTGTAGGTTTTTCCGGGCTATATGGCCATGTTCTGGAGGCTTTTTCTCCTGACGTTTCGCCTGCATCTATGGCAAGCATCCTCATCAGCTTCCCTATGAGGAAACACAACATACAAACCACCTACAGACCCACCAAGAAAATCCAACAAATGCTACGTTCAGCAAAGGACAAGAGGGATCCTCTCACTTCTGCAGGAGTGTACTGTATACCATGCAGCTGTGGACAAGTGTACATAGGGACCACCAAACGCGGCATTGCCCAAACAGGAATCAAGGAACATGAAAGGCACTGCAGACTACTTCAACCAGAGAAATCAGCCATAGCAGAGCACCTGATGAACCAACCTGGACACAGCATATTATTTGAGAGCACAGAAATGCTGGATCACTCTCACAACCACCATGTCAGACTACACAGAGAAGCCATTGAAATCCGCAAGCATGTGGACAATTTCAACAGAAAGGAGGAAACCATGAAAATGAACAAAATCTGGCTACCAGTATTAAAAAACTCAAAAATTACAACAGCAAAACAACAGAGAGTAAACAATCAGGCACATCAAATCACTCTCAACAAAAGATTCCCCCCAGGCACTTCCAAGCCATTATATGCTAATCAAGGTGGCCAGTTGAAACATTCACACCTAGCTCCAGCAGACAAGAGTCCTTTGTCTCACCCTGGTCATTCCACAGATATATAAACCCATTTTCCTACTTCCAACAGACCTCACTACCTCTGAGGATGCTTGCCATAGATGCAGGTGAAACGTCAGGAGAGAATGCCTCCAACATGACCGTATAGCCCGGAAAAACCTACAACAACCCAGTGATTCCGGCCATGAAAGCCTTCAACAATACATTAGGTGTCTTGCTTGAGGCTCTGCACCTCCAGATGTTTTGAACTTCAGCTAGTGCTGGACTAGGATTCTGGGTGTCCATGGGCAAGTCCCATTTTCTCAGCCTAAGAGGAGGATAATAGCAAACCCCTGAATAATACTGGCTGAGAAAATCCTGTGCCAAGGTCACTGTACATCAAAGGTGACTTGACAGCACATGAGAACAAGCACCCTATCTTTGCCTATAGCAGTGGTTCTCAACTTGGGGTCCCCAGATATTTTTGGCCTTCAACTTCCAGAAATCCTAACAGCTGGTAAACTGGCTGGGATTTCTGGGAGTTGTAGGCCAAAAACATCTGGAGACCCCAGGTTAAGAACCACTGGCCTGTAGGAATGAGACCATCTCCACCCTCCAAATTAATGTTTTGCTTTTTTCCACAGGCGACAGTGGGAATTGGATTGAGATTGCCTATGGCACCAGCTCAGGGACAGTGCGGGTGATTGTCAGGCACCCGGAGACTGTGGGTTCAGGGCCACAGCTCTTCCAGACTTTTGCTGTCCACCGCAGCCCTGTCACCAAAGTGATGCTCTCAGAGAGGCACCTCATCTCAGGTACCAGCTGATGATGTTAACAGGGGGGATGGATGCAGTGGGCCACAAGATGACTGACAAACCTTAATACAATGTTTCTCAACCTTCCTAATGCCACAACCCCTTAATACAGTTCCTCATGTTGTGTTGACCCCCAACCATAAAATTATTTTTGTTGCTACTTCATAACTGTCATTTTGCTACTGTTATGAATCGTAATGTAAATATCTGATATGCAGGATGTATTTTCATTCACTGGACCAAATTTGGCACAAATAACTGATACGCTGAAATTTGAATACTGGTGGGGTTGGGGGGCGGCGGGGGGAGGTTGACTTTGTCATTTGGGAGTTGTAGTTTCTGGGATTTATAGTTAACCTACAATCAAAGCCCCCAGTGGCACAGTGGGTTAAACCGTTGAACTGCTGAACTTGCTTACTGAAAAGTCGCAAGTTCGAATCCGGGGACGGCATGCGCTCCCGCTGTCAGCCCCAACTTCTGCCAAGCTAGCAGTTCCAAAAGATGCAAATGTGAGCAGATCAATAGGTACCATCCGGTGGGAAGGTAACAGCGTTCCAGTCATGCCGGCTACATGACCTTGGAGGTGTCTATGAACAACGCTGGCTCTTTGGCTTAGAAATGGAGATGAGCACCAACCCCCAGAATCGGACATGACTGGACTTAAAGTTAGGAGAAAATCTTTACCTTTAATTAAAGAGCATTCTGAACTCCACCAGTGCTGGAATTGAACCAAACTTCGCACAAAGAACTCCCATGACCAATAGAAAATACTCAATATGCCCAAATGTGAACACTGGTGGAATAGAATCATAGAATCATAGAGTTGGAAGAGACCTCATGGACCATCCAGTCCAACCCCCTGCCAAGAAGCAGGAATATTGCATTCAAAGCACCCCTGACAGATGGCCATCCAGCCTCTGTTTAAAAGCCTCCAAAGAAGGAGCCTCCACCACCTCCAGGGCAGAGAGTTCCACTGCTGAACAGCTGTCACAGTCAGGAAGTTCTTCCTAATGTTGAGATGGATTTTGGGGGAAACAGACCTTGACATAGGAGTTGTAGTTGCTGGGATTTACAGTTCACCTACAATCAAGGAGCTGCTTGAACCCCACGAACGATAGAATTGGGCCAAACTTCCCACACAGAACCCCCATGCCTTGAAGGGACTCGCTGGTGCAAGCTTCCCTCCATCCTTGCGTGTTCTCCCTCGCCCGACCCCCAGGTTGAGAAATGCTGCCTTAATAGATGGAGCCAGCCATATATAAAAGTTCTTCTATCCCCATTTTACACTTTGACCCTGTTCCCTCTTCCAGTCTGTGCTGACAACAATCATGTCCGTACCTGGACGGTGACACGGTTCCGTGGGATGATCTCCACCCAGCCTGGCTCCACACCACTGGCCTCCTTCAAGATCTTAGCCCTGGAATCCGTCGATGGACATGGGGGCTGCAGCGCTGGCACAGACATTGGTACATAGGGATGAAAGGGATTGACCTTCAGGGGTTGCTGAAATTTCTCCGTTCCTGGGCCTTCTCAGTCTTGATGCCTCTGGCCTTGGATTTTGTGTCTTCTTACATGCAGGTCCTTTTGGTGAACGGGATGACCAGCAAGTGTTCCTCCAGAAGGTGGTGCCAGATGCTAGCAAGTTGTATGTGCGGTTGTCCTCTACGGGGAAGAGGTGGGTCTGCTGGAGCCCAGGACTGTTTGGGGCAGAGAATCATAGGATCAAAGAGTTGGAAGAGACCTCATAAGCCATCCAGTCCAACCCCCTGCCAAGAAGCAGGAAAATTGCATTCAAAGCACCCCCGACAGATGGCCATCCAGCCTCTGTTTAAAAGCCTCCAAAGAAGGAGCCTCCACCACACTCTGGGGCAGAGAGTTCCACTGCTGAACAGCTCTCACAGTTTTCTTTATCAATACTTCTCAAAATGGCAGCAGGAGGTGATGTCATATCACTTTCAGTCAGCATTTTGAGGGGAATTGAAAAAGAAAACGGGTATTTGAAGACAGTGCAAGGTACTGGTGGGTGGGATTATTTTTGTGGCTTTGCAAGCATTGGGAAAGTTTTCCAAAACTGCCCTCAAATCAGGCTGCATGCAGGTCATGCTATATTCATCCCAGTTTAAGAACCGGCATCTTATTTGGGGGTCACTAAGCTGCATAATTAAATAACTGTGCTCCATGCAGCCATGCCGGCCTTGGAGGTGTCTACGGACAACGCCGGCTCTTTGGCTTAGAAATGAAGATGAGGTGCTGAGATGGTTGGCCATGAGCAATTTTGCCAGGTTTTTTTAGAAGAGCTGTTTTTCACCCACATATGGGAACCCCAGGTCGTGGAATGGGTTAAACCCTTGCACCAGCAGGACTGCAGACCAATAGGCCAGCGGTTCGAATCTGGGGACAGCAGGTGAGCTCCTTCTGTCAGCTCCAGCTCCCCATGCGGGGACATGAAAGAAGTCTCCCATAGGATGGTGGAAACATCAAAAATCATCTGGACATCTCCTGGACAACATCCTTGCAGATGGCCAAGTCTCGCATACCAGAAGCAACTTGAAGTTTCTGAAGTCACTCAGGACACAAAAAAGAAACAAACCCACATATGGAAAAGATCCTTTATTTTGAAAAGACTTCTAGTAGGATTGGTAAGAGGTGTATTTATTCTATGCAACCTTGACCTTTGCTATGCTGTTTCTACTTTAGGAAGCCATGCCTCGCATCTGGAAGTATTAAAAACAATCTTTCTGTGGTTCGGATGCCAGGCAAAAGTATGATTGCTGGGACCCTACGCTACGCTAGTTGCGCAACGCGGCTCAGAATTAATGAAGGGAAGACGTGCGTGAGAGATGCAGCTGCGACAGGATCGCAGTGAAGTAATTTAACTCAAGTGGGAGAGGGTAAAGGTAACATAATGTAAGGGTTATTTAATGTTAAATGATAAACAACGGTTTACGAAGACAGTAAACGGGATAGAAATGTTACCTCTCCTCCTTTCTAGCGAACAATGTTGTCACGACTCTGATGCAGCTGCGTCTCTCACTCGCTGCGCTGTCTTGCGCATGTGTTCCGCTCATTAATTAACCCACATTGTGCAACCAGCGTAGAGTCCCAGCTATCATACTTTTGCCATGTGCCTTTCCTCCGCCAACTTGCCTTCTTTTGAGCGCCCCACCCAGGGCTCCTTTTCTGTTTCCTTTCCACAACAGGGTCTGCGAAGTGCGCTCCGTGGACGGTTCGCCCATCACGGCCTTCATGGTGCAGGAGTGCGAGGGTTCCAGCCGCATTGGATCCCGCCCGCGCCGCTACCTCTTCACTGGCCACAGCAATGGGAGCCTCCAGATGTGGGACCTCACAACTGCTATGGAAATGGTGGACCAAGCACCAAGTGCGTAAGCAGGCAGAGTGGGATTCTGGGCAGAGTACTCTAGAGTGAATGGCTGTGCTTGTGGGTGGCTTCTTTTGTGTGTGTGTGTGTCAGGAGTGACTTGAAAAACTGCAAGTCACTTCTGGTGTGAGACAATTGGCCGTCTGCAAGAACGTTGCCCAGGGGACGCCTGGATGTTTTACATCCTGTGGGAGGCTTCTCTCATCTCCCCTCATGGGAAGCTGGAGCTGACAGATGAGAGCTCACTCCACTCCCCGGATTCGAACGACTGAATTTTTGGTCATTAGTCATGCCGGCACAAGGGTTTAACCCATTGCGCCACCAGGACTCCACTATTGGCTGCTCAAAGCTTCCCTGGAGATTTTGGCTGGCTGAATAGCACCTGCCAAGGGCATATTTTCCCCTCTCACGCATATTTATTATTTATTTATATATATATTTATTTATTTACAACATTTGTATGCCGCCCTTCTCACCCCAAAGGGGACTCAGAGCGGCTTACAAGGTATATTTGCATACAATATATTATATTATTAGCATAGTACAATATCAGCATTAAACATTGCTATATTGCACCATACCACTATATAGTAATATTTTTAGTAATATTACATGTAATATAAATATATAATTATAATATCATATTGTTATTATTATTATTATATTGCATTACATTATAATATTATAAATATTACATGTATATACAATTTATTATTACTGCGGCTATATTGTTATCATTATATTGCACTAAATTATAATATAAATATTACATGTATATACAATATATTATTACTGCGGCTAACAAGCTCCCACTTTTTTTGCATCCATCCTACAGATTCAGGCGGCCTCTCAGAGGAGGAGCTGTTGCAGGAGCTGAAACAGTGTGACTTGGCACTCACCCACACCCTCGAGATGAGTCCGGCTGGATCGTTCGCCCCCACGCATCCTCCCACAGCTGCCAGTGTCAGGTAGAGACTGGTTGCACCATGCACATTTATTGGGAAGGGGAGGTATAGAAAAGCCCCCTACTCTGGCCCTCACCTAAAGTTAGAGATTCCTGACTTGGGTGTGAGCCCACCTGTGAGTTGTGCCTCATCTACTAGTATCACGGGATGGACCGAGAACTACTTACCCTGTATTTTGGGCAAATACCTATATCTGTCTGGGTTTTTCATATGGAACCTCAAATCTTGCAACATGGAGAGAAAGCTATGGCTTCCCCATCTTCTTTCTTGTAGCTGAAACTTTGGTATATAAACTTCTGGGTTGTTATAGGTTTTTCCAGGCTATATGGCCATGTTCTAGAGCAGGGGTCCTCAAACTAAGGCCCGGGGGCCGAATGCGGCCCTCCAAGGTCATTTACCCGGCCCTCGCTTAGGGTCAGCCTAAGTCTGTAACGACTTGAAAGTACACAACAACAACAACAACAACAACAACCCTATCTCATCAGCCAAAAGCAGGCCCACACTTCCCATTGAAATACTAATAAATGTATATTTGTTAAAATTGTTCTTCATTTTAATTATTTATTGTTTTTAAGTGGTTTTTGCACTACAGATAAGATATGTGCAGGGTGCATAGGAATTCATTCATGTTTTTTTCAAATAATCCGGCCCTCCAACAGTTTGAGGGACTGTGATCTGGCCCTCTGTTTAAAAAGTTTGTGGACCCCTGTTCTAGAGGCATTCTCTCCTGTCGTTTCGCCTGCATCTATGACAAGCATCCTCAGAGGTAGTGAGCCCGAAAAACCTAAAACAACCCAGTGTTTTCAGGCATGAAAGCCTTCGACAATACATTAAATATAATGTTATTTTTCAAAGTAATATTTGTAAAGTTTCCTCACTACCTCTGAGCTTGCCATAGATGCAGGCGAAACGTCAGGAGAGAATGCTTCTAGAACATTTATTTATTTATTTATTTATTTGCTTTATTTCTATACTGCATTTTTCAGCCCAAACAGGCGACTCAATGCGGTTTACATGGTACAAATTATCAAACAATGTCAGTGCAATTAAAACGCAACAAATGCAACAAACAGGATCAACAACATCAATCCACAACAATTAACAAATCAAAACAAGACAAGTCAACAAAACAAAACATAACGCCTCAGTGAAATCAGATCTGTTCTCATAATCCTTGTGCCATTCCTATGTTCCATTTACCGTCTTCCTTTGATTGGTTGCACTGCTTAACCAAACGCTTGTTCATAAAGCCAGGTCTTAACCTTTCTCTGAAATGCCAGCAACGAAGGTGCCTGTCTGATGTCTGCCGGTAAGGCATTCCATAGCCGAGGGGCCACCACTGAGAAGGCCCTGTCTCTCGTCCCCGCCAAGCGCGCCTGTGATGCAGGCGGGACCGAGAGCAGGGCCTCCCCAGACAATCTTAATGTTCTAGTCAGTTCATAGGTGGAGATGCGTTCGGAGAGGTAAGTGGGGCCAGAACCGTTTAGGGCTTTATAGGCTAAAGCCAGCACCTTGAATTGTGCCCGGTAGCGGATTGGCAGCCAGTGGAGCTGGCTCAACAGAGGAGTGGTATGCTCCCTGAGTGCCGCTCCCGTTAGCAACCTGGCTGCCGAGCACTGAACATGGCCATATAACCCAAAAAACCTACAACAACCCAGTGATTCCGGCCATGAAAGCCTTCGACAATATATAAACTTCCCTTGGCTAGTTTCCGATATACCTCACAACCCCCGAGGGTGCCTGCCATAGATGTGGGCAAAACATCAGGAGAGAATGCTTCAGGAGCATGCCCATACAGCCCGGAAAACTCACAGCAAGCCACTATCATAATTGTTTTTTACTTTGGAGATTCTGTAGCAGAACGTTCCCCTTTCTTTCCTGAAACAGACAGGTGCAACTCCCTTTAGAAACCGTAACCTGCCTTTGTCCTCCCAGCAGCCTCCAGTTCCAAAGTGTCAGCGGAGCCCGGGACAAGCCAGTGAGGGCCTCCCCAGTCCTTCCTTCCCGGTTGAACCCGGAGCCTCTGGCCCAACCTGACTTGCAACGGGGAGCCCTCAACAGGAGACGTCAAGGTGGGAGCTTCATTGAGCGCTGCCAGGAGCTGGCCCGTTCCTCCTCCTCCTCCTCGGACCCTGCTCAGCCCGAAAGTCCATGGGTTAACCGCTCCAGGGAGCTGGGGGCCAGAGCCAGGCACGGGCGGGTCAGTGCCAGCCCTGCCGTCCAAAGAACCCCCAGCCTGAGCCCGGCTTCCCCAGAGTCCCCCAGCCTGCCTCTGGCTCCATCCCGACAGCGGCTCAGTGAAACCTCTTTTTGACCTCTTCTGTGGTGAAGGGAACAATGGCACCTGTAGCAACCATTTCCAAGATTTTCATGTTGCTTTTGCAAGCAAGGATGCTTCTCTTACTTACCAGGTGGGATGCAGCTCTGGGCTGTGTCTCTCTCTGGACCTTCCACTGGTGTGCCTTGTGTTTTGGGGCCATTGATCAAGTTCTGGGACAAACATTCTTGCTGCCAAGCATCCCCTTCTCCAAAGATGTGCTCCTTCCCTATATCGCCTTCCTCTGCTCAGTGAATCCCGTCCCTCTCCAAGAGACTTCCATGCCTCTCAGGGTGTTGGCCTCCAAGGGTGTTCTTCCCCCTTGTGAGGCAGTTTGCACATGCACAGGTGGCCATGAGCATCACACTTGCAGGTGGTAAGATGCTAAGAAGTCCTCTCTGGAGCATTTCCTGGAAGACTTCTATCCCTGTCTTCTATCCTCCCTTCTCTGAAAAGCCAAAGCTGTTCGTGATGAGCAATAATGGTGTGTGATGTTTTACATACAGTATATATATATATATTTTTCATTTTGTATCAGTCTACGACTGGTGATAATTATTAAAAAGTTAAAGGTCTCTCTTGCTTTTTTCTCGATTCTCTATGGGGTCCCGACGGAATAGAGAATGTGTCAGAAGTATTAAAAATTAACTACCGTATATTCTCGAGTATAAGCCGACCCAAATATAAGCCGAGGCACCTGATTTTACCACAAAAAACTGGGAAAACTTATTGACTTGAGTATAAGCCGAGGATGGGAAATGTAGCAGTTATGGGTCAGTTTCAAAATAAAAATGGATACCAATAACATTACATTAATTGAAGCATCAGTAGGTTGAATGTTTATTAATATTTACACAAAACTGTAAGATAAGACTGTCCAACTATGACTAACCTCCTTCAATGTATATGTGTTTACGTATCCTTCCAATAATATAAAAATAATAAATGTAATAATAATAAAAATAATAAAGTTAACCTATAAATGTAATAATAATAATAATAATAATAATAATAATAATAATAATAATAGAGTAAAATAATAAATAACCCTGACTCGAGTATAAGCCGAGGGGAGCTTTTTCAGCCTAAAAAAAGGGCTGAAAAACTAGGTTTATACTCGAGTATATAGTGTTTATTTTTAATTACAAAAATCTGAGACAAGCACTGAAAGGGATAAATGAATGCAACAACTCAGCAAAAGCTGCAGTTCTATATAAGCAGGTGTGCCTGTAGCTTAGGAGCTGTCAGTCTGAGGTAAACCTCAGTGGGAGAAAGTGTCTCAGTCTGAGAGAAGGCCTCACAGTGTGAGATAGGCCTTGATCTGTGAGAGAAGCCTCTGTGTGAGGTAGGCCTTAGTCTGTGAAAAGACCTCAGAGTGTGAGAAAGCCTGGTGTGAGAAGCTTCAGGAAGAGAAGCTCCAGGTTGAAAGCCTCGTATGTAAAGCCTCGTGTATAAAGGCTGCTGTGTGCAAAAAGCTACTGTGTGAAGCTCCAGTATAAGTTCGTTGTGAGAAGAGCCTCTGTGAGAGCGAAGCTGTTTATCTCAATGAGGAAGAAGCCCAGCATGGAAGCAAAGAAGGGAAGTATAAAGGACTTTATTTGTGTTGTAGAAACCTTGTTTTTGAAAATAGTGTAACTATATTATTTTATGACAAAGAAAAGTCTCCTATTTATTTATTTATTTCTCTTGTCAGGGCAGCCAGTCAATTATATTACATTTCTAACAGAACAAAGCAAACAAACAGAGAAAATACAAAATGTGTGAGTTTGGTAGTTGATTAAATGTCCTTTGACCAGTATCTGGCCACTTGGAGAGCTTCTGGTGTCTCCTATGGAAGAGATAACATTGCTCTGTGTATTTTTGTTCTTTTTGTCACTTTTGGCTACTGGTGCTGGGTCACGCTGCTCCTGCTGCTAAGTTACTCTGCTGTACATTTATGAGGGTCTTTTGTTAATAAGCCCACTCACCCATCAGAATGTACTCTGTTTATTATTGTTATTATTACATTTATTATTTTTCTCTATTTATTATTACATTTATTATTTTTCGCTATTAATGTTATTACATTTATTATTTTACTTTATTGTTATGATTGCATTTATTATTTTTCTCTATTATTTTTACATTTCTTATTTTACTCTTATTTATTTATTTTACTTTATTTATTATTATTATTTATTTTATTATTTTATTACATTTATTATTTTACATTATTATTATTACATTCATTATTTTCTCTTTGTTATTATTATTACATTTACATTATTTTACTTTCTTATTATTAAATTTATTATTTTTCTCTATTATTATTATTATTAGATTTATCATTTTACTTTATTATTGTTATTACATTCATTATGTTTCTGTATTATTATTATTACATTTCCAGTATTTTACTTTATTATTATTATTACATTTATTATTATTATTACATTTATTATTATTATTACATTTATCATTTTACTTTATTATTGTTATTATTACATTCATTATGTTTCTCTATTATTATTACATTTCCAGTATTTTACTTTATTATTATTATTACATTTATCATTTTACTTTATTGTTATTATTACATTTATTCTTTTTCTCTATTTATTATTATTACATTTATCATTTCACTTTATTATTGTTATTTTTACATTCATTATGCTTCTCTATTATTATTATTACATTTATCATTTTACTTTATTATTGTTATTATTACATTAATTATGTTTCTCTATTATTACGTTTATTATTTTTCTCATTATTATTGGAAGGATATGTAAGCACATTTACATTGAAGAAGGTTAGAACAATGGTTTAATCAGAGTTGGACAGTTTTACCTTTAATTACAGTTTTATGTAAATACTCAAAACATTTAATTTAATCTCAATTAATGTAATTTTAGTGGTATCTATTTTGATTTTGAAATCTCCCAGTAGCTTGCATCTCCCACCCTCACTTTATACTTGAGTCAGTACGTTTTCCCAGGGTTTTTTGTGGCAAAATTAAGTGCCTCGTCTTATATTCAGGTCGGTTTATACTCGAGTATATATGGTACATTTCTCTCTAGTTCATAGAATCAAAGAGTTGGAAGAGACCTCATGGGCCATCCAGTCCAACCCCCTGCCAAGAAGCAGGAATATTGCATTCAAATCACTCCTGACAGATGGCCATCCAGCCTCTGTTTAAAAGCTTCCAAAGAAATTCAAAGCAGAGTGCTAGCAGAGGATGGGCACCTTTCTTCCCAATTTAAGCTCTCACAGTTTTCTGAAGCTGAGAGTATTTGACTTGCCCCAGGTCAACCATTAGGTTCCCGTTGCTGAGATTCGAATCCTCGTCTTCGTCATGGTCCGATGCTCAAAACACTACACCACACCGTTTCTGGTAGAGAGACGGCAAAACGAGGGCATTGCTTTCCCTATAGGATTCCCTCCGCCATACATTTCCCTTCAATCTCCACATTTCTAGCCTGGCAGTGATTTCGAACTTCAGCCAAGCGTTGAGAAATGCAGTCCTTAGGTCTCCGAAGAAAATGTGCAGACCCAGTTACCAAGGGAATGCGAACACGGCAATCTAATGAAGGGCTAGACATGTGCGTGGTTTTGGGATGCAAAGCATTTGGAGAGGGATGGCCCATTTCATTTGGAGGCAAGGTTCTTATTTGAGGAGGCAATTCCTTGCAGTAGAAGGGACCCACATTCTCCCCAGAGCCTGGAGAATAAAATCCACACACCCCCCCCCACCCCAAAATAAAGAAACCTCTGGCTTATGTAAGTGCTGCTGCCAGGCTGGGAGTGTGTGAGTCAGCCTGAGTGCGCTGTGCAGCAGTGCCGGTTCACACCCAGTGCCCCCCAGGCACACTCCCGCCCCACCGCCAAGGAGTCTTATATAATGCTGGCAGAATGCAACCGCTGCTGCTGCTGGAGGGGGGGGGCATAGTCCCTAATGGTTGCAGCCGCCCGAGGTGCCACTCCAATGGGCAGGTCTCCCCCCTATGCCAGCTGGCCCTGGTGTTTCCCTCCTGCCACTAGCTGGAATTCCCTCCTTCCCTCCCACTCCTTGGGCCCAGTTGTGCCTCTCTGTGTGTGTATTTGTGTAGATGAGATCGCGTGAATGCCCTTTGCAGAACCAAGGGCCCACGGGCAAGCGGTCCTGCTGCTGCCTTAAAAGCTGCCTTCTGCTGACTCTTCTCCTTCTCCTACAGGGATGTCTCCGTTCCCTTCTTTCTCTCTTCTCCTTGGCCTTTTCCTCTTCTAGTTAGCATCATAGCCAAGCTGGGATGAGGAGAAGAGAGGAGGAATCCAGAAGCATGTGCAGAGTGCTTTCTATACATTGCAATGACACTTTGTGCCTATGAGCATGTGCAGAGTGCTTCCTATAATACTAGAACTGGACATGCTCTGTGTTTATGAGGATGTTTAGGGCGCTTTCTATAAGATTATTAGTACACTGAGTTAATGAGCATGTACAGACTATTTTCTATACATTACAGTGACACTTTGTGCCTATGAGCATGTGCAGAGTGCTTCCTATAATACTATAACTGGACATGCTCCTTGCTTTTGAAGATGTATAGGGCACTTTCTGTACTGTGCTAATGAGCATGTACAGAGTGCTTTCTGTTTGTGCCTATAAGCCTGTACAGAGTGCTTTCTGTAATACTATATATGTGCTCTGTGCTTATGAGGCTGTACAGAGTACTTTCTATAAGATTATTAGTACACTTTGTGCCAATAGTCATGTACAAAGTGCTTTCTATTTGTGCCTATGAGCATGTACAGAGTGCTTTCTGTAATATCATTAACTATAATGCTCTGTGCTTATGAGATTGCCCAGAGAACTGTCTATAAGAGTATTAGTACACTTTGTGCCTATGAGCATGTGCAGAGTGCTTTCTATAATACTATAACTGGACATGCTCTGTGCTTATGAAGATGTATAGGGCGGTTTCTATAAGATTATTAGTACACTCTGCTAATGAGCATGTACAGAGTGCTTTCTATTTGTGCCCTTGAGCATGTACAGAGTGCTTTCTGTAATACCATACATGCTCTGTGCTTATGAGGCTGTACAGAGTACTTTCTATAAGAATATTAGTTCACTTTGTGCCTATGAGCATGTGCAGAGTCCTTCCTATAATGCTATAACTGGACATGCTCTGTGCTTATGAGGATGTATAGGACGCTTTCTATAAGATTATCAGTACACTGCCCTAATGAGCATGTATAGAGTGCTTTCTATTTGTGTCCTTGAGCAAGTACAGAGTGCTTTCTATTTGTGGCTATGAGCATGTACAGAGTGCTTTCTATAATACTATAAACTATACATGCTCTGTGCTTATGAGGATGAACAGAGTACTTTCTATAAGATTATTAGTACACTTTGTGCCTATGAGCATGTACAGAGTGCTTTGTGAAACACCATTAACTATACATGCTCTGTGCTTATGAGGCTGTACAGAGTACTTTCTATAAGATTATTAGTATACTTTGTGCCAATGGGCATGTACAAAGTGCTTTCTGTTTGTGCTTATGAGCATGTATAGAGTGCTTTCTGTAATACTATAAACTATACATGCTCTGTGCTTCTGAGGATGAACAGAGTACTGTCTATAAGATTATTAGTACACTTTGTGGCAATAGGCATGTAGCTTTATTGTAAATGACAATTCCAATAAAGAAAACCAAAAACATAAACCGAAAACGCGAACAATAAACAATAACATTATAGTTACACAAAACATATGAATACATAACAAAATAATAATAATAATAATAATAATAATAATAATAATAATATGCACAGGCATAATAATAATGGGTGGTCTACATGTAGTGATTAAAAGGACAAACTTATTAAAACTAATTAAAAACTTGGGCGAGATAAAAGAGGGAAACAGGTAATTTACGGAGGAGGGCTCATTTTAGTGGGAGTTGTGGAATCAAGCTTCCCCATGTAAGCATGAACAGAGTCCTTTTTTCAGTGTACTCACAAAGTAACTCCACACCTTGACTTTTTTTTTTTTTGAAAAAAGAAAGATAGCTGGGGAAAAGGATGGTGAGAGCATGCCAGTAAAACCTTGTTTCTACAAGCATGTACAGAGTGCTTTCTCTTTCCAGCTTTGAGTTTTTTCATGCCTTGACTTGTGGGGTGAAGAGAGCAAGGGGAGAGGATTGTGAGAGCATCACCACAAAGCTTTCTGCCTGTGAGCATCTACAGAGTGTATTTTTCCCTTTCAACTTTTCAATAACTTCTCAACATTTCAGATTTAGAGAGGCAATGGAGGAAGCGGGGGGGGGGGATGAGAGCATAACAGCAAACTTTCATTTTTGCAGGCATGTGCAAAGTGCTTTTTAATTCCAGACATCTGCCACCAATATCTGTGTATGTCGGTGCCTTCAAGTTACTGTTGACCTATAGTGACTTATAGTAAACCCGTTATTCATATGGTCTTATTTCGCAAGGAAACCTCAGAGGTGGTTTTGCCAATTCCCTCTATAATAGAGCCTACAGCACCTGGTCTGTTGCCGATTTACCCTCCAGTATTAATCAGGTGAGCCCCTGGTGGTGCAGCAGATTAAACCGCTGAGCTGCTAAACTTGTTGAATGAAAGGTCACAAGTTTGAATTTGGGGAGCGGCCTGAGCTTCTGCTGTTAGACCCAGCTTCTGTCAACCTAGCAGTTCAAAAACATGCCAATGTGAGTAGATCAATAGGTACCACTCTGGCGGGAAGGTAACCGCACTCCATGAAGTCATGCCGGCCACATGTCCTTGGAGTTGTCTATGGACAACGCCGGCTCTTCGGTTTAGAAATGGAAATGAGCACCAACCCCAGGACTTTACCTTTACCTATAACCAGAGTTGACCCTACTTAGCTTCCAGGAGTAGACAGGATCTGGTGCCTTTAGGATATTTAGGTATCATTCCCTACTTGGAGCCCCTGGTTGCATTATGGTTAAACCCTGACTGTGAGAGCCGTTCAACAGTGGAACTCTCTGCCCCAGAGTGTGGTGGAGGCTCCTTCTTTGGAAGCTTTTAAACAGAGGCTGGATGGCCATCTGTCAGGGGCGATTTGAATGCAATTTTCCTGCTTCTTGGCAGGGGGTTGGACTGGATGGCCTCACCCAACTCGATTCTATGATTCTTGTGCCAGCAGAACTGCTGACCGAAAGGTGGGAGGTTCGAATCCAAGTGAGCTCCTGTATGTCAGCTTCAGCTTCTCATGCAGGGATATGAGAGAAGCCTTCAAACATCTGGGCATCCTTTAGGCAATGTCCTTGCAGACAGCCAATTCTCACAGCAGAAGCAATTTCTCAAGTCGCTCCTGACACGGAAAAAAAATTATTCGCTACATACTTTGAGTTTATAGGTGGAAGAGGAGGAGGTAATGGGAGCATCTGAGCAGTTTTTTCCTTCCACCAAATACTTGTCTCTTCACAATTAATTTTTTGTTGGGAGGAGAGTAGAATGATTGTGAGTATGCATAGAGTGCTTTCTCTTTGTGTTGTCAAAAGCTTCCATGGCTGGAATCAATGGGTTGCTGTGAGTTTTCCGGGCTGTATGGTCATGTTCCAGAAACATTCTCTCCTGACATTTCACCCACACCTATGTCAGGCATCATCAGATATTGTGAGGTCTGTTGGAAATTAGGCAAGTGAGGTTTATATATCTGTGGAATGTCTAGGGTGGAGAAAGAACTCTTGTCTGGTTGAGTACATGTGAATGTTGCATCTTTCCACCTTGATTAGCATTAAATGGGCAAATGGGGTTTATATGTGTGTGGAATGTCCACAGGGTTAAAAAAAAACACCTCTAAAATCAGAACAGTAAATCAAGAGCCAAACTCAAAAAGCTGGGAAATTCCAGACATGAATCAATCAGGGTCAGCTAACACCTCCCAACCAAGGATCCCCCCAAGCTGTCACCAGCCAGGCCTTGAAACTGCAAACTATTAAATGGGAGGGTGCTAGCCTGATCTCTCTGGGGAGGGAGTTCCAGAGTCGAGGGGCCACCATCAAGAAGGCTCTCTCGGTCACAAAGATAGGCAGGTCCTGAACCATTTAGAGCTTTATAGGTAATAACCTGCACCTTGGATTGGGACCGGAAACTTATTCGCAGCCAGTGGAGCTGTTTAAACAGGGGGGTTGACCGCTCCCTGTAACTTCCTCCAGCTAACAATCTGGCTGCCGATCTTTGGACCAACTGGAGTTTCCGAACCGTCTCCAAGGGCAGCCCCACGTAGAGTGCATTACAGTAATCCCATCTTGTGGTAACTAAGGCGTGGACCACCATGGTCAAGTCAGACTTCTCGAGGTATGGTCACAGCTGATGCAAAAGCTTTAACTGTACGAAGACCGTCCCAGCCACCGCTGACACCTGAGCATCAAGCGCTAGCGCTAGATCCAGAAGGACTCTCAAACAGCGGACCTATGTCTTCAGGGTGAGTGTAACCCCATCAAACATTGGAGCTTCTTACCCTCTTGGGTAGTTTTGGCCACCTGTAGCCTCAGGAATGGATCCTGCAAGGAGAAGGAGAGGTGCCACTGAGGCCAGCACCTCCAGTTTGCCCCTGGGCAGGTATTTCACAAAATGGGGAGCTATTTGGGCTCCATGAGGCTGAGCAGTGAGAAATAGTCTCTTCCCTGGGCACCATTCTTCCATTGATGGCAAGGAAGGGAGAGCTTCCCTTTCCACTTTGCCTCTAGCTAACTTGGCTGGTGATTTTTCTAGGCCAATCGCTTGCACTCTCCTGTTGCATTGCAAGCAGGATGCAGGGAGAGACTGCCTGCCACTGCTGCTCTTCAGCCTGAGAGCTGGAGGAGACAAATGCCTATGGGCCCCTCCCTCTAAGGCCCCTGCCTGCGATGTGAGGCCACCCCAGCCTCAAAGGAGAGGTGCCCCTTCTCTTCTTCCTCCACAGGGAAGCATCTTGGGGGTTGGTCCCCACCGATGCAGGATGTAACTCCTGGAGGCGGTTGCCTAGCAACTGTCTCCGGCCGATGCAGAGGCGCTCAGCTGGCGAGGAAGGATGGGGGGGCATGGGAGCCCCCGGTTTGCACTGAAGGAGCATCACCAGCCGAAGGAGCCGATGAGGTCTTTGCTGGAGACACCTTCCAGGACTGGGGTAAGTCAGGAGAGGGGGGGGGGGAGATTGGCTCTCTCCTTGTGCATGCACACAGATTCCCCATGCTCATAGATTGGGCAAAGGATGGCACTGCCAAGGATGGAGGAAGAGGAGGAGAGAAGGCGATGTGACTGCCATTCTAGGTGCTTCTGTGGTATGGCAGGGAGGAGGCTGGAGGGGAGGGGTGACAATTGTGGGTGCATTAATGCCACTGGGACCCCTAGCCAAGCAGCGCATGCCAGGCACCTTGGGGTGCTGTCCAGCAAGCATGGAGAGAAACAGCTAGCTGCCCTCACCTACAACGACAGTGACAACGGCAACGACGCAATGTGCCAGCCCCCGCCTCTCTTCCCCCTCCAGGCTAACGGTGCTCAAAGAGAGACGGCGACGGCGGCGATGACAAGGGGCGGGCGCCAGTGACCGAAGCCATGGGCGGCTGTGGGCGAGCGGAGTGCCAAGGCAGCACATCGGGGAAGGCCGCCAGACAGGTATGGGGGGAACGCCAACATGCCATATGAAAGAGGCAACCTGCCTGCTGTGGGGATGGGAGACCACAGGGACGTTGCAGCCATTGGCAGGAACGTTGGCATGCAACAACACCAAGGGACCGAGGCACTTTCACGTGGCTGAGGCACGGCTCACGCAGCCTGCAAAATGGCAAACGGGCAAGAGAAGAATCCGGCTCAGATGCACCGCGAAGCATGCGGGCACGGAGCAGAGCACATCCCTCGGCTTGAGCCGTACCGTGATGTGACCGTAGGCGACATGGGCATTACGTTTCGCTGGGATGGAGAGCGTGAGGCATGCAACATTGTAGTGGAAGCAACAGCACATGAGTGGACAGCGGAAGGAAGGAGGCACACGCTCACACACGTGCTCAGGCGCACACAGCTCCTTGCCCAGATTTGCAGTCGCCAGCCATTACAGAATGGCAGCCTTTTGACCCATGCAACAGGACCTGCTTTTAGGGGATAGGAGGATAGATGCATATGCGCACACGTACATAAACAAACATACCCACAGTGCTGTAAGAGACACAACAGCTGCAAGCTTGGTGGGAGATGTGCGAATGGCGGAAGAGATATACTTTGGCCCAGCAAAGCAGAATTCGGTGAGGAAAATAGAGGGCAGACACCATTTGCGACTATGCATACTGAATGTGTTCATTAGCATCAAATGAATATTGTTTGCACACATACTATGGCTTTGTCACTGATTTGAGAAGTACATACCACTACATGCAGGCACAGATAGTGCTATGCCATATATGTTCCTTTTGCACATGGACACAAGCACACAAATTGCATGCAGGGACAGGAATTTACAACAAATTGTCGTTCTCCTGCCCACCTGTGTCCGTCTTCCCTCATCCTCCAATCATCGGAGGTTCCCAGGCCCTTAGAATGATCCACTTTCCAAGCCCCTTCCCTAAGTTGTCCTCTTCTTGGGAGTGTGGCAAACAATTGTGAAAAACAGGGCCTTTCTTGTGTTGACACCAATGTGTTCATGCCTCAGAAGTGTCACCTTTCCTTGGTACTGCTTGCACTTTCAGCCAGCTTCCTCCTCCAACGTACATTCAAAAATGCTGCCTTGTGAAATCAGATTTTACAACTGATGCATTTGATTTGGTTGTATTGCTTTTATACTGTTGTTACTGTGATCTTCATTAGGTTTTTTCCCCCTTCAAGATACTAAACAATGGCTTTTAATTAGCATTGGTGGGACTGATGAGCAAGAAGACTCACTTATTTGCACAGTGTGATTCATAAAATGTAAATGAGCAGATCCCCGCCTCCAAGGAACTTGCAATCTCAAATGGAGCATGAGACATCACCAGAAGAATTCGAGGGCAGGGAGAAACAGAAGAGAAATGGTGGTTGTTTCCAAGTGACAGATACTGTTGTTCGGTTGTAGTACAGGATGTCTTTGGACCGTACCAAAGGCATTGTGTGCTTATCACACATGTTCCCCTTTCAGCAATCTTTCTGGCTCCTTCAAGGTGCTTGTCAAGATTTGAAACTCATCTTCTTAATTCCTTCATATTGACATAGGCCACGGGAGGTGAATGATTCCACAGATTGACTGATGCACAGTATCCAACACTTACTTACTTAGGCGATCCCTCGTTGTCCGAGTAGGATAGTCTTCCAAGATCAGTATACTGGTGGATCTGTAGGTGACTGTGGAGCCCTATTCTTGATATGCATGTTCTCCTGCAGTGAGGGCATTGGCTTCCAGGTGGAAGGCGGTCCTGGTCAGGGTTGGCTTGATGCGCCTTCCTCTTGGCACATTTTTCTATTTTGCCCTCCATCCATGCCTCTTCCATCACTGCTGGTCACAGCTGACCTCCAGCTGGAGCGCTCAAGGGCCAAGGCTTCCCAGTTCTCAGTGTCTATGCCAGAGTTTTTAAGGTTGGCTTTGAGCCCATCTTTAAATCTGTTTTCCTGTCCACCAACATTCCGTTTTCCGTTCTTAAGTTCGGAGTAGAGCAACTGCTTTGGGAGATGGCGGTTGAGCATCCAGACAATGTGGCCAGTCCAGCGGAGTTGATGGCGGAAGACCATCGCTTCAGTACTGGTGGTCTTTGCTTCTTACAGCACGCTGACATTTGTCCGCTTGTCTTCCCAAGAGATTTGCAGGATTTTCTGGAGGCAGCGCTGATGGAATAGTTCCAGGAGCTGCATGTGACGTCTGTAGATAGTCCACGTCTCACAGGTTAGGAGGACAATGGCTTTATAAACAAGCACCTTGGTATCCCTACGGATGACCCAGTCCTCAGACACTCTCTGCTCAATTCAGAAAAATGCTGCACTCGCAGAGCTCAGGCGGTGTTGTATTTCAGTGTCAATGTTGACTTTGGTGGAGAGGTGGCTGCCAAGGTAGTGGAAGTGGTCAACATTTTCTAATGCTACACCATTAAGCTGTATTTCTGGCATTGGAGAGGGATTGGCTGGTGACTGCTGGAAGAGCACTTTGGTTTTCCCGATGTTCAATGACAGGCTGTTGGACAGTATCCCACAGGAGCAGTCCCAACTAACGAATCCTCTGCCATCCCACTTTCCCAACTGCTTTTCAAAGGTCCAAGTTTCTTTCTCCTCCTCCTACATTCCCCATTCATCCTCAGATTACTTCAGTTGCGCTACAACTAACTTAACCCCTTAGGAGGAGAGAAGGAAGAATCTTTCCAAAAGAGCCAGGCAAATGGTTAGTCCTTTCAAACATGTGTGCCTTTGTCGTTGAGAACACACATTGGTGTTGTTTACAGTGTATGTCCCAATACTCATCTGTGAAAGGCTGGAGGCTGTTCTGACCTGGAACATAACCAGCTAATTGTGATCTGCTGTCTTTCCTTTCCAGCTCCCAATGAACAGGGCCAGTCAGGATTGAGACAACAGAAGGAAGGCCTCCTGAGCCAATGTATGGGGTGCCCATGGGACTCTCCTCCCATTCCTGATGCAGTGCGTGGTGAGTCTCTTTGCCCTCTTTCCCACTGTAATTTAGAGGGGGAGGTATCTGAAACATAGCCATATGTGCCATAAACATTTGGTAACCATGGGTTGCTGTGAGTTTTTCATGCTGTATGACCATTTCCAGTAGCATTCTCTCCTGACATTTCACCTGCATCTCTGGCTGGCATCTTCAGAGGTTCTGTTGGCAGTGAAGCAAGTGGAGTGCGTGTATATTTGTAGAATGTCCAGGTGGGAGAAAGAAACCTTGTCTGTTGAAGCAGATGTGAGTGCTGCAATTAGCGAGCTTGAGTAGCATGAGTAGCCATGAAGCTGGAAAGTCAATTAGTCAGGGTCTCTGTATAGAGCAGTGGTTCTCAACCTGTGGGTCCCCAGGTGTTTTGGCCTACAACTCCCAGAAATCCCAGCCAGTTTACCAGCTGTGAGGATTTCTGGGAATTGAAGGCCAAAACATCTGGGGACCCCAGGTTGAGAACCACTGGTATAGAGGTAGTCTGGGCTTTGTTGCCTGGAGGCATTCTCTGTTTGGGAGGTGTTGATTGGCATTTGAGTTTGGTGAGACACTGTGTTTATATATGCCTTTGAGTTGCTTGTTGACTTATGGTGACCCCATGAATTTCATAGGGTTGATTAGCATTTAATGTCATTGCAGTTTCAAGGTCTGGCTTCTTACCGCTTGGAGGAGTTCTTTGTTGGGAGGTGATTAGCTAACCCTGATTGTTTCTTGTCTGTGATTCCTCTATTTTTGAATGATTTTCTTTATTTACTGTCCTGATTTTAGAGTTTGTTATACTGTTAGCCAGATTTTGCTCATTTTCATGGTTTCTTCCTTTCTGTTGAAATTGTCCACCTTCTTCTGAATTTCAGTAACTTCTCTGTGTAGTCGGACATGATGGTTTTCAGAGAGGTCTAGAATTTCTTTGTTCGCTAATCGCAACATTCATACCTGCTTCAACAGAGAAGGATTCTTTCTCCCACCATGGACATTCCACAGGTATATACGTACTTCACTTGCTTCACTGCCAACAGAACCTCCGAAGATGCCAGCCACAGATGGAGGCGAAACATTAGGAGAGAATGCTACTGGAACACGGCCATACAGCAACCCAGTGATTCGGGCCTTTGACAACACATTTGGTAACAGTATTCATGTGGCAGAGCAAGATGGAAACCACTACTTATTCTGGGGAAAATTATGTGCCAGTGGGCCAGATTTGGGAGATTGAACACTTTTCAGAATTACTAGGTCCTCTTTGCTCCATTGCTCCATGGCATTTTCCACAACTTTATTGGGGGGGCGAGGTGTATAGTACTGGGATCATGTCGTTCTAGTCAAACTCAGAGTTTTTTTGGTGATGGAAATTATGAAAGAAGCAGGTCAGGATGCTGGTGTCAGGTGTCAGGGCAAGGAAATGAACTTGCTTCTCTGATGTGAAAGAAAAACACATAAAGGACCTGTCCACAGAAATCAATCATAGTGATTCCATTTTAACTGCTAGAGCTACAGTCTATGGAATCCTGGATTTTGTAGTTTGTTTGTTTGTTTGTTTTGGGGGGGGGGTGTCAGGAGCAACTTGAGAAACTGCAAGTCGCTTCTGGTGTGAGAGAATTGGCTGTCTGCAAGGACACTGCCCAGGGGACGCCCGGATGTTTTGATGTTTTACCATCCTTGTGGGAGGCTTCTCTCATGTCCCTGCATGGGCAGCTAGAGCTGACAGAGGGAGCTCAACCCATGCTCCCCAGATTCCCCAGATTCAAACCGCTGACCTATTGGTCAGCAGTCCTGTCAAAACAAGGGTTTAACCTACCACCGGGAGCTCCGGTTTGTAGTTTGGTGAGACACTGTGTTTATATATGCCTTCAAATTATCCGTTGACTTATGGTGACACCATGAATTTCATAGGGTTTATTTAGGCAAGAGGTGCTACTTTGTGGATTTCAGAAGTGATATTTTGTGAACCTTGACATCTCTGGAATCCTCAGACCTCAGTTAATGGAAACTTATGAAAACAGGGACCTCAAGTGCTGCTTAACATTTTGGATAGCTAGACATTGACTTTGAATCACTTTGGGTTTTTGTTTTGTTTTTCTGTTGTCCATGCGGTTCCCAGGTACCCCGGATGTGCCACAGTTGGTCACCTCCGTAATAAATCAATTACAATGAGCATTGAACATTGGGCTATGATTCCAGTGGTTCTCAACCTGGGGGTCGTGATCACTGGAGGGGTCGCAAGGGGGTGTCAGAGGGGTCGCCAAAGACCATCACAGAAAGTATTTACTGTTGGTCATGGGAGTTCTGTGTGGGAAGTTTGGCCTAATTCAATCATAGGTGGGCTTCAGAATGCTCTTTGGTTGCAGGTGAACTATAAATCCCAGCAACTACAACTCCCAAATGTCAAGGTCTATTTTCCCCGAACTTCACCAGTGTTCACATTTGGGCATATTGAATATTCGTGCCAAGTTTGATCCAGATCCATCATTGTTTGAGTCCACAGTGCTCTCTGGATATAGGCGAACTACAACTCCAAAACACAAGGTCAATATCCACCAAACCCTTCCAGTATTTTCTGTTGGTCATGGGAGTTCTGTGTGCCAAGTTTGGTCCAATTCCATTGTTGATGGAGTTCAGCATGCTCTTTGAATATAGGCGAACTATAAATCCCATCAATTACAACTTCCAAATGACCAAACCAATCCTCCCATCCCAACCCCAGTACTCAAATTTGGGCATATTGGGTATTTGTGCCAAATTTGGTCCAGTGAATGAGAATACATCCTGCATATCAGATATTTACATAACAATTCATAACAGTTGCAAAATTACAATTATGAAGTAGCAATGAAAATAATTTAATGGTTGGGGGTCACCACATCATGGGGAACTGTATTAAGGGGTCACAGCATTAGGAACGTTGAGAACCACTGCTGTAGGCCAAGATTTGAATCCCACTGAGCCATGGAAACTCACTGGGTGATGTTGAGCTAGTCACACCCTCTCAGCTTCATAGGAAGGCAAGGGCGAAACTTTTCGGGTTGCCATAAGCTGGAAATGAAGGCACACAAGAGCCAGAACAAAAGCAACCCACTTATCCGGCTTCTCATTTTTGGAGCAAACCATCGCCAGGCTGATCTTTGAAGTGCAGTGGATCCCGTGCTTGGGCTTGGGCTGACAAGGGTGATTTGCAAAAGGTAGGAATTAAGGGTATCTGTGGAATGCAAAGCATTTTCATTCTGCAAAAGTAAGATCCAAATATAGCATTTCTACACATATACAATGAGGAGCAGCTTGAGGAATAGTAGTGCTGTGTTTCTCACCCTTCCTGATGCGCGACCCCTTAATACAGTTTCTCATCTTGTGGTGACCCCCAACCATAACATTATTTTTGTTGCTACTTCATAGCTGTGATTTTGCAACTATATTATTTTACTCTATTTATTATTGTTATTATTACATTTATAATTTTACTCTATTATTTTATTACATTATTATTTTATTCTATGTATTATTATTATTACATTTATTATTTTACTCTATTATTTTTATTACATTACTAGCTGTCCCCTGCCACATGGGGATTCTGTGTGGGAGGTTTGGCCCAATTCTATCCTTGGTGGGGTTCAGAATGCTCTGTGATTGTAGGTGAACTATAAATCCCAGCAACTACAACTCCCAAATGTCAAGATTCTATTTTCCCCAAACTCCACCAGTATTCATATTTGGGCATATTGAGTATTCGTGCCAAGTTTGGTCCAGATCCATCATTGTTTGGTGGGGTTCAGAATGCTCTCTAGATGTAGGTGAACTACAACTCCAAAACTCAAGGTCAATGCCCACCAAACCCTTCAAGTGTTTTCTGTTGATCAGGGGAGTCCTTGTGCTAAGTTTGGTTCAATTCCATCGTTGGTGGAGTTCAGAATGCTCTGTGATTGTAGGTGAACTATAAATCCCAGCAACTACAACTCCCAAATGTCAAAATTCTATTTTCCCCAAACTCCACCAGTATTCATATTTGGGCATATTGAGTATTCGTGCCAAGTTTGGTCCAGATCCATCATTATTTGGTGGGGTTCAGAATTCTCTCTAGATGTAGGTGAACTACAACTCCAAAACTCAAGGTCAATGACCACCAAACCCTTCAAGTGTTTTCCGTTGATCAGGGGAGTCCTGTGTGTCAAGTTTGGTTCAATTCCATCGTTGGTGGAGTTCTGAATGCTCTTTGATTGCAGGTGAACTATAAATTCCAGCAACTACATCTCCCAAATGATAAAATCATAATTTTTGAGTGATGGTCACTCCTTGTGTTGTGAGACATTTTGTTGCCAAATTTGGTGTGATTTCGTTAATTGGTTATTTTGTTTTTAAGGTACTCATTACGCATAGAGCATTTATAGATAGATAGATAGATAGATAGATAATTTTATTCTATTTATTATTATTATTATTATTATTATTATTACATTTATTATTTTACTCTATTATTACTGTTATTATTAAATTTCAATTATTTTGCTCTATTATTATTTTTATTACATTAATTATTTTACTATCTTTATTATTATTGGAAGTATACACTGAAGAAGGTCAGAATAATGATTTAATCAGAGTTGGACAGTCTTATATTCAATTACAGCTTTATGTCAATATTTAAATACATTTAACCTATTGATGCCTCAATTAATCTAATTTTATTGGTATCTGTTTCCAGTTCAATTTACCAGTAGCAGCTGCATTTCCCACCCTCGGCTTAAACTCAAGTCAGTACATTTTCTCAGTTTTTTTGTTAAATTAGGTACCTCGGCCTATATTTGGGCCGGTTTATATTCAAACATATAGGTATTTCCGATCCTCTTTATATGACCACCACATATGATAAAAAGTGCCCACCTCACATATTGCCTTTCATACCCACAGCTTATTTACCTGTATGGAAATTTAGACATAAATCTTAATTAAGGTGAAATTAGGATTTCTTAAACTTTGACCACAATGGTCCCAAACCAATGGACATTATGATTGAGAGGTCAGGATGACTGATGGCGGATGGAACTGGAGTCGTGCAAAAGGGCAAAAGCAAGTTTGCTTCAGCATCTGGGTATCTGTGGAGAGTTTTGATGGACAGAGCAAGGACCTTGCATTGCCCCCTATATAAGAATGTGGAGGCCCCAGAGGAAATTTTCCTTCATTTCCCAAATTTCTAGCATTGCAGTAATTTAAACCTTCAACTGAGGTTTTCAAAACAGAGCGCAGGCCTCTCAAGAAAAGGGGGCGGGCAATGTTTCTAATGGAATGCAAACAGAGCAAAGAGAAGACTTCTTCTAGGTGTGAATAGTTTTCAATGCTGAAGTCTCTGCAATGCTAGAAATTTGGGGAAAGAAAGTGAATTTAATAGGGATGTAGAATTCCCATTTACAGGAGCAGTTAGTTCCTGTAACTGGTCCGTAAATGAGAATTCCACATCCCAATTAAATTCACCTTCATTTCTCAAATTTCTAATTTGTGGTAGTGGTCTAGAGATGTCATCACACCATGCTGTTATGTCAATGTTTCTCTATCTGGGGTCACAAGGGGATGTCTAATGGGTCGCCAAAGACCATCAGAAAACACAGTATTTTCTGTTGATACTGGGGGTTCTGTGTGAGAAGTTTGGCCCAATTCTATCATTGGTGGAGTTGAGAATGCTCTTTGATTGTAGGTGAACTATAAATCCCAGCAACTACAACTCCCAAATGTCCAGGTCTATTTTTCCCAAACCCCACCAGTGTTCACATTTGGGCGTATTGAGTATCCGTGCCTAGTTTGGTCCAGATCCATCATTGTTTGAGTCCAGAGTGCTCTCTGGATGTAGGTGAACTACAACTCCAAAACTCAAGGTCAATGCCCACCAAACCCTTTGATCCCAGCAACTACAACTCCCAAATGTCAAGGTCTGTTTCCCCCAAATTCCACCAGCATTCACATTTGGGCATATAGAGTATTCGTGCCAAGTTTGATCCAGATCCATCATTGTTTCAGTCCATGGTGCTCTCTAGATATAAGTGAACTACAACTCCCAAACTCAAGGTCAATGTCCACCAAACCCTTCCAGTATTTCCTCTTGATCATGGGAGTTCTGTGAGCCAAGATTAGTTCAATTCCATAATTGGTGGAGTTCAGAATGCTCTTCCATTGTAGGTGAACTATAAATCCCAGCAACTACAACTCCCAAACTCAAGGTCAATGTTCACCAAACCCTTCCAATATTTTCTCTTGATCATGGGAGTTCTGAGTGCCAAGATTAGTTCAATTTCATGGTTGGTGGCGTTCAAAAATAATGTTGTGATTGGGGGTCACCACGAGGAACTGTATCAAGGGGTCGTGGCATTAGGAAGGGCGAGAAACACTGTGTTATACCATCATAGCAATGCATTTGTCCCACTTTTGGGAAGCCTGGGAGAATGTGGATTATATTAGCAAGATAAAAAAAGTGATATAAATGTTTTTTTAGGAGCGAGAGGAGTAGGAGAGCAAAGATTAGTATGCTATAAAGGGGAAGGGGAAGTAACATGGACAGCCAAGGAAGAAGAAGCGGAATGCTAACCCTTGTTTCAGATTGCAAAGAGAAGAGAGCCAGGGACACCCAGAAGACATATCAGCACGGCACACTTAAATCAATTTGGCACTGAACTGAAAATGATTGAGTGAAAGAGTCCTGCAGTCTTATCTTTCTCAACCGGCTATGATTCCTTACATACCCATGTGCCATTTAGGTTTGGAGTCCAGATACCATTTTGGTGCCTGGATGAGGCCACTGAGAAGATAGGAAGGACCACTCAACCTGGCTGTACGTGCCCAAAGGTGTCAAGAAGTTGTCCAGGTGTTTGTTTGTGTGTTTTTTCATGTCAGGAGCAACTTCTGTGTGAGACAATTGGCCGTCTCCAAGGACGTTGCTCAGGTGATACTCGGACATTTTACCATCCTGTGGGAGGCTTCTCTCATGTCCCCGCATGAGAAGCTGGAGCTGACAGACAGAAGCTCATCCAACTCCCTGGATTCAAACTGCTGACTTTTCGTTCAGGAGACATTAGCCAGGGGACACCCAGGTGTCTTACCATCTTGTGGTAGGCTTCTCTCATGTCCCCACATGGGAAGCTGGAGCTGACAGACAGGAGCTCACCCCACTCCCTGGATTCGAACCACTGACCTTTCATTCAGCAGACATTAGCCAGGGGATACCCAGGTGTTTTACAATCTTGTGGGAGGCTTTTTTCATGTCCCCGCATGAGACGCTGGAACTGACAGACAGGAGCTCACCCCACTCCTCAGATTCGAACCCTTGACCTTTTGTTCAGCAGACATTACCCAGGAGACACCCAGTTGTTGTTTTTTTTACAATCTTGTGGGAGGCTTCTCTCATGTCCCCGCATGGGAAGCTGGAGCTGACAGACAGGAGCTCACCCACTCCCAGATTTGAACCTCTGACTTTTCGATCAGCAGATGTTACCCAAGGGGTGCTCAGGTGTTATATCATCCTGTGGGAGGCTTCTCTCATGTCCCCGCATGGGAAGCTGGAGCTGACAGACAGGAACTCACCCACTCCCCGGATTTGAACCTCTGACCTTTCGATCAGCAGATGTTATCCAGGGGATGACCAGATGTTTTATCATCCTGTGGGAGGCTTCTCTCATGTCCCCGCATGGGAAGCTGGAGCTGACAGACAGGAGCTCACCCACTCCCCGGATTTGAACCTCTGACCTTTCGATCAGCAGATGTTACCCAGGGGGTGCTCAGGTGTTTTATCATCCTGTGGGAGGCTTCTCTCATGTCCCCGCATGGGAAGCTGGAGCTGACAGACAGGAGCTCACCCACTCCCCGGATTTGAACCTCTGACCTTTCGATCAGCAGATGTTATCCAGGGGATGACCAGATGTTTTATCATCCTGTGGGAGGCTTGTCATGTCCCAGCATGGGAACATGAGAGAAGCTGACAAACAGGAGTTCACACTGCTCCCTGGATTCAAACCACCGACCTTTCGGTCAGCAGTCCTGCTGGAACTAGGTTTTAACCCATTGCGCCACCAGGGATTCCACGGCTCATTGAGTAAGGACATGGGAGAGAGCCTTCTTCATGTCTGCTCCCATTCTTCCCTGCTCTCCTTTTGCTGACAGGTGCAGGCACCTTTCTATTTCAAACAGGCTTTTAATAAGTCATTTCTTCTCCTTGTATTGATGTAGTTTTTAAAACTTTTGTACGTCTCTGAAAGAGAAACAAATTACCATAACCATGTGGTTTTGAACTTAGAAAATGTTTTAATGGTTTTTAATGAGGAATTTTTTAAAATACTGTTTATATTCAATCCTGTTTTGATGTTTGCATATTTGTATATTTTAAATTGTGTGCTAATGCTTTTATGCTAAGCCACTTTGAGTCTTCTTCAGGAGAGATAAAGTGGGGTATTATTATTATTATTATTATTATTATTATTATTATTATTAATGTATTGTCAAAGGCTTTCATGGCCTGAATCACTGGGTTGTTGTGTGTTTTCCGGGCTGTATGGCCATATTCCAGAAGCATTCTCTCCTGGTGTTTCGCCTGCATCTATGGCAGGCATCCTCAGAGGTTGTGAGGTCTGTTTGTGTGTCCAATTGCAACCGTCACACCTACTTCAAACAGACAAGAGTTCTTTCTCCCACCATTCCACAGATATATAAACCTCACTTGCTTAGCTTCCAACCTCCCAATAAATAAATAATAGATCTATTTATTGCCGAAGGCTTTCATGGCCGGACTCACTGGGTTGTTGTAGGTTTTTTCGGGCTATATGGCCATGTTCTAGAGCAGTAGTTCTCAACCTTTCTAATGCCGCAACCCCTTAATACATTTCCTCATGTGGTGGTGACCCCCAATCATGAAATTACTTTCATTGCTACTTTATAACTGTAATTTTGCTATCGTTATGAATTGTAATGTAAATATCTGATATGCAGGGTGTATTTTCATTCACTGGAACAATCTGGGCACAAATACCTGATACACTCAAATCTGAATATTGGTGGGAGTTGTAGTTTCTGGGATTTATAGTTCAGCTACAATTAAAGAGCATCCTGAACTCCACCAATGATGGAATTGAATCAAATTTGGCACACATAACTCCCATGAACAAGAGAAAATACTGGCAGGGTTTGGTGGGCAATGACCTTGAGTCTGGGAGTTGTAGTTCACCTACATCCAGAGAGCACTGTGGACTCAAACAATGATGGATATGGTCCAAACTTGGCACAAATACTCCACATGCCCAAATGTGAACACTGGTGGGGTTTGGGGAAAATAGACATTGACCTTTGGGATTTGTAATTACTGGGATTTATAGTTCGCATACAATCAAAGAGTTTTCTGAACTCCACTAATGATAGAATTGGGCCAAACTTGACACACAAACCCCCTTGACCAACAGAAAAATACTGTGTTTTCTGATGGTCTTCGGTGACCACTCTGATGTCCCCTGTGACCCCCCCTAGGGGTCCTGACCCCCAGGTTGAGAAACGCTATTCTAGAGGTATTATCTCTTGACGTTTTGCCTGCATCTATGGAAAGCATCCTCAGAGGTAGTGAGGATGCTTGCCATAGATGCAGGCGAAACGTCAGGAGAGAATGCCTCTAGAACATGGCCATATAGCCCGAAAAAACCTACAACAACCCAATAGATCTATTCTCTGCTCTTTGCTTTGCTTCCCTGATTCTAACCCCACCTCCTTCTCCTCTATTTCTTCCTCCATTTAGCAAGTTGACCTGAAGCTGAGGGTGGAAAAGCTCAACGTGAAGATGGTGCCCGGGGTCGCTGCTGGGGCTGGCGAGGGGCCCAGCCCTCCCAGGATGCCTTCGCTGCCAAAGGAGTCCAAAGAGGACCGAGAGGAGCGAGTCCTTGCCATGTTGGGCATCGTGGGCACCATCCTCAACCTACTCGTCATCATCTTCGTCTACATTTACACCACCATTTAGGCCCTGGGCGCGGCCTGTTCACCTGTGGTATCCCTTTGGGTGGCTGATGCCATCCAGAACTGAGAATAATGGATGCTTCCCCAGACTGGCAGCTGGTCTTGTCTGGACAAGTATGGATTTGTGCCAGTGGGGCCAAGGAAGGAGCCTACGTTGGCCCACCTGGCTTTGCCACTTTCAGGAACTTGCCGACCAGACTTGGGCGCTGCTGCTACTGCTGGGATGGTGGTTACCCATGAGCATTGGGCAACACTGCCAATTCCATTTGAGTCTCAACGTGAAGTGCCAGGTTGCTGCACATCCTTGGATGCAGGGCAGCCTTTTCCACCAGGAGAGAGACTTCTCCTTCTCCTTCCCAATGCCAGTCGCTGCTGCTGGGGCGCTGTGTCTTGCCTGGCACGTTTTGAAACAGACGTGGGGAGGGACGGTTTGAACGCCTGGCATTTGTGCTCTTCCAAAGCCCCCTCGCCTGTACAACATCAACAAGCACAACGCAAAATCGGTCTCTTCCCTCGCTGCCACTCAGAGGAATGGGGGAGCTTTGGGCCAGGAGGCATCCGTCAAGGGCTGGTCAATCTTCCTTCCCAGCACAGCTGCCACCCACAAATATAACACCAGCCCCCCCTTTCCCCGCCTGAGCATTCCCACCTGTTCCCATTCGGAGCAGGTCCTTAAACTGCCAGCACCAATGTTGAGGTTGGTGTCCTGTATCGTGGGTCCTGACCCCACTCTGCCCACCAAACCAGCCCCACCTGGGACCCCCACCCAAAGATTCATCAGCCTGAAATACCCTTGATCCTTCTGAGAGGGGTGATATGAGCTTCCTTGTGCATCCCGACCCCCAGCCTTAATCTGCCACATCCCCTTGAGGGAATGCCAGTCGACTCTTGAAAGCAGCCCCCTCGGTTAAGATGTGGGGAGAAGGGGAAGGAAGGAATTGGGGGCTCCGCCAGGTCTTTAAATTCAAAGTGCTTTACCAAGCTGTAGCATAACGCTTGGCCCTAGAACAAGGCCCCTTCCAGGGCATCTGGAGGCAATAAGGGGGCAATAAGGGTTCGCTCCTCGTGTGGTCCATAGGGCTGTTCCCCTCTGCTGTGGGAAGATGCCAAGAGCTGGGAAAGGAAGAATACAAGGAAACAAGACAAAAGCAGACCTCAGATTGGCTTCCTTGCCATGTTTCTGGAGGTGCAAAAAGATAAGGATGGGTTGTCACTGAGTTCAAACTGGGCCATAGTCCTCCTCCTACCTTACAAGTTTGTAACTCAGGGGAGGGACGATGCAGGAATACTCCCACCCCCCAAAAAAACACAACCTGCAGGGACTTTTGTCTTTGGACTCGCTCAGCTCCATTGCTTCCGTCTTCCCTGCAGATTCGGCAGGAGGAGAACCAGCCCAGACTCTGGGAGGGAGACTAAAATCCAGGATTCCATTTTTTTAAAAACACAACAACAATGGCAAATATGTAAGACACCCCATCCCCACACCTTGTTCTTCCAAAGGGAGGGTTTTGCCACAACCAACCATGAAGACCAATGGGGTTGAGTCAAGGGAGGGAGGCTTTGCCTTTGTGCCAGAGCAGCGCCAAAGGTGGCAACTCTCCATCCCAATGTTGTGCCAAGCCAGGGGGTAGTGTCGGGAGCTGTGCTTTTCTAAGAACTGTGTTGTAATTGTGAAAATTTTATATGCAACCAAATTTGAAATAATCACAAGGAAATATTTATGGATGTCAAGTGAAGGCATTGCCATGTTTTGCTGGGAAGGGGGGCAGGGTATACGAGTGTATGAGAGTGAATGGAGGTTGTTGAGTTCATTTATTATTATTATTATTTACAGTATTTATATTCTGCCCTTCTCTCCCCGCAGGGGACTCAGGGCAGATTACAGTGCACATATACATGGCAAACATTTAATGTCATAAACACACAACATATATAGACAAACACAGGGGCAATTTAAGCTTCATGAGGATATGCTCGAATTCCGGCCACCGGGGGAGCTGTCGCTTAACGGTCCACTTGTGACACCAATGGAGTACTTCCTCATTCTTTTGCACGCTGCTGGAGATTTTTATGGCATCATAAATTAGTTAAATTAGCCTTCCTGCATAAGTGGTACCTAAATTTCCTACTTGACAGATGCAACTGTCTTTCAGGCTGCAAAGATGGACAGCAAACTAGACTCAGTTTACTCCGACTCAGGCTGGCTTCGAATTCATTACCTTTTGGTCAGTGGTGATTTAATGCAGCTGAGTCCTAGCCAACTGTTCCACAACCCAGGCTTCTTTCCGACAGAGTTCTCTTTGCATTTCTCCTTTCGTAATCTTTCTTATAAAAATAAGTACAACTTACTCTTTGGGGCTTTGCACCTTACATTTCAAACTAGAGACCAATGGAGTGCAGAAGCTGGGTTGTTGTAGGTTTTTTCGGACTATATGGCCATGGTCTAGAGGCATTCTCTCCTGACGTTTCGCCTGCATCTATGGCAAGCATCCTCAGAGGTAGTGAGGTCTATTGGAACTAGGAAAAGGGGTTTATATAACTGTGGAATGACCTGGGTGAGACAAAGGACTCTTGTCTGCTGGAGCTAGGTGTGAATGTTTCAACTGATCACCTTGATTAGCATATAATCCATATCTATATATATATATTAGCATACAGTCCAGAAGTTTTTACTCACTCCTGAGCACGATGCTGCCTTTTTGCAATGCCATCTTAACAGGAGTTAAGGAATCCCACTGGAGCATTGCAGCACACCCAAATATTTGGGAGTTACCCGGACAAGAAGCACTGCTTGAATGTCAAGCAAAAAGTGGATGCTAGAAGCAATATCATATGAAAGCTGACTTGTACAACCTGGGGATTGCAACCAGACACAGTGAAGACATCTGTGCTTGTGCTTTGCTACTCTGCTGTTGAGTACGCATGCCCAGTTGAAACACATCTCACCACGCTAAAACAGTGGATGTGGCTCTTAATGAGATATGCCACATTATTACAGGATGTTTACACCCTACACCACTGGAGAAATTATACTGTTTAGCTGGTATTGCACCACCTGACATCCATCGTGAAGTAGCAGCCAATAATGAAAGGAACAAGGCAGTGACAGCCCATCCCGTGTTCGGATATCAGCCAGACACCAATGCCTTAAATCAAGAAATAGTTTTCTAAGAACACCTCAGCAAGCAAGACTCCAAAAGTGGCAGGCTAAAACCCAGCACCTCAACACCAAATGAGAGACTCCCTTTGGGCACACAATAGACTGGGTGACTTGGAAGGCACTGAACAGACTGCACTCTGGCACCACGTGATGCAGAGCCAACCTTCAGAAATGGGTCCACAAAGTGGAGTCCACAACGTGTGAGTGTGGAGAAGAGCAAACCACAGACCACCTGTTACAATGCATTCTAAGCCCTGCCACATGCACAGTGGAGGACCTTCTTATAGCAACACCAGAGGCACTCCAAGTGCCAGATACTGGTCAAAGGACATTGAGTATAATGGCAAGTTTTTAAACTTTGTGTTTTTTAAATATAATATAACTTTACTCTCGGATCGCTTCTGATACGGTAAATAAATAACAGGAGTTAGGATGGGCTCTACCATCTGATCATGCTAGCAGTGCCAGAATTCCCCATGATGCAGAATAAACTGGCAAAACAGGACATACCATTTCAAAGAGCCAGTGGAAAAGAATTCCATATGCAGTGCTGTAAAACTCATTAGTGGTGTCTGTTATACAGCTGGCAGGGCGAAGAATGGAGAGCTCTCTGGCACCATTAATGATAAGAGTGAATTTCACTAGACGTTGCTTGGCTACAAACAACACCTGCTCACGTTCCTTTTTCTACACCACTATTACAAGTATAGGGATGCTCTTCAGTTTTGACTTTTGTGACCCCAGTCTGAAACCATACAGATGCCAAAAAAGTGTAAGGATTGACCCACGGAATACCAAATTCGGCGGCTGAGGATGGGATAACCCTTGATCCAATGTTGCCTGAAATAAGCAGGAATTGTTTATGATTAGGATAATTTAGACAAACCCAAAGCAAAGACAAGTCTGTTACTGTACATCTCACGGAGAAGGGAAAGGGCACATCCTTCACCAAGTTCCAGAGAAAGGTGAGGGACTGGGATGGACTCTTAGATTACACATAAATAGGTATGACAACTGAAATCCTGGCTTCTGCTTTTCAGGGCAAAAGGAGGAATCTCAGGGTGAGAACACTGCCTTAAAATATGTGTGTGAGAACATGTATGTATGTATCTATGTGTGTGCATTTCTCATCTACAGATATACCTGTAGATCAGTGGTTTCCAAGGAGCTCCCGGTGGCGCAATGGGTTAAACCCCTGTGCCAGCAGGACTGAAGACTGACAGGTCGCAGGTTCGAATCCAGAGAGAGCGTGGATGAGCTCCCTCTATCAGCTCCAGCTCCCTATTGCGGGAAAATGAGAGAAGCCTCCCACAAGGATGGTAAAACATCAAAACATCCGGGTGTCCCCTGGGCAACATCCTTGCAGATGGCCAATTCTCTCACACCAGAAGCGACTTGCAGTTTCTCAAGTCGCTCCTGACATGACAAAAAAAAGTGGTTCCCAATTTTATTTTATTTTTTACCAAGGACCACTTTGACCAGAGACCACTTTCATCAGGAACTAATTAGTACCAAAAGGGTTACAAATCAGTTTTTGGTCAACTTTAGATTTAGTTTGGTTTTTTGGGAGTGCTGAATCAGAAAACTGCATTGGATAGACAACATCAGCTCTAGTTTCTGATACAGAACATATGCCATCCAGTACTCACCATCTGCTCGCCCACAGAAAACCATATTTAAAAAGCCTTGGCACTATAAGAGGGTTTTGCGAGACCAGTCACTCTTATTGCAACTGTATAGTAACGATGAAGTCGTGGACCCTATTTTAAGTCTTGTAGACCACTGGTGGTCCACAGACCACAGGCTGGGAACCACTGCTGTAGATGTTTTGGTGGGCATTACTTTAAAAGAAAATATGGCACCAGCATCACAATTAACATGGAAAGAATAGGAATGGAGTTCTACAAAAAGAAGAGCACTTCAACATCCTTCAGCAAATGTTTGAATTCAAAACTAACAATATGTAAGTGTGTAATGAAACAACCAAGTCATGTAAGTAAACAAAAGCCTTATGAATGTCTTAGAGGCCACTTTAAGACACCTTTCGAAATGCATGCAGGGATGGCGTCTTCTTTCACCAGCTTCCACTTCTCTTATATTTTCCATAGAGGTGGCCAACTTTCTAAATGTAAATCTATGGGGTGGTATTTTTTTTAATCTGGTCAGGCAGGCATATCTGTTCTTGTTTGCTTAGTAAGGGTTCTTGAGTTAGCTGCTATTTACTTTGTCTGTTGGAGGCAGGCACAGACAGCTACAGAAGGATTGGCTGGAGCATAATCCTATTCTTTCAAGCTTTATTGCATTGTTTATGCAGGAGACACTGCTGCGACCAGATGCCAAATGTCTCTTTTCTTCCAGCCCTCCTTTACCATTCTCCTGATGCAAATGCAGCTGAAAACATCCATATGGAAGAGAAAGAGAAGCAAGAAGATATGATGACCATAAACAAGCCTTTGCAAAAAGGATAGAGGGCTTGTAAACTGAGGTATACATCTGTATTTCGTCTTGGTACTATTTTTTCACCCTATTATGTGCAAGTCTGATTGATATTCAGACATCATCAAGGCATTGCAACAGAACTCTTCTATTTTGGTCTCAAACTCTGAAATTCGAGGGATGTTCATAAAATATTTCCCCTGACCCACTTCCTGTGGACTGAGAGCAATGAAACTTGGCACAGTTATGAGTCCTATCCCTCGGTGCCACCCAGGGACACACACTGTTCCCATCTTTTTAAGCAGCTGTAAACACTTCTGGATGGTTGTAGGGTTTTTGGGCTGTACAGCCATGTCTCACAACCTCTGAGGATGCCTGCCATAGATGCAGGTGAAACATCAGGAGAGAGTGCTCCTAGAACATGGCCATACAGTCTGAAAAACCTACAATAACCCAGTGATTCTAGCGAGGAAAGCATTCAACAATACACTGTAAACACCTTGCTTGTAGAAGTCGACAAGTTGCTCCAAAAGCCACCTCGTGACTTTGGAAATCGGAGTCTCATCATCTGAAAAATGCTTTCCCTTCAAAAATAATTTCCTTGTTGGAAAGAGGTGGAATTCCGATGGTGCAAGGTCCAGTGAATAAGATGAGGTAGCATGCTTCCATTTGGACAACATGTAAGTTGTGAACTGGTGCATTGTCTTGCAGACGGTGGACACCTTTGGTGAGTTTACCACATCTCTTGGTTTTGATGGCCTCTCACAATTTCCGCAGCAGTAAAGCACAGTATGCCCCAGTGATCATGGTACTATTTGCTAGGAAATCCATCAGTCCCGTTCCATGCTGGTCCCAAAATACTGTGAGCATGACCTTGCCTGCCAAGAGTTGGGCATGTGACTTCTTTGGAGATGGTGAGTCATGATGCTTCCATTATAGCAACTGGACTTTAGTCTCAGGATAGTGATGGACCCAGCTTTCATCCTGTGATCAGTCTGTTGAAAAAGTCCTGGTGTCCATGGCACATCATTGCCAATACAGCCTCAGAGCATTTGACTCGTACCTGCTCCTGGAAAGGTGTGAGCACCCAGGGGACCCAGTGAGCAGATACCTTATGCATGTGAAGATGGTCTTGGATGATTTTTTTCCCCATGGACTCCACACTAATTTTGACATTTTGGGCTAAGTGGTAAATGGTTACACGGCGATTTGGCAAAATGGTGACCTTAGGCGATCCCTCGTTATCTGAGTAAGATTGTCCCCCAAGGTCATTGTACTGGTGGTGGATCCGTAGGTGACTGTGGAGCCCTATTCTTGACCTGCATGTTCTCCCACAGTGAGAGCATCGGTTTCCAGGTTGAAGGTGGTCCTGGTTGGGGTTGGCTTGATGCGCCTTCCTCTTGGCACGTTTCTCTCTTTTGCCCTCCATTCATGCCTCTTCAAATTCTACAACATTGCTGGTCACAGCTGACCTCCAGCAGGAGCACTCAAGCCAGAGTTTCCCAGTTCTCGGTGTCTATGCCAGAGTTTTTAAGGTTGGCTTTGAGCCCATCTTTAAATCTCTTTTCCTGTCCTCCAACATTCCGTTTTCCATTCTTGAGTTCAGAGTAGAGCAACTGCTTTGGGAGATGGTGGTCGGGCATTTGGACAATGTGGCTGGTCCAGCAGAGTTGATGGTGGAGGACCATCACTTCAATGCTGGTTGTCTTTGCTTCTTCCAGCATGCTGACATTTGTCCACTTATCTTCCTGGGAGATTTGCAGGATTTTTCAGAGGCAATGCTGATGGAATCGTTCCAGGAGTTGCATGTGACGTCAGTAGATAGTCCACATTTGCAGGCATATAGCAGGGTTGAGAGGGCAATAGCTTTATAAACAAGCACCTTGGTCTCCCTATGGATGTCCCTGTCTTCAAACACTCTGTGCTTCATTCGGAAAAATGCTGCACTCGCAGAGCTCAAGTAGTGTTGGATGGTGTGTTCATCAATAGCAGAGTGGGGTCACCCTGGAATTGGAGCTGTATTTCCAACAATGCACCAAAGTCCAACCACATTTGAATGGACAATGCCAGTTTGTGACTACATCCTATGATGGAGAATCATCACCATAAACTTCTTTCATCTCATTGAACGTCTCCTTTGGAGTGCAGCCTTTCAAGCCAAGAAACTTGAGGACTGCTCTGGATTCCACTGGGTTCATTATCAAACCTCACACCATTTTGGCACCTGTAAAATCAAGACCGTTATCAGTTCTGAGTTGTAAATTGGCACGTAACCTATAGAGACTTATATCATTACACACATGCAGTTTCAGTGTCTTGTGATAAATAGAAGTGGGTCAGGGGAAATCTTTAATGAACACCCCGCGTATAACACTCTTGGTTCATCCTGAACTGACAGCTCGTATTGAAGGGTGTTTTCCAAACGTTCCTCCCTGTTCAGTAGAAAAGGAGATGTGCAAACAGAGAAGTCCTTCTCAAGGCTCCCAGAGCGAAGAGATGAAGGAAGGAGGTGTAATCATTTGCACCGGAAATTTGAGGGCTCGGGGTTTCTTTGAACAGGAGAAGGAAGTGCACCTCCTCCTGTGACATGCTCTCTGTCGGACAAAATTCCCTGGCGTCTTTGACTCCTTTCTGGCATTTCCTGTTCAAGGTCAGGAGGAGCCAACAGGAGAGTCGGGCCTCTAAAGGCAGGAATGCACTGTATTAATCTGGGGAAAGGAGACCCCCATGGGGAGCAGCAGGAGGGACGTCCCTGAGTCCTGCTGCTGAAATAATAACAGGATTTGCAGGCACACAAACCTAGGGTTACCAGTTCAGGATTGTCCCAGACCCTGGGGCTTCGAGGTCAAAACCTGACAGCTGGGGACAGCCTTTGGTGATGTCATTAAGTGTGGCGCGTTGAGGACCCACAGCCCTTGCTCACAGCTTTTTATCTGAATACATACATACACAAACATATCACAGCATCTAGAGCAGGAATGGGCAAACTTGGGCTCTCTGGGTGTTTTGGACCAACTCCCACAATTCCTAACAGCCTCAGAGGGAAAAGCAAGGGGTCTGAGGTTGTTAGGAATGGTGGGAGTTGAAGTCCAAAACTCTTGGAGGGCTGGGTTGTTGTAGGTTTTTTCTGGCTATATGGCCATGTTCTAGAGGCATTCTCTCCTAACGTTTCGCCTGCATCAATGGCAAGCATCTTCAGAGGTAGTGAGGTTCACTATCTCACCTCAGTACCTCTGAGGATGCTTGCCATAGATGCAGGCGAAATGTCAGGAGAGAATGCCTCTAGAACATGGCCATATAGCCAGAAAAACCTACAACAATCCAGTGATTCTGGCCACGAAAGCCTTCGACAATTCACCTAGAGGGCTGATGTGCCCATGTCTTTGTCCTCTTGGATCTGGACACTTCAGTAAATCAAGGGATCATCTGCATACCCACGTTGTGGGAGTTGAAATCCAAAACACCTGCAGGGCCAAAGTTGGCCCATAACTGCACTAGAGCATAGGTTTACTTTAAATCTCTTTTCTGCCTCCTGAAGAATTCTGGGGTTTGTAGTTGAGTGAGGCTGAGGACTTGTGCAGCTGAGTAATTTAAAGGCCCCTCCCTAAACTACAAGTGCCAGATTTCTGCAGGAGGCAGAGATTGGATTTCAAGCGGATCCATGTTCTAATGCAGTGGTACCCAACCTTTTATGGACCAGAGACCACTTTGACCAGGGGCCACTGTCCAACGTTAGTACCAAAAGGGTTACAAATCAATTTTAGGTCAGCTCTAGATTCGGTTTAGTTATTTAGGGTGCTGATTCAGGAAATTGCATCAACTCTAGTTTCTGATACAGAAGATATGCCATCCAATAGTCACCATGTGGTCACCCACAGAAAACCATATTTAATAATCTAGAGCTGATGTGGTAGTAGTAATCCTTTGTGGGTAGTAAGTATCTCCCCTCCCGACATCCCCGTTGTCTCAGCACTATAAGGGCTTTGTGAAACCAGTCAATCTTTTTGCCACATGGTTTCGAGACAATAATGTGATTTGGCTAAAAAAGCCAATGAGATTTTGGCCTGCATAACAAGGAGTATAGTGTCTCGATCCAGGGAAGTCATGTTATCCCTCTAGTTAGCCTTGTTCAGAGCACACCTGGAATCATACTATGTCCAATTCTGGGCACTGCAGTTGAAGGGAGATGTTGACAAGCTGGAATGATCAAGGGTCTGGAGAACAAGTCCTATGAGGAGTAGCTTAAAGAGCTGAGCATATTTAGCCTGCAGAAGAGGAGGCGGGGAGGAGACATGATGAGGGCCGTGGATCAAGATGTGAGGGGAAGTTATAGGGAGGAGGGAGCAAGCTTGTTTTCTGCTGCCCTGGAAACTGGGACGCAATGGAGCAATTACTTCATACTACAGGAAAGGAGATTCCATCTGAACATTAGGAAGAACTTCCTGACTGTGAGAGCTGTTCAGCAGTGGAACTCTCTGCCTCGGAGTGTGGTGGAGGCTCCTTCTTTGGAGGCTTTTAAGCAGCGGCTGGGTGACCATCTGTCGGGCCTGCTTTGAATGCAATTGTCCTGCTTCTTGGCAGAATGGAGTTGGACTGGATGGCCCTCAAGGTCTCCTCCAACTCTACGATTCTATGATTCTATGAACAGTGTAGAGAGACATCACACTGGCAACGAAGGTCCACATAGTTAAAGCAATTGTAATCTATAGATGCGAGAGCTAGACCATTAGGAAGGCTGAGCAAAGGGAGATAGACACTTCTGAATTGTGGTGTTGGAGGAAAATTCTGAGAGTGTCTTGGACCGCAAGAAAATCAAACCAGTCCATGCTCCAGGAAATAAAGCCCAACTACTCACTGGAGGGAAGGATATTAGAGGCTGAGATGAAGTACTTTGGCCACATCATGAGAAGACAGCTTGGAGAAGACAATGATGCTGTGGAAAGTGAGAGGAAAAAAGGAAGAGGGACCGACCAAGGGCAAGATGGATGGATGGTATCCCTGAAGTGACTGGTTTGACTTTGAAGGAACTGGGGGTGGCCACGGCCGACAGGGAGCTCTGGCATGCGCTGGTCCAGGGGGTCATGAAGAGTTGGAAGTGACTGAACATATAAACAATATGCAGTGTAGTAATGGTGAGGCCACGGACCATATTTTCGTTCTTGCCGACCACAGGTTGGGAACTACTGCTGTAGTGTGATGAGGTTCACCTGGGCGAAGCCCTATATTGGTTAAAGTCTGGGATTTTGGCCTGCATGAATAGGAGCCTAGTGTCTAGATCTAGGGAAGTAATGCTACCCCTCTATTCTGCTCTGGTTAGACCACACCTGGGATATTGTGTCCAATTCTGGGCACTACAATTCAAGAGAGATATTGACAAGCTGGAATGTGTCCAGAGGAGGGTGACTAAAATGATCAAGGGTCTGGAGAACAAGCCCTATGCGGAGCGGCTTAAGGAGCTGGGCATGTTTAGCCTGAAGAAGAGAAGGCTGAGAGGAGATATGATAGCCATGTATAAATATGTGAGAGGAAGCCACAGGGAGGAGGGAGCAAGCTTGTTTTCTGCTTCCCTGGAGACTAGGACGCGGAGCAATTGCTTCAAACTACAAGAAAGGAGATTCCATCTGAACATGAGGAAGAACTTCCTGACTGTGAGAGCCGTTCAGCAGTGGAACTCTCTGCCTTGGAGTGTGGTGGAGGCTCCTTCTTTAGAAGCTTTTAAACAGAGGCTGGATGGCCATCTGTCAGGGGTGATTTGAATGCAATATTCCTGCTTCTTGGCAGGGGGTTGGACTGGATGGCCCATGAGGTCTCTTCCAACTCTTTGATTCTATGGAGACTTCCTGTGCCTGGGTGGTGTTACTTAGTCTTGATTCTAGTGTTTTTCAATACTAGCAATTCATTTTCATTGTTCAGATATCAGCCAGCATGCCAGTGCCTTAAACCAAGAAATAGTTTTCTGAGATCTACAGATATACTCACAGGAAGACCTCAGCAAGCCAGAATCCAAAAGTGGCAGGCTAAAACCCAGCACCTCAAGCCATGGCTGATACCAAATGAGAGGCTCCCTCCAGGGCACACAGAAGACTGGGCAACACGAGATGCAGAACCAATCTTAAGAAATGGGGCCACAAAACTTTGCTGTTGTGTTTGTGGGTTTCAATGTCTGGCCTAGTGATTGTCAGAGTGGTCCAGATGCCGTGCAGAAGGGGGTCAGACTAGATGGCCCTTGGGGGTCCCTCCCAACTCGAGGATGCGATGGCTGCCTCTCCCCTCCTCCTCCTCCTTCCCTCCCCCGACGAGGCAGCACCTGCGGCTCTCTGCCGCCCCTCCCCGTCCGGAGGCCGGTTGCCTGGCCATTGGCTGCTGGCTGGAGGGGCCGGCGAGTCCGGCTTGGGCTCCCATTGGCGGCCAGAGAGCCCGGCCCGGCCCCCGCTGGCCCCCGTTTTCGCCTCTCCCGGAGCGCCCCGTCCAAAAGGCCGGCGAGATGCGGGCACCGGCTCTGGGCGCGCTCTGCTTGCTGGCTTTGCTGGCAAAGGCAGCGATGGAGGAGAAGGAGGATGCTCTGGGGAGGCGCAAGAAGGAGCCCGCGGGGAGGGCCTCCAAGGCGGCCAGGTAAGAGGGAGGGAGGGAGGCAGGGAGGGAGCAGCCTTGGCCAGGGATGCTGCTCGTGCCACAGCCTTGTCCCAGGGCAGGAGGAGCGGCCACTTGAGTTCCTGCCCCAGCCAACACAAGCCTGCTCTTCTCATCAGGGTCGGAGGAGGGGATGTCAAAGCCAGGGTTGCTGCACAGACAGGCGCCTCTGTAGCCAATAGGTTTGTTTGACTAAAAACAATAATGGTTCAAACCCGTTTCGGATGATGGAGGTGGTTCCATTCTAAAGTCACAGGAAAAAATGTTCAAAACTTTTCGAAAGGTCCAAGACTTCTTTAATGGTTTGAAAGTGGGTGGTCTTTACTTTGAAAGTAGTTGTTTTCCTCCAGAAGTGGGAGAAAAGCAAGCAAAGGAAATTCTTTCCTTCTCTGGTTTAAAACTGGCTTCTCTGGCTTTAAAACTCTGGCTTTAAAACTGACTTCTTTGGCTTGAGCCAAGGCCAGGAAATTCCTTCCTTCCTTGGTTTAAAACTGACTTCTCTGGCTTTAAAACTGGCTTCTCTGGCTTGAGCCGAGGCCAGGAAATTCCTTCCTTTCCTGGTTTAAACCTGGCTTTTCTGGCTTGAGCTGAGGACAGGGACCAGAAGCGGGAAACAGCAAGCAGAGGAAATTCCTTCCTTCCCTGGCTTAAAACTGGCTTCTCTAGCTTTAAAACTGGCTTCTCTAGCTTGAGCCAAGGCCAGGAAATTCCTTCCTTCCCTGGTTTAAAACTGACTTCTCTGGCTTTAAAATTGGCTTCTCTGGCTTGAGCTGAGGCCAGGAAATTCCTTCCTTCCCTAGTTTAAAACTGGCTTCTCTGGCTTTAAAATTGGCTTCTCTGGCTTGAGCTGAGGCCAGGAAATTCCTTCCTTCCCTGGTTTAAAATGGGCTTCTCTGGCTTTAAAATTGGCTTCTCTGGCTTGAGCCGAGGCCAGGAAATTCCTTCCTTCATTAGTTTAAAACTGACTTCTCTGGCTTTAAAATTGGCTTCTCTGGCTTGAGCTGAGGCCAGGAAATTCCTTCCTTTCCTGGTTTAAAACGGGCTTCTCTGGCTTTAAAACCAGCTTCTCTGGCTTGAGCCAAGACCAGGAAATTCCTTCCTTCCCAGGTTTAAAACTGGCTTCTCTGGCTTGAGCCGAGGCCAGGGACCAGAAGCGGGGAAAAGCAAGCAGAGGAAATTCTTTCCTTCCCTGGCTTAAAACTGGCTTCTCTGGCTTTAAAACTGACTTCTCTGGCTTGAGCCAAGGCCAGGAAATTCCTTCCTTCTCTGGTTTAAAACTGGCTTCTCTGGCTTGACCCAAGGCCAGGGACCAGAAGCGGGGAAAAGCAAGCAGAGGAAATTCCTTCCTTCCCTGGTTTAAAACTGGCTTCTCTGGCTTGAGCCGAGGACAGGGACCAGAAGCGGGGAAAAGCAAGCAAATTCTTTCCTTCCCTGGTTTAAAACTGGCTTCTCTGGCTTTAAAACTGGCTTCTCTGGCTTGGGCCGAGGCCAGGAAATTCCTTCCTTCTCTGGTTGGCCATCTGTCGGGGGTGCTTTGAATGCAATTTTCCTGCTTCTTGGCAGGGGATTGGACTGGATAGCCCACAAGGTCTCTTCCAACTCTATGATTCTATGATTCTAAACTGCATTAAATCTGTAGTGTAGAGCAGGCATTGGCAAACTTATGTCCTCCAGGTGTTTTAGACTTCAACTCCCATCTTTCCTAACAGCCTCAGCCCCCCCCCCCCCCCCCGGACACTTAAGCCAAGTAGCAGGACAATTGCATTCAAAGCACCCCCGACAGATGGCCATCCAACCTCTGTATAAAAGCCTCTAAAGGAGGCATCTCCACTGCACTCTGGGATTGAGAGTTCCACTGCTGAACAACCCTCACAGTTAGGCATTTCAATGTGTTGTCAAAGGTTTTGATATGATTTTGGCTTAGGTGGCTGAATGGGAAAAGGAAAGGGCCTGAGGCTGTTAGGAAAGATGAGAGTTGAAGTCCAAAACATCTGGAGGGCAAATGTTTGCCCATGCCTGCTCTACACTACAGATTTAATGCAGTTTAGAATCATAGAATCATAGAATGACAGAGTTGGAAGAGACCTTGTGGGCTATCCATTCGAATCCCCTGCCAAGAAGCAGGAAAATTGCATTCAAAGCACCCCTGGCAGATGGCCATCCAGCCAAAGAAGGAGCCTCCACCACACTCCAAGGCAGAGAGTTCCACTGCTGAACAGCTCTCACAGTCAGGAAATTCTTCCTAAGGTTCAGATGGGAAACTTACTCCTTTCCTGTAATTTGAACTCATTGCTTCATTGTGTTCTAGTCAGTCCCCAGAGCAGCAGAAAACAAGCTTGCCCTCTTCAACAAGACATCCTTTTAAATATTTAAACATATCTATCATGTCTTATGAGCCCTCTGGTGGTGCAGTGGGTTAAACCGCTGAGCTGCTGAACTTACTGACTGAAAGGTCAGTGGTTTGAATCCAGGGAGGGGGGTGAGCTTCCACTGTTAGCCCCATCTTCTGCCAATGTCGCAGTTTGAAAACATGCAAATGTGAGTAGATCAAGAGGTACTGCTTCAGCGAGAAGGTAAGGTGCTCCATGCAGTCATATCAGCCACGTGACCTTGGAGGTGTCTACGGACAACTCCATCTCTTCGGCTTAGATGAGCAGCCCTCCACCAGTCCAGAGAGCACTGTGGACTCAAACAATGATGGATCTGGACCAAACTTGGCATGAATATCCAATATGCCCAAATGTGAACACTGGTGAAGTTTGGGGGAAATAGACCTTGACATTTGGGAGTTGTAGTTGCTGGGATCTATAGTTCACCTACAATCAAAGAGCATTCTGAACCCCACCAATGAGAGAATTGGGCCAAACGTCCTACATAGAACCCCCAATAGAAAATACTGTGTTTTCTGATAGTCTTTGGAGACCCCTTTGATATCCCTACGCGACCCACCCAGAGGTTGCGATCCCCAAGTTGAAAAACACTGCACTAACTGCACGTCAGCCTATCTTTGGTGCTGGATAACTGACCGTCCTGCTCATCAATGTATTTGCCACATTTCCCTTTTAAAAACCATTTTAGTTGGTGGCCATCACTACAACTTAGGGTCCTTCCACACAGCCAAATAACCCAGAATATCAAGGCAGGAAATCCCACGATACCTGCTTTGAACTGGGTTATCTGAGTCAACACTGCCATATATTCCAGTTCAAAGCAAAAGATTTAGGAATGTATTCAGCTACTAGTAGTCCCCTGCCACGTGTTGCTGTGGCCTAGTCTGGTGATCTGGAGAATAAAGTAATTAGAAAGGGTTGCTTTCTAATATATTTAATATCTTTATGCTTGTGGGTGAACGGTATTTCTTGTTGTTTCTTTGTCAGTGTTGATGTAGAGATTGTCTGGTTTACCCACTCTGGAACATGCAACATATCATTGTCCTTCTTTAGGGGTCCTTTTCGAATCTATGATACTATGTCTGTGTGTGTGAATCATACATATCTGTTTATATCTATGGCTGGATGGCTCTTTGTCAGGAGGGCTTTGATTACGTTTTCTTGCCTTCGTGAAGGGAGTTGGACTGAATGGGGGTTCTGTGTGGGAAGTTTGCCCCAATTCTCTCGTTGGTGGGGTTCAGCATGCTCTTTGGTTGTAAGTGAACTATAAATCCCAGTAACTACAACTCCCAAATGTCAAGGTCTATTTCCCCCAAACTCCATCTGTGTTCCTATTTGGGCATATGGAATATCCGTGCAAAGTTTGGTCCAGATCCATCATTGTTTGAGTCCACAGTGCTCTCTGAATGTAGGTGAACTAAAACTCCCAAACTCAAGGTCAATGCCCACCAAAACCTTCTAGTGTTTTCTGTTGGTCACGGGAGTCCTGTGTGCCAAGTTTGGTTCAATTCCATCATTGGTGGAGTTCAAAATGCTCTTTGATTGTAGGTGAACTATAAATCCCAGCAACTACAACTCTCAAATGACAAAATCAATTTTTTGAGTGATGGTCACTCCTCGGGTTAGTAGGTATCTTGTGGCCAAATTTGGTGACAATTTGTCCAGTGGTTTTTGAGTTATGTTAATCCCACAAACGAACATTACATTTTTATTTATATAGACTAGCCGTCCCCTGCCATGTGTTGCTGTGGCCCAGTCTGTGTATATGTGTTTTGTGTGTGTACATATGTGTTTATGTGTGTGTATATATTTGTGTATATATGTGTGTTTGTGTTTATATGTGTGTTTATATGTGTACATGCATATTGTGTATATGTGTGTGCTTGTCTATATGCATATTTGTGTGTGTATGTGTGTATGTATATGTATATGTATGTGTATGTATGTATATAAGTGTGTATATATATTTGTGTATTTGTGTGTTTATATGTGTACATGCCAATTATGTGTATATGTGTGTGCTTGTCTATATGCATATTTGTGAGTATATGTGTGAATGTATGTGTATATGAATATGTGTATATGTATATGTCTCTGCATGTGTATGTATGTATATATGTGTGTATATATATTTGTGTATTTGTGTGTTTATATGTGTACGTACATATTGTGTATATGTGTGTGCTTGTCTATATGCATATTTGTGTGTATATGTATGTGTATGTGTATATGTGTGTGCATGTGTATATGTATGTATGTGTGCATGTGTATATGTATATTTCTGTGTGTGTATATTTCTGTGTGTTTGTGAATATATATGTGTGTGTGTGTGAATGTGTGCATGTGTATATGTATATATTTGTGTATTTGTGTGTTTATATGTTTACATGCATCTTGTGTATATGTGTGTGCTTGTCTATATGCATATTTGTGTATGTGTATATGTATGTGTGCATGTGTATATGTATATTTCTGTGTGTGTATATTTCTGTGTGTTTGTGAATATATATGCGTGTGTGTGTGTGTGAATGTGTGCATGTGTATATGTATATGAGTGTATGTGTATATGTATATATTGTGTATTTTTGGGTTTTTTAAGTCTGTTCCGCTGAGGTTGTGTGTGTGTGTGTTTAGGGGTGATGGACACTCGTTGGCCTGTTAGGTGTCTTGTGTCCAAATTTGGTGTCAATTCCCCCAGTGGTTTTTGAGTTGTGTTAATCCCACAAATGAACATTACATTTTTATTTATATAGATGTGGAAGGGGCCCCAGACTCATAAAATTGGCCTATCCAATTCAACCCCTTGCCATGCAAGGAAATACCATCCAAGCATTCCTGACAGATGGCCATACGGACTCTGCTTTAAAGCTTCCAGAGAAGGAGACTCATCTGCACTCTGAGGCAGCATATTCCGCTGCCAAAGAGCTCTGGCAGTTCCAGATGATGGATAAGGAGGATGTCTTCTCATCATTCCTGAGTCTTCCACCAGACAACTGCAAGGAGGAACAACACCCCCCTGGGATTCTAGTATCATGATGGAATAAACAGAAAAGCCTCCCACCCCCTATTTGATGGTAATGGCTATCCTTTGGGGTGGGGGCAGACTCCATATCAAGGTGCCATGGGTGCCACCTGGGCTCCCCTGCGGCCCATCCACCCCCTGCCGTCTTGCCCCCTTCCCTTTCCTCTTCCACCCCCCATCCTCTCGCCAAACATCTAATTCCTGACATTCTTGCCCTGACCGGGACTTGAGTTACTAAGTGGATTTGCAGCAGCCCCACATGCAGATGGAGGGGCGGAAGGAAAGAGGGCCTTTGCTGGGGTCTCGGCGGGAGGAGAGAATGCGGGGGAGAAAGAAGAAGAAGAAGAAGCAGAAGAGAGTGATGAGGGAGGGGGGAACTCCATGAGGGAGGGGAGCACTGCAATGATACATCCCACCTTGAATACTCCATAGACGCAAAGAGAGTGCCATAGCTGGCTTGGAAAAGGAACATCCTCTAAAAGACCCCCATTAGATCCCCACACACTTCCACCCCCTCACAACCCTAGCAGCACCTGGTCTCCATCCTCCACCGGCTGGCTTGATTCCTGATGCAGCCAGATGAGCAAAACATCCAAGCGCACTCCCCTGAGCATGTGCAGAGAGATTCTTCTGCACATTAATCACTAGGTGGAAGTAATAATAAGACGCTTACTGTAAGGTAAAGGTAAAGGTTTTCCCCTGACATTAAGTCCAGTCGTGTCTGACTCTGGGGTGTGGTGCTCATCTCCATTTCTAAGCTGAAGAACCGGCGTTGTCCGTAGACCTCTCCCAGGTCATGACTGCACGGAATGCCATTACTGTAATAGAGGGCTATCCTGAGCTGAGAGGTTTGATGGGACGTTATTGAACTTCTCCGCTTGCCTGGACTCTGAAACCTGTCAAGATGCCAAGAGAGACCTTGCTCAGACCGAGTCAATGGTGAGAGGTCAACTTTGGCCAAAGCAAACCTGCATATTGAGTCCTTTGTCAACCAAGGAGTCTGAGAAGAGACATGATAGGGTAAAGGTTTCCCCTGATATTAAGTCTAGTCGTGCCCAACTGGTGTTGTCCGTAGACGCCTCCAAGGTCAAGTGGCCAGCATGACTGCATGGAGTGCCATTACCTTCCCGCCGGAGCAGTACCTATTGATCTACTCACATTTGCAAGTTTTCGAATTGCTAGGTTGGCAGAAGGTGGGCCTAACAGAGGGATACCACACCACTCTCTGGATTCGAACTGCCAACCTAATTTACAACACCATAAAACTCTTCAGCAGTGTGCAAAAGAACGAGAAAGTGCTCCATCGGTGACACAAGTGGATGGTGAAGCGACAGCTCCTCCGGTGGCCGGAATTCAAAGCATAGCCTCATGAAACTGGAAAGTTAAATAGCTTCTGTGTGTCTGTCTATATATGTTGTGTGTCTATGGCATTGAATGTTTGCCATGTATATGTGCATTGTAATCCACCCTGAGTCCCCTGCGGGGTGAGAAGGGCGGAATACAAATAATAATAATAATAATAATAATAATAATAATAATCTTTATTTAATACCGTGCCACCATCTCCTCAATGGGGACTCGAGGCTGCTTACATGAGGCCAAGCCCAACAGCATATTACAATAAAGTAAAACAAAAACACAATAACAACACAGTAAAATACATACAACATATGAGTACAAAGACGATAAAACAAAATCATACACAGTTAAATAACAACATAACATAACATAACAATGAGCGGGCCACATGTGCAAGATAAAAACTAAGATACTAAAAATACTAAAATTAGGATGAGATAGGGATGGAGTAGATTGGGTTGTTGTAGGTTTTTTGGGGCCATATGGCCATGATCTAGAGGCATTCTCTCCTGACGTTTCGCCTGCATCTATGGCAAGCATCCTCAGAGGTAGTGAGGTCTGTTGGAACTAGGAAAAAAGGGTTTATATATCTATGGAATGACCAGGGTGGGACAAAGGACACTTGTCTGCTGGAGCTAGGTGTGAATGTTTCAACTGACCACCTTGATTAGCATATAATGGCCTGACAGTGCCTGGAGCAAACTTTTGTTGAGAAGTATTAAAAAACTCTAAAATTACAACAGCACAACAACAGAGATGAAACGAACAAGGACATCTAATCACCTCTCAACAAAAGTTTGCTCCAGGCACTGCCAGGCCATTATATGCTAATCAAGGTGGTCAGTTGAAACGTTCACACCTAGCTCCAGCAGACAAGTGTCCTTTGTCCCACCCTGGTCATTCCACAGATATATAAACCCTTTTTCCTAGTTCCAATAGACCTCACAACTTCTGAGGATGCTTGCCATAGATGCAGGCAAAATGTCAGGAGAGAATGCCTCTAGACCATTGCCATATAGCCCGAAAAAACCTACAACAACCCAGTGATTCTGGCCATGAAAGCCCTCGACAATACATGGAGTAGATTGTTTGTGGGGGAGAAACTGTAAATAAAAATACTGTAAATAAATAAATAAAGATCTATTCAGAGTGGCATGAGCTCCTGCTGTTAGCCCCAGCTTCTGCCAACCTAGCAGTTCAAAAACATGCAAATGTGAGTAGATTAATAGGCACCGTTCCGGCGGAAAGGTAACGGATCTCAGCTTATTTTGGGGGCGGATTACCGCAAGCTGGTATCACTTTTGGCCGAAAATAAATAAATCCCTCGATGGCTTCTGCTTCAACTTGGTGAGATTTATTCTGGAATATTGGCTTCTCTTTCTCACCACAACGGCTTGGATCTCACTATCCGCTGCCATTCTAATTTGCTCGATAACATGTTCAGGAGATTGTGGCCTTGCTAGGTTCGTGGTGGATGCTCAAGATGCATGGCTTGCACGCTCCTCACGTGCGGCTGCTCACCTCCAAGGATCAGGGGAGGCAGGCCAGTGGCGTTGGCAAACGCAAAGGCCAAACGGTTTGTCCTCTTTCTCTGCACCGTCTGCTAAAGTCATTTTGAGGGAAGGGGCACGGGTTCCAGATGGAACTGTTGATGACATCAGGCGCTCCACTTGCGTTGGAAGAAGCCAGACCTGTGCTCCCAGCCCACTCCTTGTTGGCTCCGTATTTCCTCTGACACTTCTGGTTTACTCCAGTGTTGCCTACCTCCGTCACCCCTTAAATAAATGGGACCAAAGCCCAGGAGGATCAGTTAGCAAGATCTAACCAGCTGCGATGCTTTGACGTCTCCTTCCATTCTCTCATGCTTGTGCGCGCATTTTCCCTGTCTGCTTCCCTCCTTTATGTATGTGTGGATATTCCTCTGGTGAGCTGCCCACTTCACTGCCTCTCCTCTTCTTCCCAATCTCTTTCCTTCCAGACCCAACACCTGTGGTGAGACCTGCTGCCCCGGCTGGTCCCTAGGTCCCAAGACCCGGAAGTGCACCAAAGGTAGGAAGTGATGAGAAAGGAGACAATATACATTTCCAGGGTCTGGGCACATTGTCTTGTTCCAAAGTGGGATTTTCTCCCACGTATCATACAATCTGAACAATTGAAATTTGTCGAAAGTTATTTTTTTAAAGGGAGAAGAATATACAATGTTGCAAATATATAATAATATTTATTTATTTATTTATAATATTTATATACCGCCTTTCTCACCCCTAGGGAGACTCAATAATAATAATAATAATAATAATAATAATAATAATAATAATAATATCGAACTGCAAAGACTCTGGCACAAAGCAGTCAAGGTGGTCCCAGTGGTGATCAGCACACTGGATGCAGTGCCTAAAGACCTTGGCCTGCACTTAAACACAATCGGCGCTGACAAAATTACCATCTGCCATTTGCAGAAGGCCACCTTACTGGGATTTGCATGCATTATTTGCCGATACATCACACAATCCTAGACACTTGGGAAGTGTCCGACGTGTGATCCAATTCAACAGCCAGCAGAGTGTCTGCTGTGGACTCATCTTGTTGTTTTTCAAATAATAATAATAATAATAATAATCTTTATTTATACCTCGCTGCCATCTCTCCAGCGATACATGATTACAGCAACATAAAATCTAAACAACAAAACAACATCACAATAAAATAAATAAACCCATCAAGTAAAATAAACAGTACAAAATAACATAAAGGAAAATGTATACATTTGGGGCAGTGATCGGCAATGAAACAACTGATAAAGGCCAAATAAAACATAAAAAGGAGGCCTTAAAATGCAATATTTAAAAGAAGGTCAGGGAAAAAAATGCCCCCCTGGTGTTTTGTTTTTTCCCCGTGTCAGGAGCAACTCAAGAAACTGCAAGTTGCTTCTGGTGTGAGAAAACTGGCTGTCTGCAAGGATGTTGCACAGGGGACACCCGGATGTTTGAGGTTTTACCATTCTTGTGGGAGGCTTCTCTCATGTCCCCGCATTGGGAGCTGGAGCTGACAGAGGGAGCTCATCCACACTCTCACCGGATTCAAACCTCTGACCTGTCGGTCATCAGTCCTGCCAGCACAATAGTTTAACCCATTGCGCCACCAGGAGCTCTTGGTGGTGCAGCAGGTTAAACCGCTGAGCTGCTGAACTTGCTGCCTGAAAGGTTGGAGGTTTGAATCCGGGGAGCGGGGTGAGCTCACGCTGTTAGGCCCAGCTTCTGTCAACCTAGCAGATCAAAAACATGCAAATGTGATTAGATCGATAGGTACCGCTTCCTCGAGAAGGTAATGACGCTCCTTGCAGTCATACCGGCCACATGACCTAGGAGGTGTCTATGGACAACGCCAGCTCTTTGGCTTAGAAATGGAGATGAGCACCACTCCCCAGAGTCGGACACGACTGGACTTAATTTCAAGGGGAAAACTTTACCTTTACTTAAGAAACAATGCTAAATAGAAAAGTGAAAAACAGTAGCATTAAATATTTATATTGCAGTGTTAGAAACTATCATAATATGGTAATATCTTTAAGACTGAGGCTGGATCTACACTGCCATATAACCTAAGCTGCTTCTACACTGTCATGTAAAATCCAGATTATTTGCTTTGAACTGGATTATATGGCAGTGTAGACTCAGATAATCCAGTTAAAAGCAAATAATGTGGATTATCTGCTTTGATAATCTGGGTTATATGGCTGTGTAGAAGGGGCCCTAATATTATACTCCAGATATTTTTGTGTCAGGAGTGACTTGAGAAACTGCAAGTTGCTTCTGGTGTGAGAGAATTGGCCATGTGCAAGGACATTGAATCTGGGGAGAGGCGGATGAGCTCCCTCTATCAGCTCCAGCTCCTCATGCGGGGACATGAGAGAAGCCTCCCACAAGGATGATAAAACATCAAAAAATCATCTGGCTGTCCCCTGGGCAACGTCTTTGCAGACAGCCAATTCTCTCACACCAGAAGCGACTTGCAGTTTTTCAAGTCGCTCCTGACACGACATGACACATCCAAGGGACACCTGGATGTTTCTGATGTTTTACCATCCTTGTGGGAGGCTTCTCTCATGTCCCTGCATGGGGAGCTGGAGCTGACAGAGGGAGCTCATCCTCACTCTCTTCAGATTCGAATCTCCAACCTGTCGGTCTTCAGTCCTGCCGGCACAAGAGTTTAACCCATTGTTCCACCGGGTTCTCTGATTATATGCTTTGAACTGGATTATACAAGTCTACACTGCCATATAATCCAGTTCAAAGACAATAATCTGGGATTAGAAACTGGATTATATGGCAGTGTAGACAGAGCCTGAGATAGCATTCTGCACCGACAAGCTGTTTCCGCTGCACAAAATTGAGCTACCTTGGCTGTAATCTCAGAAGACCGATTAACCAAAAGGTCGTCAATGTAAAACATTTCCGATCTCCCTGGTATACTCTGTAAAACTAGATGAATAAAGGAGTTCCGAAGGTTAACGATAGGGCTGTACAATAAAACATGACCCCAAAGTGTGAACCTTCTCTGCCTCACAAGGATGTTATCTTGTTATATCTTTCCACCAGTTATATGTATTTATTCTATTTTAACAACATCTACCCAACAAACACATCATCAAAGGCTTTCATGGCCGGAATCACTGGATTGTTGTAAGTATTACGGGCTGTATGGCCATGTTCCAGAAGCATTCTCTCCTGACGTTTTGCCTGCATCTATAGCAGGCTTCCTCAGAGGTTGTGACGTCTGTTGGAAACTAGGAAAATTGGATTTATATATTTGTGGAAAGTCCAGTATGGGAGAAAGAACTCTTGTCTCTTTGAGGTAGGTGTTAATGTTTCAATTGGCCACCTTGATTAGCATTTAATGGCATTGCAGCTTCAAAGCCTGGCTGGTTGCTGTCTGGGGGATCCTTTGTTGGAAGTTGTTAGCTGGCATGGTAAATGATGGTATGAAGAGGCAGATAATAAAATTATTATTGGGTTGCTGTGAGTTTTCTGGGCTGTAGGGCCATGTTCCAGAAGCATTATCTCCTGATGTTTCGCCTGCATCTATAGCAGGCATCCTTAGAGGTTGTGAGGTCTGTTGGAGACTAGGAAAATTGGATTTATATATCTGTGGAAAGTCCAGGATGGGAGAAATAACTCTTGTCTGTTTGAGGTAGGTGTGAATGTTTCAATTGGGCACCTTGATTAGCATTTAATGGCATTGCAGCTTCAAAGCCTGGTTGATTGCTGCCTGGGGGATCCTTTATTGAAAGTTGTTTGCTGGCAAGGTAGTTGATGGTAGGGAGAGGTGGGTAATAAAATTATTATTGGGTTGCTGTGAGTTTTCTGGGTTGTATGGCCATTTTCCAGAAGCATTCTCTCCAAACGTTTCGCCTGCATCTATGACAGGCATCCTCAGTGGTTGTGAGATCTATTGGAAACTAGGAAAATGCAGTTTATATATCTGTGGAATGTCCAGGATGGGAGAAAGAACTCCTGTCTGTTGGAGCTATGTGTGAATGCTTCAACTGGTCACTCAAAAACAGGGGAACTCCAGACAAGAAACAATTGGGGACAGCTAATCACTTCTCAACAATGAATTTGCCCAGGCAGTAAGATGCCATACCTTGAAACTGCTAGACCATTAAATGCTAATAAATCCAATTTTCCTAGTTTCCAACAGACCTCACAAACTCTGAGGATGCCTGCCACAGATGCAGACAAAATGTCAGGAGAGAATGCTTCTGGAACATAGCCATACAGCCTGAAAAACTTACAATAACCCAAATTAAATATTGACTTTCCCGCATCTCAGACCAAATACGTCAATATGAAACTATAGTAAGCTTCTCATTACCACTTAATTGATGTTTACATTTCTGCTTAATAACCAAGCAATACACAAGGGTTTCTCTTTAATGAAAGTAGACAGTTTGTCCATCGCGGACATTACAAATAATTCCAGTCTTCTTTTGTTGGGAGATCAGTATTCTTCCATTTAGGGGCATGTGGGAATCTGGAAGCCGCAAATAGACATAGAACGCATCAGCATCCTGACAGTTTTCATTATTTTGCCTGAGCAAAGATGAATACTTGCATTAGAAGAAAGTAAAACCCCTAAAAGTTTTTTGAGACTTTAGAAGAATGGATGCAAAACACAATTGTTACACCAATGCAAATATATATATATATATTGGGTTATTATTTTTGGATTGCAGTCAATTTCTAGAAGGCATTGAAACAGGAGTAGGAACCATGAGTAAAGTAAGTGTAAAGGTTTTCCCCTGACATTAAGTCCGCATTATCATAGGATGTCTATGCCCCACACCACTGGAGAAATTAGACGGGGACGAGAGATAGGGCCTTCTCGGTGGTGGCTCCTCGGCTGTGGAACACCCTTCCCGTGGACATTAGACTGGCTCTTTCCCTGATGATATTCCGCAGGAAATTAAAAACTTGGTTGTTCAAGAAGGCGTTCGAACAAGAAATGCAATGATTGGTAATGACTATAGGAATGGAATAACGGAAAATGATATTGGATTGTGGTTTGGACGATGAGACAACGTTGAATGGTTTTCATAGTAATGTATAATGCTTTTTGTATAATGTTTTTGCATAATGGATTGAGAATTGTTTTTATACTGTGTTTTGAATTTTGTTTTTCCTATGTTGTTTCCTGTGAGTCGCCCCTGGGCTGAGAACAGCGGTATATAAGCAAAGTAAATAAATAAATAAATAAATAAATAGTCGGTATTATATTAATATAATATAATGTAATATAATATATTGTATATACATATAATATTTATAATATTGTAATGTAATGCAATATTATAATTATATATTTATATTTCATGTAATATTATTAATAATATTACAATATAATGGTATAGTACAATATAGTAATATTTAATACTGATATTGTACTATGCTAATAACATAATATAATGTGTGTGTGTGTGTGTGTGTGTGTGTGTGTAGAGTAAGCCGCTCTGAGTCCCCTTCGAGGTGAAAAGGGTGGCATATAAATGTCGTAAATAAATAAATAAATAAATATTGCACCACCTGACATCCGCTAGGAAGTAGCAGCCAGCAATAAAAGGACCAAGGTCCTAACATCTTCAGACCATCCTCTGTTCAGATATCAGACAGCATGCCAATGCCTTAAATCAAGAAACAGCTTCCCAAGTAACACCTCAGCAAGCAAGAGTCCAAAAGTGGCAGGCAAAAACCTGGAGCCTCAAATCAGTGGCTGAGACCAAATGAGAGACTCTCCTTGGCACATAGAAGAGTGGATGACCTGGAAGGCGCTGAACAGACTGCACTCTGGCACCACGAGATGCACAGCTAACCTTAAGAAATTGGGCCACAAAGTGAAGTCCATGACTTGCAAATATGGAGAAGAGCAAACTACAGACCATTTACTACAATGCAGTCTGAGCCCTACCCACATGCACAATGGAGGATCTTCTTATAGCAACACCAGAGGCACTCCCAAGTGGCCACCTTCTGGTCAATGGACATTTAGTATAATGCTAATTTTTTAAACTTTGTTTTTATGCATCTTAATTGTACCTTCAACTTGCTTCTGATACGATGAATAAATAAATAGTGCCTAGTATTCATTGGTGCTTTCCCACCCAATTACAAACCAGAACTTTGTTTGTGTTTTAAATAATAATAATAATAATAATAATACAAAAAAGCATTTGACTCACTGCCACATTGTTGGATTATCAAATGTCTAGATGTCATCAGAGTTTGTGAAGATATTAGAAATTTCACCGAAAATGAACTTGCGATGAAACAATGGAAAACTGAGTTGTTCGTGGGCAACGAAAGCTATGGAACTGTTAACATCAAGAGAGGAATTTTCCAGGGCGACTCACTGTCACCACTGCTGTTCATTATTGTAATGATCCCACTGTCAGTAAATCTAGAAAAAACAAACCTAGGTTACCAAACAGCAAGAAATTCACCAAAAAATCTCGCACTTGCTGTACATGGATGATCTAAAGCTTTATGGAAAATTAGAAACTGAAATCGAGTCACTGACCAACACAGTCAGAATCTTTAGCACTGACATCAGTATGGAGTTTGGCCTAGACAAATGTGCCACAGTGGCATTAAAGAAAGGGAAAATTACACACAGCGAGGGCATAGAACCCTGGGTGAAATTGGAATAGCAAAAGTGTATTTATGAGAAAGGAGCCCCAAGAAGGGGGAGCAGTGGGGTTTGGCCTTCATTAAGGACACTAAATTAAGTTAATTCAATTAAATTAAATGCATGTTAGCTGTGCCCTCAACTCGCTTCTGACACGATAAATAAATAGTTCTTGGTGATTTCAGTGGGGTAGATGGATAACAATGTGTAATTGCACTTTGCACATGCATTCAAGAACTTGATTCTAAAGATACCTAAGTAATACCCTGCATGTTCTCTCCTCCCAAAGCTTTAAAGCATCTTGCAGGTCCACTTTCTGCCTGTAGGTGGCAGCAGCTCCTTAAGCTATTTTCAAAGATTTTGGGTTTCTTTTGCCTCCCTTGTAGGACATCTTCAAGGTTGCCTTTATAAAAGGTGAGCAAAGTGAAGACCTGGAATCATAAGGTTGTTTTTTTTCTTCCCAGCACTTCATCCAACTTCTCAAGGAACTATAGGGAGCAATTGGGTGGCTCGCAGGGTCTGGTTAAGAAGATAGCAAGGAGACAATCACGAGAATGTTTTTATGGCTTTGTACGGGTTTTTATATTTTTATATTTTACACAAATGTTTTTAGCAGTATTTTACGATTGTTTTATTTGTTGAGGCATCAAATGTTGCCAACTGTGAACTTCCCTGAGTCGCCTTCGGGCCAACAATGTGATGTGGTGGCAAAAAAAGCCAATGGGATTTTGGCCTGCATCAATAGGAGCATAGTGTCTAGATCCAGGGAAGTCATGCTACCCCTCAATTCTGCTTTGGTTAGACCACACCTGGAATATTGTGTCCAATTCTGGGCACCACAATTCAAGAGAGATATTGACAAGCTGGAATGTTTCCAGAGGAGAGCGACTAAAATGATAAAAGGTCTGGAGAACAAGCCCTATGAGGAGAGGCTTAAGGAGCTGGGCATGTTTAGCCTGAAGAAGAGAAGGATGAGAAGGGATATGATAGCCATGTATAAATATGTGAGAGGAAGCTACAGGGAGGAGGGAGCAAGCTTGTTTTCTGCTTCCCTGGAGACTAGGACGAGGAACAATGGCTTCAAACTACAAGAGAGGAGATTCCATCTGAACATGAGGAAGAACTTCCTGACTGTGAGAGCCGTTCAGCAGTGGAACTCTCTGCCCCGGAGTGTGGTGGAGGCTCCTTCTTTGGAAGCTTTTAAACAGAGGCTGGATGTCCATCTGTCAGGGGTGATTTGAATGCAATATTCCTGCTTCTTGGCAGGGGGTTGGACTGGATGGCCCATGAGGTCTCTTCCAACTCTTTGATTCTATGATTCTATGATTTTATGATTCTATGAGAAGGGCGGCATACAAATATGGTAAATAAATAAATAGATAGATGGATAAATAAATAAATAAATAAATTTAAGGTGATAATTCATCTGCTTGATGTGTTTCCTCTCCAACAGCTATCTGTACCCCTCGATGTCGGAATGGGGGGCAATGCAAAGCCCCCCAGCAGTGCACCTGCCGCCCAGGTTTCGCAGGATCCCGCTGCGAATTCACCGTTTCCACTACCACGTTGGCCCCGCGCTCCCCTAAACCTCAGCTGAACTCGATGGTCTTGCGCTGGCAGCCTCTGACGTGAGTTGGGATGAATGGGAGTGGGGCATGGATCAGACCTTTTCTCTCTTGCTGTCCCCACTTGCAAACATCTAGCTGGAAGGGTCATTTAATGCAGAGGTGGGGATTGCACAGTTCACAAGAGACCCCAAAACTGTGAGTGCCTCTACACCAGGCATGGGCAAATTTGGACCCACCAGGTGTTTTGAACTCCAACTCCCACACTTCCTAGCAACCTCAGGCCCCTTCCTTTTCCCCCTCAGCCGCTTAAGCCCGACCACTTTGTAGCCCCATTTCTTAAGGTTGGCTCTGCATCTCGTGGTGCCAGAGCACAGTCTGTACAGTGCCTTCCAAGTCGCCCAGTTTTCTGTGTGCCCAGGGGGTAGTCTCTCATTTGGTATCAACCATTGATTGGGATTCTGGGTTTGAGCCTGCCACTTTTGGACTCTCACTTGCTGGGGTGTTCCAGTGAGTGTGTCTGTAGATCTTAGAAAACTATTTCTTGATTTAAGTCGTTGATGTGCTGGCTGATACCCACACAAGGGATGAGCTGGAGATGTCTCTGCCTTGGTCCTTTCACTATTGGCTGCTACTTCCCGGCAGATGTCAGGTGGTGCAATACCGGCTAAACAGTGTAATTTCTCCAGTGGTGTAGGGCACAGACACCCCGTGATAATGCGGCATGTCTCATTAAAAGCCACATCCACTGTTTTAGTGTGGTGACATGTGTTCCACACTGGGCATGCATACTCAACAGCACAAGGGCAGATGTCTTCACTGTGTCTGGTTGTGATCCCCAGGTTGTGCCAGTCAGCTGTCGTATGATATTATTTCTAGTGCCCACTTTTTCCTTGATATTCAGGCAGTGCTTCTTGTAGGCCAGAGCACGGTCTAGAGTGACTCCCAGGTATTTGGGTGTGCTGCAATGCTCCAGTGGGATTCCTTTGCAGGTAATCCTCAGAGCTCAGGATGCTTGTCTGTTCTTAAGGTGAAAAGCACATGTCTGTATTTTAGATGGGCTGGGAGTCAGCTGGTTTTCCCTGTAATAGGCAGTAAGAGCACCTAGAGCTTCGGAGAGCTTCTGTTCAACCATCTCAAAGCTCCCTGCTTGAGCGGTGATGGCACGATCATTAGCATAGATGAAACTGTCCCTTCTGGCAGTGGTTGGTCATTTGTGTAAATGTTGAACATTGATGGGGCGAGCACGCTCCCGAGGCAGGCCGTTCTTCTGTTTCCGCCATCTGCTTCTCTGGCCCTGTAACTCAACAAAAAAGCTCCTGTTTTGTAGCAGGCTTCCTATGAGGCGGGTGAAGTGGTAGTTCTTTGTGATATTATACATGTTTCTCAGGAGGAGGCAGTGGTTTACAGTATCATAAGCCGCTGACAGGTCTATGAAGACAGCTCCTGTGATCTGCCGCCTTTCAAAGCCCTCTTCTATGTAAAAAGTAGTAAACAACTGTGTTTGAAATAGCATTTCAGGGATTAACGAGACCGTGAAACATGAGGATTGGGACAGCATGTGATGGCCAAGAAAATGAACACAATCTTTGCATCAGAAAGACGAAGGAATGTGTGTGCCTCATTACCTTGGGAGTGCTTGAGCTTTTGCTTTGAGGGTGTTTATCTAAAGCCGGGACGGGGATCACGTGGCTCCCCCAGATGTTGGACTGCAGTGCCCAACAGGCTTAGCCAAACTAGCCAAGGGTCAGAAATGCTGGAAGTTGCAATCCAACAAATTCTGAAGGGCTGCATGATTCCTTGCCCCGGTTTCAAAATGTTGATGAAGAACAGGATGATTTGGAGAGTTGAATGAACTGAAATAATTATTAAATGATGTAACGAGTTGCTACATCTGGATAGCATTCACACAAGGGCTCTTAAATGAGTCAGTGGTTAATTGCTGATTGTTTCAGTAAACAGACTGTAATTTTGGGTTTATGGCTATAACTTTTGAACAATATCCTGCTTAAGGATTCTTTTGCTTTGTGTTAACTCGGGTCTCTGTCGATTGCTTTCTGATGCCTTGGTTCAAAACCTGATGGACTCTTGATCTCATTAGGAATTACCTTTTTGTACTTTTGCTGCTTCTTTTTGGACTTTTTCCTTTAATACTTATCTATATACCGTATATACTCGAGTATAACCCGACCCGAATATAAGCTGAGGCACCTAATTTTACCAAAACAACAACCCTGGGAAAATGGATTTACTCAAGTATAAGTCAAGGATGGGAAATGCAGCCGCTATTTGTAAATTTCAAAATAGAAATAGATGCCAATAAAATTACATTAATTGAGGCTTCAGTAAGTTAAAAGTTTTTGAATATTTACATAAAACTGGAATTTAAGATAAGACTGCTCAGCTCTGATTAAACCATTGTGACCTTCAACGTAAATGTGCTTGCATATCCTTCCAATAAAAATAGAGTAAAATAATAAAGGTAATAATAATCTATATAAATAAAAATGTAATGTTCGTTTGTGGGATTAACATAACTCAAAAACCACTGGACAAATTGACACCAAACTTGGACACAATACTTGTATCAGGTCAACAAGTGACCGTCACTCATAAAAACACCGAAAAACACAGCAGAACAGACTTAAAAAGCCAAAAAATAAAAATACATTACTACACATGCTCAAAACCACATTTATACACATATGCACAAATATATACACATACATATACACACACAAAACACATATACACAGACTGGGCCACAGCAACGCGTGGCAGGGGACAGCTAGTAGTAGTAGTAATAGTAATAATAATAATAATAATAATAATAATAGAGTAAAATAATGGAAATGTAATAATAATAATAGAGTAAGATAATAAATGTAATAACAACAATAATAAATAGAATAAAATAATACATCTAATAATAACAACAACAATAATACATTTATTATGTGCTAGCCGTCCTCTGCCACGTGTTGCTGTGGCACAGTCTGTATGTATGTGCTTTGTGTGTGTATGTGTGTGCATATATTTGTGTATATGTGTGTTTGTGCATATATATGTGGTTTTGTGCATGCGTTGTAATGTATTGTTTTATTTTTTGGCTTTAGAAGTCTCTTCTGCTGTGTTTTTCAGTATTTTTATGAGTTATGGTCACTTGTTGGCCTGATAAGTGTATTGTGTCTAAATATGGTGTCAATTCGCCCAGAGGTTTTTGAGTTATGTTAATCTCACCAAACGAACATCACATTTTTATTTATATAAGATTTATAACAGAATAAAAGAATAAATAACCTTGACTCGAGTATAAGCCGAGAGGGACTTTTTCAGCCTAAAGAAAGGTCTGAAAAACTAGACTTATACTCAAGTATATAGAGTAAATAAAAATGTAATGTTTGTTTGTGGGATTAACATAACTCAAAAACCACTCGACGAATTGACACCAAATTTGGGCACAATACATATATCAGGCCAATGAGTGACCCTTCACTCATAAAACACTGAAAAACACAGCAGAAGAGACTTAAAAAGCCAAAAAAACTAAAATTATATTACAATGCATGCTCAAAACCACATATATATACGCAAACACACATATACACAAAACACAAATACATACACAAACATTTGCACACACAAAACACATATACACAGGCTGGGGGCAGCTAGTTCATTAATAAACTTTTACTTATTTGATTATCTGAACATTGTGTGGTGTTGGGCAAAAAGGTGTTCGAGGGCTACAGTGCAACCGCAGTGTATACTCATATAATCCAGTTCAAAGCAGATAATGTGGATTATATGGCAATGTAGAAGGGGCATATAGTTATATCCCAGTGTGATTAATAAATGTGAAGGTCAGGGATGGGTCTGTGCAACCCAGATGCTACATATTCTTCCCTACTCTTGCCATACTGTAGGTGTATCCGGAAGAAGGCAAGATCTGGGCTGCCCCCTCATTATTGAAATTTTTTTTTGTTGTCGTGTCAGGAGCTACTTGAGAAACTGCAAGTCGCTTCTGGTGTGAAGAATTGTCCATCTGCAAGAACATTGCCCAGGGGATGCCAGGAAGTTTTGATGTTTTTACCATCCTTGTGGGAGGCTTCTCTCATGTCCCTGAATGAGGAGCTGGAGCTGACAGAGGGAGCTCACCCACGCTCTCCCTGGATTCAAACCTACAACCTGTGGGTCTTCAGTCCTGCCGGCACAGGGGTTTAACCTAAGGAGCCCCTGGTGGCGCAATGGGTTCAAGCCCTGTGCCGGCAGGACTGAAGACCGACCGGTCGCAGGTTCGAATCCAGGGAGAGGCGGATGAGCTCCCTCTGTCAACTCCAGCTCCTCATGCGGGGACATGAGAGAAGCCTCCCACAAGGATGATAAAAACATCAAATCATCCAGGCGTCCCCTGGGCAACATCCTTGCAGACGGCCAATTCTCTCACCAGAAGCAACTTGCAGTTTCTCAAGTCACTCCTCACACGACAAAAAAAAGGGGGGGGGTTAACCCACTGTGCCACTGGGGGCTCCCATTATTGAAAGATGGGAAATCTCAAAAAGGAGCATCTGAGAATCTCGGGCAGAAGAAAGCATCCTCATGGAAGCAGTGGCACCCTAGATCCCTCTTTGCCTTCTTTTTCAGAGTGGCTGAGCTCCAAACGGTGCTGCAGAGGCGAAAGGCTTTGGATCCCTCTGAGAAGATGGCCGTGATCCTGGCACAGCACCTCGCCTCTCGTCCTGACGCTGCCAGGAATGGCCCCCCTGGACACGCCGCCCGACCAACACGAAGGCCCCACGGTAACAGGGTACAGGCAGAGTGGGTGAGGCATGTGGAAAGCAGTGTGAGACAGAGAGGGAGGTTGGGTTTGGCGTGGTATCCAAATGATCACACAGTTAAGATAAGCCAACGTCCGTATATTTTCAATATGCAGGGATCTAGGGGCTAAGACTCCCAGTATGCCCTGCTTTAAAGAGCCAAAAGACAGCAGATTCTGTCTGATCATGGAAGCTAAGCAGGGTTAGTTCTGGTTTGTAATTGGGTGGGAGACCACTAATTAATACTAGGCACTATGTTTTTATTTATCATGTCAGAAGTGAGCTGAAAACTTGGCATTATGCTAAATGTCCTTTGACCAGAAGCTGGCCACTTAGAGTGCCTCTGGTGTCTCTGTGAGAAGGTCCTCCATTGTGCATGTGGCAGGGCTCTGGTTGCATTGTAGTAGGTGGTCTGTGGTTTGCTCTTCTCCACACTTGCATGTCATGGTCTCCACTTTGTGGAGGTTAGCTCTGCATCTCGCGGTGCCGGAGAGCAGCCTATTCAGCGCCTTCCAAGTTGTCCACTCTTCTGTGTGCCCAGGAGGGAGTTTCTCATCCGGTCTCAGCCATTGATTGAGGTTCTGGGTTTTAGCCTGCCACTTTTGGACTCTTGCTTGCTGGGGTGTTCCTGCAAGTATCTCTGTGGATCTTAGGAAGCTGTTTCTGGATTTGAGGTGTTGGCATATCCAAATAGAGGATGGGCTGGGGATGTCAATGCCTTAGTCCTTTCATTATTGGCTGCTACATCGTGGCAGATGTCAGGTGGTGTGATACCAGCTAAGCAATATAATTTCTCCAGCAGTGTAGGGCGTAGATATCCTGTGATAATGCAGCATGTCTCATTAAGAGCCAACTCCACTGTTTTAACATGGTGAGATGTTTTCCACACTGGGCATGCATATTCAGCAGGAGAGTAGCAAAGCGCAAGGGCAGATGTCTTCACTGTGTCTGGTTGTGATCCCCAGGTTGTGCTAGTCAGCTTTCATATTATATTATTTCTAGTGCCCACATTTTGCTTAATATTCAAGCAGTGCTTCTAGTAGGTCAGAGCACGGTCCAGGGTAACTTCCAGATATTTGGGTGTGCTGCAATGCTTCAGTGGAATTCTGTCCCAGGTGATCGTCAGAGCTCGAGATCCTTGTCTACTCTTAAGATGAAAAGCACATGTCTGCATTTTAGATGGATTAGGAATCAGCTAGTTTTCCCCATAAAAGGCAGTAAAAGCACCTAGAGCTTCAGAGAGCTCCTGTTCAACCATTTCAAAGCTCCCTGCTTGGGCGGTGATGGCACAATCGTCAGCGTAGATTAATCTCTCTATCCCTTATAGATGGATTAGGAATCAGTTGGTTTTCCCTGTAATAACATGAGAGAAGCCTCTCCACAGGATCGTAACACATCCGGGCATCCCCTGGGCAACGTCTTTGTAAACGGCGGATTCTCTCACACCAGAAGCGACTTGCAGCATGCAGCTAGGCACTGTAGGGTATATTTCAGAGGAAGGAATTGCCAGAATTCTCTCTGACTAGTCCTTTCAGAAGAAAACACTACCAAATGTATGGAGTTGTCATAAGTTGACAGGTGGCTTAAAGGTATAGTGCTGTAAGCAGGTTGGACTGAAAGCAATGGTGATCTTGTCATTTCTTTGACCAAAACTATTGCTTGTCATCTGTTTGCCTTCTTGCACAGATACTAAGATACAATAAGGCTGGTATTTCAGTCTACAAAGGGACATACAGACACACTCCAAATGAGAACAGAGACTTCTCTGTTGACGGTGGGAAAATGAGAGCAGTATGCATTCTCTTCAACATGCCAGACTTCCAATTCCTGCTGCTGGGATGATAGTTATCTTGCTCTGGATCAATCTGTTACAATAGTGTTTCTCAGCCGGGGGGTCAGGACCCCAGGGAGGTCGTGAGGAGGATGTTGGGTCGCCAAAGACCATCAGAAAACACAGTATTTTCTATTAGTCATGGGAGTTCTGTGTGGGAAGTTTGGCCCAATTCTATCATTGGTGAGGTTCAGAATGCTCTTTGATTGTAGGTGAACTATAAATCCCAGCAACTACAACTCCCAAATGTCAAGGTCTATTTTCCCCAAACTTCACCGGTGTTCACATTTGGGCATATTGAGTATTCATGCCAAGTTTGGTCCTGATTCATCATTGTTTGAGTCCACAGTGCTCTCTGGATGTAGGTGAACTACAACTCCAAAACTCAAGGTTAATGCCCACCAAACCTTCCAGTTTTTTCTGTTGGTCATGTGTGCCAAGTTTAGTTCAATGCCATCGTTGGTGGAGTTCAAATGCTCTTTGATTGTAGGGGAACTATAAATCCCAGCAACTGCAACTCCGAATTGACGAAATCATCCCCCCACCCCAACCTCACCAGTATTCAGATTTGGGCGTATCGGGTATTCATGCCAAATTTAGTCCAGTGAATGAAAATACATCCTGCATATCTGATATTTACATTACAATCCATAACCGTTGCAAAATTGCAGTTATGAAGTAGCAATGAAAATAATTATGGTTGGTGTAGGTTTTTTGGGGGCTATATGGCCATGTTCTAGAGGCATTCTCTCCTGATGTTTTGCCTGCATCTATGGCAAGCATCCTCAGAGGTAGTGAGGTCATGAAAGCCTACGACAATTATGGTTGGGGTCACGACAACAGGACGAACCGTATTGTGGGGTCGCGACACTGGGAAGGTTGAGAACCACCGTTTTACTAGAACCCACTGAAGACTGACAGGTTGGAGGTTCGAATTCAGGGAGAGCATGGATAAGCTCCCTCTGTCAGCTCCAACTCACCATGCTGGGACATGAGAGAAGCCTCCCACAGGATGGTATAACATCAATCAACTGGGCATCTCCTAGGCAACATCCTTCCAGACAACCAATTTTCTCACACCAGAAGTGACTTGCACTTTTTCAATTTCCTCCTGACACATACATAAAAAAAAACTAAAAGCGGAAGAAACAAGGAAAAATAGACATGATCCAGAGTTCTAAATGGTTAAGAGTTACTTCAGTTGCAAAACCAGGGAGGAAGCATGCATGTAAGATGCATCACCCACCCTCCTCCCACCCGGACGCCCCGGGAAAGAGCTCCAAGGCTGCAGAAGGTGGGGTTTCCTGATGGGCTCTCTAGAGAGGAAGCAGGCTTCCTCTCTAGAGGAGAGGAACACACATACAGTGTGCTGTATGTGTGTGGGGGGAGACACACACAAAGCAGGGCTGCCTCCCCTTTCCTCCCCAGCCTCACCCTCCCATCGGAGCCCAGCCTGACATCATCTGGATAAACCCAGCCAAGAGTGGGGGTGTGGGGCGGGGCGTGGAACAATCTCCGGATCTAGAATTGCGCCGCTGGACATGGGAAACTCTCCTAAAAATTGCAATTTGGGGGAGAGAAAAGGAGGAGAAAGTATCTAAGTTGTCATGGCTCTGTTGCTTCTTCACCCTCCTCTTCTCTACCTTGATCTCCCCAATTCTGCTTTGGTCCTCCAAGCAAAGAATGGGGTTTTGTCTCCCCTATAGACATCTAGCAAGAGGAAGACACACTGAACAAGATCTTGCTGCACCATAAAGCCATCCCCTCCCCATTAAGATTTCAAGAAATACGCAGGGTAGAGTTTCACTTCTTCCCATATTGGAATGATCAAGCTGTGAAGCTCAAGGGAGCCAGGGCTTTTGGCTAACCTGCAGGTGGGTAAAGTGTGGCCTATGCGCCATGCTTGCCACTCCGAGGCTTGAAATAAAAACCCAAAGTGCATGAATGGGAATTTTTGCCATGACTGAATAAAAATAAATTTTCTTAATCTATTGCATGCCCAGGAGAGGCCCTTATCAAGGACTCCATTGCATGTTAAGTGGGGTACAAGGGTATTCATAGAATCATAGAATCAAAGAGTTGGAAGAGACCTCATGGGCCATCCAGTCCAACCCCCTGCCAAGAAGCAGGAATATTGCATTCAAATCACCCCTGACAGATGGCCATCCAGCCCCTGTTTAAAAACTTCCAAAGAAGGAGCCTCCACCACACTCCGGGGCAGAGAGTTCCACTGCTGAACGGCTCTCACAGTCAGGAAGTTCTTCCTCGTGTTCAGATGGAATCTCCTATCTTGTAGTTTGAAGCCATTGTTCCGCGTGGAATCTCCAAGGAAGCAGAAAACAAGCTTGCTCCCTCCTCCCTGTGGCTTCCTCTCACATATTTATACATGGCTATCATATCTCCTCTCAGCCTTCTCTTCTTCAGGCTAAACATGCCCAGCTCCTTAAGCCGCTCCTCATGGGGCTTGTTCTCCAGACCCTTGATCATTTTACTCACTCTCCTCTGGACACATTCCAGCTTGTCAATATCTCTCTTGAATTGTGGTGCCCAGAATTGGGCACAATATTCCAGGTGTGGTCTAACCAAAGCAGAATAGAGGGGTAGCATTACTTCCCTAGATCTAGACACTATGCTCCTCTTGATGCAGGCCAAAATCCCATTGGCTTTTTTTGCTGCCATATCACATTGTTGGCTCATGTTTAACTTGCTGTCCACGAGGACTGAAAATACGCCTATAGAAGAACATCGACCTTGGAAAACCATGACTCCCAGGACTGCACAGCATGGAGACATGGCATAATGATGATGATAAAGATAATAAATATAATAAATAATAATAAAGTCGACAACAGATCCCAAATGTAGACTCTGCAAGGAAGCAAATGAAACAATAAATCACATCCTCAGCAGCTGCAAGAAGATTGCGAAGACAGACTACAAGCAGAGGCATAACACAGTTACCCAGATTATTCATTGGAACCTGGGCCACAAATACCATCTGCCTGTGACAAAGAACTAGTGGGATCACAAGCCTGAAAAATTACAGAAAATGAACACGTCCAACTACTCTGGGACTTCCAAATTCAGACAGACAGAGTTTTGGAGCACAATACTCCTGACCTCACGACTGTGTTAAAAAACAAAGTATGGATTGTCGATGTTGCAATCCCAGGTGACAGCAGGATTGAAGAGAAACAACTGGAAAAGCTGACACGATATGATTTAAAGATCGAAATGCAAAGACTCTGGCACAAGCCAGTAAAGGTGGTCCCAGTGACCTTGGCCTGCACTTAAACACAATTGGCGCTGACAAAATTTACCATCTGCCAGCTGCAAAAGGCCACCTTACTGGGATCTGAACACATTATTTGCCGATACATCACACAGTCCTAGACACTTGGGAAGGATCCGACGTGGGATCCAATACAACAGCTATTTAAAGTGGGGCCTGATTGATTTTATTCTCCAGTGCAGATGCACCCAGAGATAGGCTTGGCTCCTCCCATAATTTCCCCTCCCACAAATTGGGGGAACGTTTCATTTTAAACCCCGAAGCAACAAATGCCATCACATTACAGAATTAACCAAACATCCGGATCATTACCAAAGATCCACTTCCCCACATTTGAAAAGAATGCTGGGCCCTGCACTGAAAATATGCAAAGAATGCTGTATCCTACACTTGAATCCAACCTAATGTGTTGAGAACAGTGGCTTAGCACATTTTAAGTGTAGCACTCAGCGGTATTTAGTAAATGTGATGAAGTGGTAAAACAGAAAGTGAACAGGAAGGCTCCAAGGTTGCCCACTCTTGCTTTAAACACAGTGTTTCTCAACCTTCCTAATGCTGTGACTCCTAAATACCTGATACACCCAAATTTGAATACTTGTGGGCTTGGGGATTTGGTGGGCATTGACCTTAAGCTTTGGAGTTGTAGTTCACCTACATCCATGGGGCACTGTGGACTCAAACAATGATGGATCTGGACCAAACTTGGCACAGATACTCAATATACCCAAATTTGAACACTGGTGGAATTTGGGGAAAATAGACCTTGACATTTGGGAGTTGTAGTAGTTGGGATTTATAGTTCACCTACAATCATTCTGGATTCCAACAAAGGAATTGAATCAATCTTGGCACACAGAACTCCCATGACCAACAGAAAATACTGGAAAGGTCTGGTAGGCATTGGCCTTGAGTTTTGGAGTTGTAGTTCACCCACATCCAGAGAGCACTGTGGACTCAAACAATGATGGATCTGGACCAAACTTGGCATAAATACACGATATGCCCAAATGTGAACACTGGTGAAGTTTAGAGGAAAATAGACCTTGACATTTGAGAGTTGTAGTTGCTGGGATGTATAGTTCACCTACAATCAAAGGGCCCCTTGAACCCCACCAATTGGGCCAAACCTCCCACACAGAACTCCCATGACCAACAGAAAATACTGGAGGGATTTGGGGGGAATTGATTTCGGGGAGATGTAGTTCGCCTACCTGCGGAGAGCACTGTGTTCCTAAGACCATCAGAAATATGTGTTTTCTGGTGGTCTTTGGCGATCCCTCTGACATCTCCCCTCGTGACCCCCCCAGGGGTCCCAACTCCCAGGTTGAAAAATGTTGTAGTAAAAGATAGGGTATGCTGCATTAGGCATGGGAGGGGGGACTCTGGTTTGGGAAGAAAGATTCAGGGCTGATGTTCAGTGCCAGGCCATAGCTGGTTCTTTCTGGGCAGCTTCTTCGTAGCCCTGTTGGCACAGATGTTTGCCCTCTTCCCACCCACCTGTGCTTGCAAGGAATTCTTTTGGATGGAGGGACTGGGTGTTCCACAGCTGGGAACAGCTGCTGCAGTGCTGGGTTTCAGAGGAGGAAGAGGGTTTCTCTGGAAGGAATCCAACCATAGCTATTCTGAGTATATCCAGCCATAGCTTCAAGGAGAGAGATGGGGAGGGGGCTTGCTTGGACCCCTTTTCAACCATAACTGTGCTTATTGTGAGTTTTCTGGGCTGTATGGCCATGTTCCAGAAGCATTCTCTCCTGACGTTTCACCTGTATCTATGGCAGGCATCCTCAAAGGTTGTGAGGATTTGTCATCTCGATCACATTCTGATGTCCTGCAATCATCACAAGCTGATAAGAGGGGTTTTTTTTCCACGACTTGAGAAACTCCAAATCACTTCTGGCGTGAGAGAATTGGCCTTCTGCAAGGATGTTGCCCAGGGGATGCCCAGATGTTTTACCATCCCGTGGGAGGCTTCTCTCATGTCCCCTCATGGGAAGCTGGAGCTGACAGACAGGAGCTCACCCTGCTCCCCAGATTCGAACTGCTGACCTTTCAATCCAGCAGGCATCCTCAGAGGTTGTGAGGTTGGAAATTAGGAAAATTTGGTTTATATATCTCTGAAATGTCCAGGGTGGAAGAAAGAACTCTTTTCTGCTTGAGGCAAGTGTTACTGTTGCAATTGGCCTCCTTGATTAGCATTTAATGTTATTGCAGTTTCAAGGTCTGGCTTCTTACTGCCTGGGGGAATCTTTCATTGGGAGGTAATTAGCTGTTCCTGATTGTTTGTTGATAGTAATTCCCCTATTTTTGAATGTTGTTCTTTGTTTACTGTCCTGATTTTAGAGTTCTTTAATACTGGTGGCCAGATTTTGTTCATTTTCATGTTTCCCTCCTTTCTGTTGAAATTGTCCACATGCTTATGGATTTCAGTGGCTTTTCTGTGTAGTCTGGCATGGTGGTTGTGAGAGTGGTCCAGCTTTTCTGTGGTCTCAGATAATATGCTGTGTCCAGGTTGGTTCATCAGGTGCTCTTCTATGGCTGACTTCTCAGGTTGAATTAGTCTGCAATGCCTTTCATGTTCCTCGATTCATGTTTGGACAATGCTGTGTTTAGTGGTCCCTATGTAGACTTGTCCACAGCTGCACAGTGTACGGTAGACTCCTGTAGAGGTGAGAGGCTCCCTCTTGTCCTTTGCTGAACGTAGCATTTGTTGGATTTTATTGGTGGGTCTGTAGATCCTTTCATAGAATCATAGAGTTGGAAGAGACTTCGTGGGCCATCCAATCCAACCCCCTGCCAAGAAGCAGGAAAATCGCATTCAAAGCACCCCCGACAGATGGCCATCCAGCCTCTGTTTCAAAGCCTCCAAAGAAGGAGCCTCCACCACACTCTGGGGCAGAGAGTTCCACTGCTAAACAGCTCTCACAGTCAGGAAGTTCTTCCTCATGTTCGGACGGAATCTCCTTTCTTGTAGTTTGAAGCCATTGTTCCGCGTCCTAGTCTCCAGGGCAGCAGAAAACAAGCTTGCTCCCTCCTGCCTAGGACTTCCTCTCACATATTTATGCATGGCTCTCATCATGTCTCCTTTCAGCCTTCTCCTCTTCAGACTAAACATGCCCAGCTCTTTAAGCCGCTCCTCATAGGGCTTATTCTCCAGACCCATGATCATTTTAGTCGCGCTCCTCTGGGCACATTCCAGCTTGTCAACAGCTCCCTTCAATTGTGACGCCCAGAATTGGACACAGTATTCCAGATGTGGTCTGACCAAGGCAGTTGTGTTTCTTCATGAGCTTCCCTATACAGTCTGTAGTTCCCTTGATGGATGTGCTTAAAAGCTGAGGATGGGGAAGGGGAGTAGAAGAGAAGGGGGGTGTAGGCTTGGCTGCTCTCAATGTCTGAGCGAGTAAGAAGGGGAGTGAAGGCCGTAATGGGGTGGGGGTGGGGGTGGTCTACTTTGAGGCTCAGTCTCAGCGCCTGGTTTTGGGGAGGAGAGCAGAGGCGAGGAAAAACTCGAGAAGAAGCAGTAAGTCTCCTCCTTGGGGTGTGAACAACAGGTATCTCAGTGCAGCCAGGTATCCTAGGAGGGCAGCACCTGGTATGGTGGGCACGGGGCTCTATGGGATAGTGCAACCATTCAGAGTTGCATGGGACAAATGCAGCGGGAGGGCACTAGTGAGCAAACCCGGGAAAAGTTTGGCGACTTGTAGAAGAGGAGAGAGAAGGAGGAGGGTTTCGGGCCGCAGGGCAGATGCGCTGCCAAATGACAGTGCTGCCTGACGTCTTAACAAATACTCACTCCAAGGGGGGCTGGGTTGGGTTGGGTTGTGGTGGCCGCTTGGGGGACTTTAACAGAACCTACTTTCTCGCTGGCACCCAGTTTTGGGGTGTGGGGTTGCAGAGGGGTGGAGCTGCCCTTCCAAGGAAGGTCTTTCCAACCCAGTGCCAAGGAAGGAAGGCGACTGGGTTTCCTCTGAGCTGGTGAAAAGGAGCCGAAGAGTTAACATCTCCGACTGTGGTCCCTCGTAAACATTGTTGTTGGCTCGGTGCCCACCCACCCCCTACCCCCACCCCGCTGCCCAGCAGACTGCTTTCAATTAGCCGTGGGTCCCTGTGTTCACGGTGGGTGCCGTGCTCTATCCCCGGCTGGTCTCTTTGTTTGCTCACTCATTCGTTCGTTCATTCACTGGGAGACATGGTCCTGGATTGGCACCTCTGGCACCTCCTGATTGCCGTGGTCTTCCTGCTCAGCTGGTGTCACCTGCCGGGGGATTCCCAGCGACTCAAGGTCTTCTTTACTCCCATGGTCTGCCGTGTGCATTGCAATGGAGGGCGTTGCACTAACCACTGTGAGCAGGGCAATGCTACCACCTTGTACAGTGGGGAGAACGGACGGCCAGCTGAGGGAGGCCCTGGATTCCGCGTCTGTGAGTATTTCTTCAGGGACCTCGGAGACCACTTGGTCAGGTGGTCGCACTCAATGGTCCTTGTGATCTTTTCCAACTCTTTGATTCTATGATTCTGTGACTTCTTGTCCTACCTTGTCATGGTAGTTGTATATGTCACCTGCTGGACCAGATTCTAGGTAGGCTAACTGGGCAACTCCTGTAGGTGAGCAGAGTGCGATCCGTAAGCATATTTCAGATATAGTGTCACTCTGTTTCATGCTCTCTCTTTCCCATGCATTCTGATACTCATCTATCAGCACATTCACTCCCTGTACTGGGTTGCAGTGAGTTTTCTGGGCTGTATGGCCATGTTCCAGAAGCATTCTCTTCTGACATTTTGCCTGCATCTATGGCAGGCATCCTCAGAGGTTGTTGAGGTCTGTTGGAAACTAGGAAAATGGAGTTCATATATCTGTGGAATAATGTCCAGGGTAGGAGAAAGAACTCTTGTGTGCTTAAGGCAGGAATGTTGCAGTTGGCCACCTTGATTACCATTTCATTGTCGTGTAGCTTCAAGTTCTGGCTGCTTACTGCTTGGGGGAATTATTGGTTGGGAGGCGATTAGCTGGCCCTGATTGTTTCTTGTTTGGAATTCCCTTGTTTTTGGGTGAAATAACTCTTGTCTGCTTGAGGTGCATGTGAATGTTGAAACTGGCCACCTTGATTAGCATTTCATCGCCTTGCAGCTTCAAGGTCTGGCTGCTTCCTGCCTGGAGGAATCCTTTATTGGGAGGTAATTAGCTGATCCTGATTCTTTCTTGTCTGGAATTCCCGTATTTTTCAGTGTTGTTCTTTATTTACTATCCTGATTTTAGAGTTTTTAAATACTGGTAGCCAGATTTTGCTCATTTTCATGGTTTCCTTCTTTCTTTTGAAATTGTCCACATGCTTGTGGATTTCAATGGCTTCTCTGTGTCATCTGACATGGGGGTTGTTAGAGTGGTCCAGCCTTTCTGTGTTCTCAAATAATATTCTGTGTCCAGGTTGGTTCATCAGGTGCTCTGCTATGGCTGACTTCTCTGGTTGAATGAGTCAGCAGTGCCTTTCATGTTCCTTGGTTTGTGTTTGGGCAATGCTGCTGCGTTTGGTGGTCCTTATGTAGACTTGTCCACAGCTGCATGTCATAAGGTAGACTCCTGCAGAAGTAAGAGGATCTCTCTTGTCCTTTGCTGAACGTAGCATTTGTTGGATTTTCTTCGTGGGTCAAGGAACATGAAAGGCACTGCAGACTACTTCAACCAGAGAAATCAGCCATAGCATAGTACTTGCTGGACTGCTCTAACAACTACCATGCCAGCTAACAACTTCCAACAAAGGATTCCCCCAGGCAGCAACCAGCCAGGTTTTGAAGCTGCAAGGCCATTCAATGCTAATCAAGGTGGCCAGTTGCAACATTCACACCTGACTCCAACAGACAAGAGTTCTTTTTCCCACCCTGGACATTCCAGAGATATATAAACCCCACTTGCCTAGTTTCCAACAGACCCCTCAACCTCTGAGGGTGCTTGCCATAGATGTGGGTGAAATGTCAGGAGAGAATGCTTTTAGAACATGGCCATACAGCCCAGAAAACTCACAGCAACCCAGTACAGGGAAGGAATGTGCTGATAGATGAGTATCAAGATGCATGGGAACCTGACCAGGCAGGAATAAGCTAGACCTTGAAACTGCTAGGCCATTAAATGCTAATCAAAGTGACCAATTGAAAAATTCAAACTTGCCTCAAGCAGACAAAAGTTCTTGCTTCCACCCTGGACATTCCACAGATGTATAAACCCCATTTTCCTAGTTTTCAACAGACCCCTCAATCTCTGAGTATGCTTGCCATAGATGTGGGTGAAATGTCAGAAGAGAATGCTTCTGGACCGTGGCTATACAGCCCAGTGCCTTCGACAATACATACTCCCTGAACCATTGCTTTTTGGGCACGGCTTCGACTTATGCCCTTCCAGGTGACACTGTATGGGCATAGAAGTCTTGGGAGAGATATTTGGGACCAGCTGCTGACTTCTTACTCATGTTTTGCACCAGTTTCTTGTCCTTGGCATCAACACAGGCACACATCTGCCAGGTTTCTGGCAATTTCTCAAGAGCAGAGCAGGACAGTATTCTCTCTCCCCCTTCCTACCCACTGGACCAGCTGTCCTCAGCTGGCCTTTCTTCCTTCTTCCCTCCTCATCTTCTTCATCTGTCCTGCCTGGCTCTCCTTCACTTACTTGCCCACTTGCCCATACCCGGAGCCCTCCCGGTCTTTGGCCACAAAGGACATCCACTCCCCTTTACCTGAATCAGTGCCTCAAATGTCCCTGTCCTGTAATATAGATGGGCAGGTGCCATATATGCACTGGGGCATGATCCACACAGGACTAGTGATGTGAAACATTGGAGACATATTAGGTCATGTGGGGAAAACAGCAGTAGGAGCTTGTGGTGAAAGGAACCTGAACATAATTATTCTCAGGATATTTCTGGAATGAGTTCCAGGCAATACATTTTAAGGTCAAGATAAAGGTTTCCCTTTGACATTAAGTCCAGTCGTGTCCGGCTCTGGGTGGTGGTGCTCATCTCCATTCTAAGCCGAAGAGCTGGCATTGCACATAGACGCCTCCAAGGTCATGTGGCCAGCATGACTGCATGGAGCACCATTACCTTCCCTCCGGAGTAGTACCATTTGATCTACTCGCATTTGCATTTTTTTTCAAAGCTGGAGCTAACAGTGGGAGCTCACCTGCACCCTGGATTCGAACTGCCAACCTTTCGGTCCGCATGTTCAGCAGTGCCACTGGGGACAATGTATTTTGGATAGGGCAAATGAGTGAGAGCTCCTAAAACTGGAATGAGGTTGAAATGTTGCCTTCACCTCCCCTATTGAGCTCCCAGTGGCGCAATGGGTTAAACCCTTGTGCCGACAGTACTGAAGACTAACAGGTCGGAGGTCCGAATCTGGTGAGAGTTTGGATGAGCTCCCTCTGTCAGCTCCAGCTCCCCTTGCAGGGACATGAGAGAAGCCTCCCACGAGGACGATAAAACATCAAAAATCCATATGTCCCCTGGGCAACATCTTTGCAGATGGCCAATCTCTCACACCAGAAGCGACTTGCAGTTTCTCAAGTTGCTCCTGACACACACACATCTTCCCTATTGATGCTGCTCCAAACCTTTTATATAGTGGCCATTTCTAGAAGCTGTTTGGCATGAGGGATGTGTGCTTGCTGCCATATATAATCCTATTCCCCTTTTCTCCTTGCTCCTGGCCATGTTTCCATTTGCTGCTGCTTCTTCCCTGCTTCTTCCTCCTTCTCCTTTTTGCATCCTATTGCCAGGGCTTCATTCCGAAGACCCCAGATCTACCCAGAGCCTCTTTCAGGGCTGGAGTGGAGAATGCGGAGGATAAACAGAAGACTGGCATTGTGCCACAGCCAGATGGAACCAGCTGTTTTCAGCAGGCGAGAAGCCAGGCTGCCTGGGCTCCATCCCTGGGTCCAGATTCATAGAGAGGCTCTTGCCTGAGGGCAGGAGATGGTTGTGTTGCTGTGCGGCCGTATGGCAAGAAAGTTGGCAGAATGCAAAGCTCCCAATTTGCCTTTGATATCCCTAAGAGGCACCATGGACTGTGCAACATGGTTGGTTTGGAAGGGATGTATTAGACCAATGTTTCTCAACCTGGGGGTTAGGACCCCTGGGGGGATCGCGAAGGGGTGTCAAAGCGGTCACCAAAAACCATCAGAAAACACAGTATTTTCTGTTGGTCATGGGGGTTCTGTGTGCCAAGTTTGGCACAATTCCATCATTGGTGGTGTTCAGAATGTTCTTTGATTGTAGGTGAACTATAAATCCCAGGAACTACAACTCCCAAATGTCAAGGTCAAGGTCTATTTTCCCCATTTGGGAATGTTGAGTATTCTTGCCAAGTTTGGTCCAGATCGATCATTGTTTGAGTCCACAGTGCTCTCTGGATGTAAGTGAACTACAACTCCACAACTCAAGGTCAGTGCCCACCAAGCCCAGTATTGTCTGTTGATCATGGGAGTTTTGTGTGGCAAGTTTGGTTCAATTTCCTTGTTGGTGGGGTTTAGAATGCTCTTTGATTGTAGGTGAACTATACATCCCAGGAACTACAACTCCCACATGTCAAGGTCTATTTTCCTCAAACTCCACTAGAGTTCAAATTTGGGAATGTTGAGTATTCTTGCCAAGTTTGGTCCAGATCGATCATTGTTTGAGTCCACAGTGCTCTCTGGATGTAAGTGAACTACAACTCCACAACTCAAGGTCAGTGCCCACCAAGCCCAGTAATTTCTGTTGATCATGGGAGTTTTGTGTGGCAAGTTTGGTTCAATTTCCTTGTTGGTGGGGTTCAGAATGCTCTTTGATTGTAGGTGAACTATAAATCCCAGCAACTACAACTCCTAAATGACAAAATCAATCCCCCAACCCCACCAGGATTTGGGCATATTGCGTATTTGTGCCAAATTTGGTCCAGTGAATGAAAAGACATCCTGCATATGTGATGTTTACGTTATGATTCAGAACAGTAGCAAAATTATAGTTATGAAGTAGCAGCGAAAATAATGTTATGGTTGAGGGTCCCCACAACATGAGGAACTGTATCAAGGGGTCGCGGCATTAGGAAGGTTGAGAACCACTGTGTTAGACTTTTCATTCACTTGCCTTCTCCATTGTGCTGTTTTCCTCAATTTAATGTTACCCAGATCTGGCGTGTGTGCGCAAAATGGGGAGTAAAGATGGACCATGCAGTTCTGCTCTGGCACGTTCTGTCTCTCTTGCTTTTGCCGCAGATTCTCCTTTTATTGGGACTGCGACATTTATGGAGAAGGGCTGAGGTGGAACATGCCTTTGGCTCCCCACACGCTAATTGATATCAGCCTCAGTCCTCCAGGGAGTTTTCTTCCACATGCCTTGCAGAAAGGAACGGAGCTGTGCCACTCGTTTTGAGAAAGCTGCTGCATGGAGGGGAGAGCCCTGATGGGACCATGGCCTCTTGGCAGATTGGTCAGTGAGGCTTGTCTTTTCTTGCCAGATCCTGCTCTTTGAGCTGCTCCAAAGCCATCTCCTCCCTGCATGGAGGAGGCTTCTTCTGCTGGCACTCCGCTTGCTTCCACGGAGGCTCCAGATGTCCCCGGTCCTGCAGCCAGCCAATCTCTCCATGAGACACAGTCCTCCCCTCAATGCCAGTACAGTACACCCAGGCTTTCCATGGTTTAGCACAGTGTTTCTCAACCTTCCTAATGCTGCAACCCCTTAATACAGTTCCTCATGTTGTGGTGACCCCCAACCATAACATTATTTTTGCTACTGTTATGAATTGTAATGTAAATTTCTGATATGCAGGGTGTATTTTCATTATATGAACCAAATTCAGCACAAATAACCAATATGTCCAAATTTGAATACTGGTGGGGTTGGGGCGGGGGGGGGGGGGGGTGATTTTGTCATTTGGAAGTTGTAGTTGCTGGGATTTATACTTACTTCACTTACAATCAAAGAGCATTCTGAACTCCACCAACTTGCCACACAGAACTCCCATGAGCAACAGAAAATGCTGGAAGGATTTGGTGGGCATTGACCTTAAGCTTTGGAGTTGTAGTTCACCTACATCCATGGGCACTTTGGACTCAAGCAATGATGGATCTGGACTAAACTTGCAAACTTAACATTAATGCTCAATATGCCCAAATGTGAACACTGATGGAGTTTGGGGAAAATAGACCTTGGCATTTGCTAGTTGCAATTGCTGGGATTTATAGTTCACCTACAATCAAAGAGCATTTTGAACTCCTCCACAATGGAATTGAACCAAACTTGCCACAAAGAATTCCCATGACCAACAGAAAATACTGGAAGGGTTTGGTGGGAATTGATCTTGAGTTTGAGAGTTGTAGTTCACCTATGTCCAGAGAGCCCAGTGGACTCAAATAATGAAGGATCTGGACCAAACCTGGCACAAATAATCAATATGCCCAAATGTGAACACTGGTGGAGTTTGGGGAAAATAGACCTTTACATTTTGGAGTTGTCGTTGTTGGGATTTATAGGTCACCTACAATCGAAGAGCATTCTGAACCCCATGAACAATAGAATTAGGGCAAACTTCCCACACAGAACCACCATGACCAACAGAAAATACTGTGTTCTCTTATGGTCTTTGGTGACCCTTCTGTCACCCCTTTGCCGCCACCCCGCCCCAGGGGTCCCGATCCCCAGGTTGAGAAAAGCTGGTTTAGCTGAACCATGCATTATCACAAATGGATTGAGAAACTTCAAGTCGCTTCTGTTGTGAGGGAATTGACTATCTGCAAGGACGTTGCCTAGGGGATGCCTGGATGTTTGATGTTTTACCATCCTGTGGGAGGCTTCTCTCATGTCCCCGCATGAGGAGCTAGAGCTGACAGACAGGAAGTCACCCCACTTCCCGGATTTGAACTGCCAACCTTTCGGTCAGCAGTCCTACAAGGCTGGTATGCATATAGGGATGGGAAAGATCCTTTGTTCATGGCACACTTGATCATCTCTCCTGCAATTGAGTTGGGCAGCGCTTTTCTGGAGGATACTCCGTTTTATATCATGTGCTCTTCCTACTTCCAAACCCAGGCTTAATAATACTCCTTATCCTAAGTATTGAAGATCGGGTCCTCCTATTCAGTTGCATGAGTTCCAGCTGCCCAGAGATGTCAACACCAACATTTTAACCTGTGATAGGTGGAGAGGCAGAAAATGATTCCCCCTCTTTTGACCTGAGAAGATACAGTTGCCTCCGTGCTGCTCTGGCCTTCTGGTTGGGTAGAAGTCATTGGCATTGCACCAGCTGGAGAGGCTGCTGGAAAGAGCTGTGCTTTTGAGGGAGCGTGGCATTTTTGAGTGCCAGGCAACCGTCCTTCCTGGTGACGTCACTCCTGTCAAGGCAAACTTGGGACACGGGGAAGGAAGGAGAGGGTGACAGCAAAACAAGATTGGAGTGAAGGGCTTTCTGAAACCCAACAGCATCTCTAGTTCCTGCTGGTGATGTGATGCTCATAAAAACAATATCTGGAATGCAGTTGTTGTTTTATGTATGCCAAAGTTCTTCCATGGAAACAGCTGGCTGTTTTTTGTCTGTGAGCAATGTCCACATTTGGTGCAAGATTTTATTTATTTATTGTATCAGGAGCGAACCAAGGGTACAGTTGTAATGTATTTTTAAGAACACAGAGTTTAAAAACTTGGCAATTAGATGCAGGCGAAATGTCAGGAGAGAATGCTTCTGGAACATGGCCATAAAGCCCAAAAAACTTGCAGCCACCCATATTGGAGTGCCTCTGGTGTTGCTATAAGGAGGTCCTCCATTGTGCATGTGGCAGGGCTCAGACTGCATTGTAATAGATGGTCTGTAGTTTACTCTTCTCCACACTCACATGTCGTGGACTCCACTTCATGGCCCCATTTCTTAAGGTTGGCTCTGCATCTCGTGGTGCCAGAGAGCAGTCTGTTCAGCACCTTATCGCTCAATCTTCTCTGTGCCCAGGAGGGAGTCTCTCATTTGGTATCAGCCATGGATTGAGGTTCCTGGATTTAGCCTGTAGACATCGTGTGATGATACAGTATGTCTCATTAAGAGCCACATCCACTGTTTAAACGTGGTGAGATGTTTTCCACACTGCGCATGTGTATTCAGCAGCAGAGTAGCAAAGCACAAGGGCAGATGTCTTCACTATGTCTGGTTGTGATCCCCAGGCTGTGCCAGTCAGCTTTCGTATGATATTGTTTTTAGCACCCACTTTTTGCTTGATATTCAAGCAAAAAAGTAAGCTGGAGCATGTTTCGAGGTAACTCTCAGATATTTGGGTGTTCTGCAATGCTCCAGTGGGATTTCTTTCCAGGTAATCCTCAGAGCTCGAGATGCTCTTAAGATGAAAAGCACATGTCTGTATTTTAGATAGAATCAGCTGGTTTTCCCCGTAGTAACATGAGAGAAGCCTCACTGCGTGATCGTAACATATTCGGGTGTCCCCTGGGCAACGTCTTTGTAGACAGCTGATTCAGTGCTGAATGCGGGACTTTTCTGAGAGCAGATGTACACTGAGCTAACTTGCCCAGTGCAGACACATGTTGACCTGACACCCCCTCCCCAAATACACATATAAACCCATCTTAATGCCCAGCAGTTAAATTCGATGAAATAAATCTGTTCAGCTGCCAATTGGAAGGCAAGGAATTATGTTCCCAGCTCGCCAGCAAGCAACGATGCAGCAAGGAATTAAAATATGTGTGTTAGGCGAGTGGGCTTATTAACAAAAGACCCTCCACATAAATGTACAGCAGAGTAACTTATTAGCAGCAGTATGACCCAGCACCAGTAGCACAAAGTGATAAAAAGAACAAAAAAATTCACAGACCAATGTCGCCTCTTCCATAGGAGGCTTTTATTTGCTATTTACAAGAACAAGGTTTCCACAACACAAATAAATTTCAACCTTCACACTGGAGCTTCACACATGAGGCCTTACACACAGCTTTACACACAAGGCTATCAATCTGGGGCATCTTTCACTGAAGCTTCTCACACCAGGCCCTCTCCTAGACTAAGGCCTACCTCACACTCTGAGGCCTACCTCACAGAGAAGCCTCCTCACACACAGGTGTTCTTTCACAGATGAAGGCCTATCTCACACTGTGAGGCTTTCTCTCAGATGGAGACCTTTCTCCCACTGAGGTTCATCTCAGACTGACTGCTACAAAGCTACAGGCACACCTGCTTATATAGAACTGCAGCTTTTGCTGAGTTATTGCATCCATTGCATCCAGCTTTACACACAAGGCCATCAACCTGGGGCTTCTTTCACACCAGGCCTTCTCACACCAGGCCTTTTCCTAGACTAAGGCCTACATCACACTGTGATGCCTACCTCACAGAGAACCTCCTCACACAAACTGCGGTGTTCTCTCACAGACGAAGGCCTACCTCACACTGAGGCCTTCTCTCATACTGAGACCTTTCTTCCACTGAGATTCACCTCAGACTGACTGCTACTACACTACAAGCACACCTACTTATATAGAACTGCAGCTTTTGCTGAGTTATTGCATCCAGCTTTACACCCAAAGACATCAACCTGGGGCTTCTTTCACCAAAGCTTCTCACACCAGGCCTTCTCACACAAGGCCTTCTCCTAGACTAAGGCCTACATCACACTGTGAGGTCTACCTCACAGAGAAGCCTCCTCACAAAGATCAAGGAGTTCTCTCACAGATGAAGGCCTATCTCACACTGTGAGGCTTAACTCACAGAGAAGGCTCCTCACACAAACTAGGCCTTCTCCTAGACTAAGGCCTACCTCACACTGTGAGGTCTTCTTTCAGACTGAGACTTTTCTCCCATTGAGGTTCACCTCAGACTGACTTCTAAGCTATAGCCACACCCGCTTATATAGAACTGCAGCTTTTGCTGAGTCAATGCATCCATTTAACCCTTTCAGTGCTTGACTCACATTTTTGTAAGCGTTCTCTCACAGATGAAGGCCTACCTCACAATGTGAGGCCTTCTCTCAGACTGAGACCTTTCTCCCACTGAGGTTCACCTCAGACTGACTGCTGCTACTAAGCTACAGCACACACGCTTATATAGAGTCATTGCATCCATTTAACCCTTTCAGTGCTTAACTCACATTTTTGTATTTAAAATACCTAGTTAATTTTTAATATTTCTGACAACGCGTTCTGCTTCTGATTGTTGCAGCCTCTCTGACTAGTTCAAGGAACTGAAAATATGTCCTTCCTTGTGCCCTGAGTGGAAGCTAAACTGACCTTTTTTGCCAATTATGACAGCTGGCTTTTAAGATGAGTGGTGGGGCATTTACTGAATACAACAAAGTTATTTATTTATTTATTTACCATATTTATATACCGCCCCTCTCAGCCCGAAGGTGACTCAAGGCAGTTTACAATCGGCCATCAATGCCATCAAAACATAAACTATAATTTATAAACATTAACATATAATATAGACCATATAAAAGCAGTAGAAACAATGTAAGAGATCATGGGTTTAGGTGTGGGGTCCTTTTTCAAAGAAATCCACAGAGTCCAATATGCTCATGTAATACACCGTTTATTCAAGCTGATTGGCATGAGGCGAACAGACAGCACTTCTGCAAATGCTTCCACAGACTGCCACGCCCCTCCTCGGCTTTTGCAAACCTTTATACTCAGGTAATACAAGGGGTTTTTTGGTCATGGAAAGTACTCTCTTTCCAGCCCCCCTCCCTTGACCTTTTGATAGAAAGTACCTTCTTGCACCTGCAGACTTTGCGCTTAACAACAAACTAACTTCCTATGTAAGCTCAAACTTTGTATGACCTCTACATGGCACCTCTTGTTCTTAAAACATTTTCCTCTGTGCTACAGGGAAAATGTTTTAAAGGGAGGGGGTACATTTCTTATGTTTCTTTACTAAAGGCTTTAACTATTGCTAATTTCACTCAAAGCCCCTTGCTTAGCTATTGCTAATTTCACTCAAAGACCCTTTCAACAATAAAAGCCATTAAACACAAGTCCTCAAGTCCTCAGTGTCTCATTACTCATTACTTGTTACAGATCCATCACTTTTAGTTATTAGCCCGTCATTGCAATACAAACGTCTCACCATATTTGGGGATTATTTTTGCAATTGTTCTTCCACAATTCGCAAAAGGCATTGAAACAGAGCTGGGAATTTCATCACCAGTTCAATGGCATTTCTCCTTTTGTTTCCACTGGGTGTCCGAAGCCATAGAGATCCAGTTTAGCCTTAAAATGTTTTGCAATCCAGATCTTCTGGTATTTTCGTGCACACAGCAATGTGGAGAGGAGAAACCGCAAAAGAGGACAGTGGTGCTCAACATCACCCTCTGGGTCCAAGCTAGTCAAATTTCATGGAACCACAGAGCCATAAATCCTCATTTCTCAGGGCAGTGGAGAGATTGTGCCTGCTTTTGAACAACTTTGGCTCTGGCTTGCTGTCTCCAGAGAACATGGAGACAGCATGGAGACATGTGAACATGGAGACAGTGTAATGGAAGGGTATTTTTCTCATTGATTTGTTATGTCTTTTGTGTCTGGGGTCCATACATGTTGCAATGCTGCTGGTGTGTGATTCCAACCTGCTGACATAACCTCTGCCTAGCTTGACCTCCCTCTTGACATCAGTCCTGCTGAGCGACACATGCCCTTTTCCTGATCCCTTCAACAGCCTTGCCCAGACGGACTTGCTCAGGACAGCCAAGAACAACCGAGACTGTCTGGCCAGCCGCAGTTACGCCTGGGAATGTGTGGCAAAGGAGCCTTCCTCCGGGAGGCCTGGCGCTGTCCCAACTCCACACGCCTGGCATAGGAAGGGCATGGGGAGGGGGCAGCGACCCAAGTGTTGAGCATGGAGAGGGTAGTGAGCCTTCTTGGATCAGGCAGGGACATGATGCAGGTGGATTCTGTGGTGCAGGCAAGGGTCGGCAGGATAGAACAAGCCCTTGTCTTATGTATGTGTTGAAGGATACACAATTTAACCTCTCTCTCTCTCTCTCTCTTGTAAGTCTGAGGACTGAAGACTGTGAGTCCCTACACTCCCAGGTTTTAGGGTGTCAAATGACAGAGAAACGAGCTTCAAAAGCTTCCCCATTGCTGCTAATGGAACAAATCCCAACGAAACCACACCTGGAATATTGTGTCCAATTCTGGACACCACAATTGAAGAGAGATATTGACAAGTTGGAATGTGTCCAGAGGAGGGCGACTAAAATGATCAAGGGTCTGGAGAACAAGCCCTATGAGGAGCGGTTTAAAGAGCTGAGCATGTTTAGCCTGAAGAAGAGAAGGCTGACAGGAGATATGATGAGGGCCATGTATAAGTATGTGAGAAGAAGTCATTAGGGAGGAGGGAGCAAATTTGTTTTCTGCTTTCCTGGAGACTAGGACGCAGAACAATGGCTTCAAACTACAAGAAAGGAGATTCCACCTGAACATTAGGAAGAACTTCCTGACTGTGAGAACTGTTCAGCAGTGGAACTCTCTGCCCCAGAGTGTGGTAGAGACATCTTCTTTGGAAACTTTTAAACAGAGGCTGGATGGCCATCTGTCGGGGGTGCTTTGAAAGCAATATTCCTGCTTCTTGGCAGGGGGTTGGACTGGATGGCCCAGGAGGTCTCTTCCAACCCTATGATTCTATTATTCTATTCTATGAAGCTCCAGAGATTCAGATTATGAAATGAAACGGGACTTCTCCAATTCTTTAAAAAATGAAGTAAGGGCCATCCAAATTTCCAAAACAAATTACTATTCATATTTCAACCACTTCTCACACTTTGCTTACCTAGAAATTGAGTTTTCCGATGTGATGTCTTTCGGGGTTCTGATTGCTGTGAAGTTGGCTGTGAAACTGCAAGAGAGAGAGAAAATGCCATCGCATTGAGCCATGGCAGTTGAAGTGGTTTAATACTGTGTCAATTCTACAGTATGGATGCATTTTAGGCAGCTACGGCAGAACCATGTGGTTTTGTGCATACATTGTAATGTATTTTTTGGGTTTTTTTGGCTTTTTAAGTCCCTTCCACTGTGTCTTTCAGTGTTTTTATGAGTGATGGTCACTCTTTGGCCTGAGAGGTGTCTTGTGTCCAAATTTGGTGTCAATTCGCCCAGTGGTTTTTGAGTTATGTTAGTCCCGCAAATGAACGTTACATTTTTATTTATATAGAAGATTATTAAATATTTATAATATTTATATTTTAAGAATATTATTATTAAGAATAATAATGTTTATACAGAGAGATAAAGCAGGATAGACACAAATAATAATACATTGATATTAATAATAATAATAATAATAATGTGTTATTATTATTATTAATTTCTGCCCTGCTTTATTTCTCTACAAAGTGATGCAAAGTGGCTGACACTAAAAGCAATGAACCTTAAAATAGGGTTTAAAATATAGCGTATATACTCGAGTATAAGTTGGCTTGAATACAAGCCGAGGCATCTAATTTTACCACACACAAAAATGGGAAGATATATTGACTCGAGTATAAGCCGAGGGTGGGAAATGCAGCAGCTACTAGTAAATTTCAAAATAAAAATAGATACCAATAAAATTATATTAATTTAGGCATCCGTAGATTAAATGTTTTTGAATATTTACATAAAACTGTAATTCAAGATAAGACTGTCCAACTCTGATTAAACCATTATTCTAACCTTCTTTAATGTAAATATGCTTACATATCCTTCCAATAATAATAAATAGAGTAAAATAATAATAATAATAATAACAATAGAGTAAAATAATAAGGGTAATAATAACAATACAGTAAAATAATAAATGTAACAATTACAATAATAGAATAAAATAATAAATGTAATAATAACAACAATAATAAAATAATAAATGTAATAATAACAACAACAAAGTAAAATAATAAATAACCTTGACTCATGTATAAGCCGGGGAAGACTTTTTAGCCTAAAAAAAATGACTAAAAAACTAGGCTTAGACTCAAGTATATACAGTATATCGTTTAAAAACACTAAAACCATTAAACAAATTCACTAAAATACAATAAAGAGTCTGAAAGTAAATTATCTTGTTGTGGTGTAACTTTAAGTCCATTTCCAACTTAAGGTAATTATAAGGTGACTATATTGCATGATGGTGTCAAGATTTGTTCAGATGGTTTTACCATGGCCTTCCTTGGAGGCAAATAGAGTGTGACTTGCCCAAGGTTAACCAGTGGGTTTCCATGGCTGAATGGGGATCTGAACACTGGTCTAGTCCAAGACGTGAACTACAACATCACACTGGATCTCTCCCTAAAATTGGTGATACGCAAATGCCTTGAAGTGATGCATGCAAGCAAGTCAAGCCACATGCTATCATTCCACTATCGTTTTCATCTGTAGCCTTCCAAGAAAGACTAGAACATCTTTGCCGGATTGTGTCTCTGAACATAAATCCTGTGAAATTCTGCATTATTTATGCAGCCTAGTTGAGAACAACCTATTCCCAAGTCAGAAGGGAAATCTGTACAAGTTGTGTTGCTATCTAAAGAGGGTAGCAAATGAATGTGAAAGGATGATGACTGTGTCTCACAACAGCTCTTTCTCTCCCACAGTCCTGTGTCCCCTCATCTGCCAAAATGGAGGAGTCTGTCTCAAGAAGGACAAGTGCCTTTGCCCTCCCAACTGGACCGGCAAATTCTGTCACATCCCGGCCCTTCCGCATTCCCACGGACAGCCCCACATGCGCCGAGAGACTGATGCGCAGTCAGACGGGAGAGCGCAGTCCGTCACCAAGTCTGTGTACACCCTCCCCATTGCCAACCACCATGAAGAGCGTGACGGTAAGATGTAGGGTTGGGAGAAGGACCCTGAATATGAGTAGGAAGGAAAGAGAGGAAGAATGTGTTGATAGAGCATGTTCCTCAAATTCTCAGGATCTCCAGTTTGTCAGTTGAGGGAAAACACCCCACTTTCAGAAACCCTGGAAAGCTAATTCCAGTCAATAGTCAACAATACTAGGCTGGATCAATCAGTTTTCACTTGGTACATGGCAATCTTTAATATTCCTATTGTCTGAGTGCTAATGTTGGGATCCAACCCCACACTGCCTAAGTCTCAAGTCCCCAATGAGGAGCTTAGTATACACAAACGGTTTCCTTTCCCCCATGTTTCCTGTATGACAGTTGCGAATATATCTATTTGCTCTCTCCTCTCTGTTTCTGCTCTAATTCTGATCAGTTGTTTAACATGGATATTTTTCTACTGCAAGCGTTTTAAATCTCAATTTAGCCTTTTATATCTGAGTGTGTGCTGTGTGCTTTGAGATCTCTCTCTGCTTGTGTGTCAGGAGGCATGTAGTGATTGAGTTTTTCCCTCTCTTGAAACTTTAGAAGGAATGGGTGTTACAGTAGCTCAGACCCAGTTCTTGATTACTAAGATGTGCAGTTATTTCTTATTATTGTAAATAAATATTTTGTGATTTTTTAAAAATTAGACTCCTAAGCTCTGAATTCTTTACAGCCACATCACACGGCACTTTATGCTCTGCTCACTAATGCTCAACTTTTGTATCCTGTTTGTTTTTGGATGCTCTGCTGTTTATATTTTAGGAGTGTTTTTCCCCAACACTAAATATATGATGCAACAACACAGAGGCAAAGTCTAGTTTAAGTCTCCTTTGCGAGGTATAAATAAATAATAATTATTATTTTACTGACTCAAAAGCACAGTATATCACAGCAAATGAGATCTATATGCTGGATTATTATTATTATTATTATTATTATTATTATTATTATTTCTATTTGAAACACAACAAGATGAGTCCATAGCAGACAAGATCACTCTGCTGGCTGTTGTATTGGATCACACATCGGACACTTCCCAAGTATCTAGGACTGTGTGATGTATTGACAAATAATGCATGCAGATCCCAGTAAGGTGGCCTTCTGCAACTAGCATATGGTAATTTTGTCAGCACTGATTGTGTTTAAGTGCAGGCCAAGGTCTTTAGGCACTGCACCCAGTGTGCCGATCACCACTGGGACCACCTTTACTAGCTTGTGCCAGAGTCTTTGTAGTTCGATCTTTAAATCCTCATATCGTGTAAGCTTTTCCAGTTGTTTCTCTGCAATCCTGCTGTCACCTGGGATTGCGACATCGACAATCCATACTTTGTTTTTTAACACGATCGTGAGGTCAGGAGTGTTGTGCTCCAAAACTCTGTCTGTCTGAATTCGGAAGTCCCAGAGTAACTTGACGTGCTCATTCTCTGTAACTTTTTCTGGCTTGTGATTCCACCAGTTCTTTGTCGCAGTCAGATGTTATTTGTGGCACAAGTTCCAACTAATCATCTGAGCAACGGTGTTATGCCTCTGCTTGTAGTCTGTCTGCGTGATATTCTTGCAGCAGCTGAGGATGTAATCTATTGTTTTATCTGCTTCCCTGCAGAGTTATTATTATTACTACTATTATTATTGTTTACAGTATTTATATTCTACGCTTCTCACCCTGCAGGGGACTCAGGACGAAGTACAATGCACATATACATGGCAAACATTCAATGCCAGTTAGACATACAACATATAGAATCATAGAATCAAAGAGTGAGCCATCCAGTCCAACCCCGTGCCAAGAAGCAGGAATATTGCATTCAAATCACCCCTGACAGATGGCCATCCAGCCTCTGTTTAAAAGCTTCCAAAGAAGGAGGCTCCACCACACTCTGGGGCAGAGAGTTCCACTGCTAAACGGCTCTCACAGTCAGGAAGTTCTTCCTAATGTTCAGATGGAATCTCCTTTCATGTAGTTTGAAGCCATTGTTTCGCGTCCTAGTCTCCAGGGAAGCAGAAAACAAGCTTATATATATAGACAAATGCAGACATTTGTCTGCATTCCAGCTGTGCCCAAGCTTTTCCGGCTTCATGCTGGATTCCAGCTCAATTCCGGCCATGGGGGAGCTGCTGCTTCACCGTCCATTTTGACACCAAAATGGAGTCAAAATGGAGTACTTCCTGATGGAGTACTTCCTCATTCTTCTGCACATTGCTGGAAGATTTTATGGCGTCATAAATTAGTTAAATTAGCCTCCCCGTATTAGCAGTACCTAAATTTCCTACTTGACAGATGCAACTGTCTTTTGGGCTGCATAGGTCGACAGCAAGCTAGACGAATGGCCGGAAGCTCACTTCAATCTGGACTGGCTTTAAACCCATGACCTCTTGGTCAGTAGTGATTTAATGCAGCTAGCACTCAGCTAACTGCACCACAGCCCGGTCCTTATTATATTATTATTATTATTATTATTATTATTATTATTATTATTTATCAAGTCAAAGTCTGACAGCCCTGTTTTCTGAGACCAAGAAGAAGCTTGTTTACGATACCCTGCTGCTGAAAGGAGATACTGATAGTTAAAAAAGGCATTGTTACAAAGAAAGCAAGTTGTCGAGGAAGTAAATGGTAGTTATTGGAAAATCTGAAGTATACAGCCAAGAGAAAAAGAGATAAATAGCAGACATGTCTGTTGCATGCAGATATTTAGGAAGAAGTGAAGAAGGGAACATCCCGATTTCCTCCCGCATGGTTACAGTACAATAAAACAAGCCATTGGGAGACAGCGGGGAGTGGAAAGACACATTGCTTAAGCATAAGAAGGTGCTTTGTGGATCAGCCATGCCCCCTCCGTGGCCTTTAGCTCAGCTGAACTGCTCAAGATATTTGGGACAGACCACAGGGTAGTCTTTGTTCCTTGCCTCTGTGCTTCCAGGCGGAGGGAGGGGGAGTCTGGCTGTCCAGAGCAAGAAACAGAACATGGGAGCCGGGCCAAATCCACAAAAGCCATTTTAAAGCCGTGTTCTCAGGTTAACGTCCAGCTGTGGGAAGCGATCCACATTGGGCCAAGCCTATGCCAATTCCCTCCTTGAAGCTCCCGTGGTTGCTCTTTCCCTTTGGGCACGATCCATGCAGGTTCCTTAGGGAGAAGCTTGGGCCAAGTTGACTGATCCATCTCCTTGCTTGGTCAGAGCAGCAGCAACACTGCAGAAGAAGGCGGTAGAGCTTGAGGGTTTCAGGGTTTAACCCTTGCTAAGGGTTTGGATCTGAGCGGTGGCGCAGTGGGTTAAACACTGCTGAGCTGCTGAACTTGCTGACCAAAAGGTTGCAAGTTCGAATCCGGGGAGCAGCATGAGCTCCTGCTGTTAACCACAGCTTCTGCCAACCTAGCAGTTCGAAAACATACAAATGTGAGTAAGTCAATAGGTACCGCTCCAGCGGGAAGGTAACGACGCTCCATGCAGTCATGCCAGCCACATGACCTTGGAGGTGTCTATGGACAACGCTGGCTCTTTGGCTTAGAAATGGAGATGAGCACCAACCTCCAGATTTGGAAACGACTGGACTTAATGTCAAGGGAAAACCTTTACCTTTAGGCACTCAATAGCACCTATTCCTTCCCAAAGGTGATCGTGAGTTATCAAAGGAAGAGATCCAAGGTTACTTTATGGGGAAATAACAATTATTATTATTATTATTATTATTATTATCATCATCATCATTATAATCTTTATTTATACCCCGCCACCATCTCCCCAATGGAGCTGCTGAACTTGATGACCAATAGGTCAGTGGTCCAAATCCAGGGAGTGGGGTGAGCTCCTGCTGTTAGCCCCAGCTTCTGCCAACCTAGCAGTTCAAAAACATGCAAATGTGAGTAGATCAATAGGTACCGCTCCGGTGGGAAGGTAACGGCACTCCATACAGTCATGCCGGCCACATGACCTTGGAGATATCTATGGACAATGCTGGCTCTTCGGCTTAGAAATAGTGATGAGCACCAACCTCCAGATTCGGAAACGACTGGACTTAATGTCAAGGGAAAATCTTTATCTTTAGGCACCTATTCCTCCCCAAAGGTGATCTTGAGTAATCAAAGGAAGAGATCCAAGGTTACTTTATAGGGAAATTATTATTATTATTATTATTATTATTATCTTTATTTATACCCTGCCACAATCTCCCCAATGGGGACTCAGGGTGGCTAATATGAGGCTGAGCCCAAAAATAATACAACAAAATAATATTCAAGAAAATAGAAAATTAAACACAACAAAATACATAATGCAACAAAATGAAACAATCAATACAAAATAACATAATAGAATCAATCACAGAGTGCGGGCCAAATGTGTAGGATAAAATGTTGAAAACGTTAAAACCCTGGGTGAGGTAGGAAGTAGAGGAAGTGTATTTGTAGGGAGGAGCCCGAGATGGGGGAGCAGTGGGGTGGGGGAAAGTGCATCATGTAAACAAACTGTAGATGGAAACTAACAAAAAGGGTTGGGTGGTCACTCTCCGAAGGCACATCGAAAAAGCCAAGTTTTTAGCACTTTCTTAAAAGCTTCTAGGGTGGAGGCCTGCCTAATCTCACCTGGTAATGAGTTCCAGAGTCAGGAGGGCCACAGCGGAGAAGGCTTTCTCCCTCGTACCCACAAGTCATACCTGTGAAAGGGGAACAGAATAATAGAATCATAGAGTTGGAAGAGACTTCATGGGCCATCCAGTCCAACCCCCCCCCCCCCCCCCAAGAAGCAGGAATATTGCATTCAAAGCACCCCTGACAGATGGCCATCCAGCCTCTGTTTAAAAGCTTCCAAAGAAGGAGCCTCTGCCACACTCCGGGGCAAAGAGTTCCACTGCTGAACGGCTCTCACAGTCAAGAAGTTCTTCCTCATGTTCAGGTGGAATCTCCTTTCTTGTAGTTTGAAGTCATTGTTCCGTGTCCTAGTCTCCAGGGCAGCAGAAAACAAGCTTGCTCCCTCCTCCCTGCGACTTCTTCTCACATATTTATACATGGCTATCATATCTCCTGTCAGCCTTCTCTTCTTCAGGCTAAACATGCCCAGCCCTTTAAGCCGCTCCTCATAGGGCTTGTTCTTCAGACCCTTGATCATTTGAGTCGCCCTCCTCTGGACACATTCCAGCTTGTCAATATCTCTCTTCAATTGTGGTGCCCAGAACTGGACACAATATTCCAAGTGTTGTCTAACCATGGGGTGAGAGGAGAGCCTCTCCAGAAGTTTGAAGAGATTGTGCAGGTTTGTGGTGGGAGATGCGGTCACAAAGGTAGGTGGGTCCCAAACCATTCAGGGCTTTATAGGTGATGACCTGCACCTTGAATTGGGACTGAAAGTAGTAGTGGTATTCTGAGGACCTGAAGGTGCTGAGGAATTGAGCTTGGAGCTTTTTCTGTGATGATTTTTTTGTGGTGGAGAGTGGGGTTTGAGGTTAGGATCTGTGATCTTACTTTCGCTACACTTTGATAGCACTAATACTTCTGTAGATTTTTCTGTGGAATAATGGGATTTGTAGTTTGGAAGGGTATTTAGAGTTCTCCTACAGAACACTTTTGGGTCTCACTGTGCTGAGTTCTGCGACAATGTGCTGTAACTGTGTAATGAAAAACAGAGCTGTGCGGTCAGAAAAAAGTTACGTTCTCTCTTCTCCACCTTCTTTCCCATCTCCAGGTGTGGCATCAATGGCGAATGTCCATGTAGAGCATCCTCTCGAGGCCTCGGTTGTCGTCCACCAGGTGGAGAGGGTCAGCGAGGGACGGCCGGGGGACACCAATGCCCTCCCACTTTCACGCCCAGCCCTCTACAGCATCTTGGCCCAGAGCAGCCCTCGGGAGCCTGGCGAGGGATACAGCGAGAACTCTGGCTTTGGCTACTGCTTCAGACAGCTCAGTGGCGGAGAGGTACCTGCAGGGAACGATCTTTCTCTATGTGTGTGCTTTGTTGGAAATAGTAATCTTCTACAAGCCTCCTATACTAGTTGTTTGTTATGTATATTATTGAGATTGCTTACTATATCGTATGTATATATTGGCATGCAGGTTTTGTTGGAGGTTGTAAATGTAAATAAACAGAAGCTTTACCACAGTTTCTGAACCAAAATATACCCTGCAGTATAATAAAGTGTCACTCGGGCTTGTGTAACAAGTAACAGTATCTTTACTTCAGTTCAAAAAGGTCAAACAGAGCAACAATATATACAGCAGTCTCTTTGAATTCTTGCAGAGAACAGAGGGAATAAACAGTCCTTTTAAACCAGGGGTCCTCAAACTTTTTAAATAAAGGGCCAAGTCACAGTTCCTCAAACTGTTGGAGGGCCGGATTGTAATTTGAAGAAAAAAAAATGAATGAATTGCTACGCACACTGCAATATCTTATTTGTAGTGCAAAAAAACACTTTAAAACAATACAAAAATTAAAATGAAGAACAAAAATAAACTTATTAGTATTTCAATGGGAAGTGTGGGCCTGCTTTTGGCTGATGAGATAGGATTGTTGTTGTTGTGTGCTTTCAAGTCGTTTCAGACTTAGATTGACCCTGAACGAGGGCCATGTAAATGACCTTGGAGGGCCATATCCGGCCCCCGGGCCTTAGTTTGAGGACCCTTGTTTTAAACGGTCTTTAAAATATGCTTCATGCCATAGAGAGTTGGCAGCCATTTCCTTCCTTCAGTTTTTAAAATATGCTTCATGCCATAGAGAGTTGGCAGCCATTTCCTTCCTGGTTGTTTCCAGTCAGTGCTCTCTTCACTCTCTCAGGTGAAAGTGGCAGTTAAAACCGTTTGTCTCAGCAGCAAGCTAGAGACAGTAGCCAATTAGACTTCGTGCTTCTGGCAAGGTCAGCCAATCAGCTGCCAACAATGTCTTTCCAGTCAACCCATTACATCGTGATGTCTTTTTACAAATCCCCACAGTTTTCCCCTTAACTCTATGTTAATTTTTGACAAAGCGTACTTATTTTTTGGTCTCTTGAGAGCATGATTTGAAAGCAATATATTTTATGGCAGAGTAAATATATTTTTGGGGTGACTGAAATAACACTTCCGAAGATCTGCTATATACTTTATGCACTGGCATATCTTTGTTCCTAACAGTTTGGAGAGATAACCAGGTATATCAGTCTAACAGCTGAGAAACCTAAAGTGCCTTGCATGAATACTAGTGGGTATTTACCACTAAGGAGAAGTGAGTTTTTAATTCTTGTCAAGGAGATCATACTTTACAAATGGTTGTGATCTCTAACAAGGTCATGCCTTTCCAAAAGGTTAGGAATATTCCAAATGGTGTGAATGCCAATTCATCTCCAAAAGGGTCTTGCTTCAAAAGCCTGTGGAAATTTCTGGTTTTCCCAATAGTTTGTGTCCCTTTTGTATGCAGCCATAGCTCCAGCTTTCATATATGATGAAGCATTGAAGAATATGGAAATCCTCCAGTGTCATGGCTTCACTTTGCCAGAATGGAAACTGGAGAGAGCTCCTGTACCTTTAACGTTTGTGCAGAAGGGAGCATTCCTACAACTGACTGTGTGATAAGGAGCAGCAATTCCCTCTTTAACTCAAATATTAAAGACACAGGAGTTGTTTACAATTTTCAGTCTGGCAAAACTGACTATGCTAGAATAGTCACACCTGTACTACACGCTGGTGGTGCAGCAGGTTCAACCATTGAGCTGCTGGACTTGCTGATTGAAAGGTCAGCAGTTCAAATCTGAGGAGCGGGGGTGAGCTCCCATTGTTAGCCCCAACTTTCGCCAAACCCAGCAGTTAGAAAACATACAAATGTGAGTAGATGAATAGATACCACTCTAGCGGGAAGATAACGGCACTCCATGCAGTCATGCCGGCCACATGAACTTGGAGGTGTCTATGGACAACGCCGGTTCTTCGGCTTAGAAATGGAGATGAGCACCAGTCGGACACAACTGGACTTAATGTCAGGGGAAAACACTTACCTTTACTAAATGTCCCAGAAAGTTAGATGCAAATTGTGATCACACATGATACACATGAAATGATACAAAACTCACAGCAACTTAATGATACAAGTTTTTCAATAGATACCACTTTGGCAGGAAGGTAATGATGCTCCACGCTGGCTCTTCAATTTAGAAATGGAGCTGAGCACCACCCCCCAGAGTCGGACACGACTAGACTTAATGTCGGGGGAACCTTTACCTTTTCCTTATGCTAGAATAGTCACACCTATACAACACAAAGGCCAAAATCTCACCTTCATTCCCAACACACACTCCTGAAGCACAGCCATGAGGTCAAGGGAAGAGCAATTGAGAGGCCTTCCCTTTGGCTTTGGGAGAGACCTGGCAGAAAATCAGCAGGGCTGTTCCTTTGCCAGCACTCTTAAAACGAGCATGAAGGAGTGGCGCCAGGCATTTATTGGGTCCTTTTAAGAGTCCAAGAGCAATGGATGCTGGGCTGGAAGGAGGCAACAAGCCTGGGAGGTCCATACTGGCCACTCCACCCAGGAATGGACAAATATCTGGAAGCTGCCATGCTTGCAAGGACATCTAATAGTATTTCCCCCCTCTGCTGAACATCTCGGGACCTTTGCCTCCTTGGCTGCTCCCCATCCTGTTCAGTGAGAGATCTATAACTCATAACCAAGGGGTCTAGAAGAACTGAAGAAAGGACAGTTTCCTCTTCCCTCCTATCTCTTTGCATCATTTGGGTTTGGCTAGTGGATGGCCTTGATCATTTTAGTCGCCCTCCAGCTTCATGACATTCCAGCTTCATGAGGGTATGCTCAAATTCCAGCCATTGGGGGAGCTGTCACTTCACCATCCACTTGTGACACCAATGGGGTACTTCCTCATTCTTTTGCATGCTGCTGGAGATTTTTATGGTGTTGTAAATTAGTTAAATGAACCTCCCAGCATAAAGCGGTACCTAAATTTCCTATTTGACAAATGCAACTGTCTTTCGGGCTGTAAAGGTCGACAGCAAGCTAGACAAATGGTTGGGGGCTTACTCCAGCCTGGGCTGGCTTCGAACTCATGACCTTTTGGTCGGTAGTGTTTTTAATACAGCGGACTCCCAATCAGCTGCGCCACAACCCAGTTGTTTGTAAAGCTAATGATTCTTGGCTATTCAAACCTCAACCACATCAGAATACTCCGGATTGGAATAGGGACAACCAATAACAATACTTTACACCTGGGAAAATCCATTTTCTCTCCAGGTATTCTCGATTTTACAGCTAAACTCAGGAGTGAATCTAAAGATGTGTGTGTGGCAGATGTGGTCCTAACCATGCTCATCCCCGCAAGCCTTCAACCCCGCAAGCCCTGAATTATAGCAAAGCAATTAATGTTCGTGGTTCTCCCAAGTTTGCCCTATTGCCTTACTCTTGCCTCTCATTTTCAGTGCAGCTCCCCATTGCCTGGCTTGCGCACCCGTGAGATCTGCTGCCGTGGGGCTGGCCTCGCTTGGGGCGTCCATGACTGTCTGCCTTGCAACAATGGTGGTCAAGGTAGGGCTCTTTTGCCGTAGAGGGAACTTGGCACCTTTGTGGGAATTGTAGTAGGGAGGAAACATGTGGGGAGAAAGCTTTGGCACATTGGAACTGGGTGGCTTGGCACTCTTTCCTGAAACATTTCACATTATGCAGTGATAGCTCTCCTTTAACTGCTGTGATGCTATCATACGTAATCCTGAGGTTTGCACTCAGGAGTCAGTAGAGATCTCCGGCTCACAGTAGAGATCTCCGGCTCACAATTCCAAATCCAGGATCCCAAAAGGTGTTGCATAGCATTTAAAGTGGAATCGTAGTTCTGTAACTATGTAGTGTGAAAAGACCCTGGTTCATTCCTTGGAAGGGTTTTGCCCTTTTAAAATTATTATTATTATTATTTCCAAAGTGTGCATGTTATATCATAACTATTGTGATGGCACACCTGAGCCTTTGGGGGAAACGATATTATCTGGCTTTACTCGGGGGTTATCTGATACCTTCTGATAAGATTAAGACCCTTTAACATTGAAGCACTTTAGGCAAGGTGAAAAGATAACTGAAAACAGGATGAATAAAGGGTTAACTCCATCTGGGACTATCATAAGGTAACTTAAAACAGTACATTACAAAGAAGAGATTTTGCTGGTTGCTGTCATCTTTCTGGAATCTTCTGCCTCTGATGCACAGGGATGGATTACAAATTTTTGCATATAAATGTCTTAATCTTCTCTCCTGCGAAGCTTAGGCTGTCCAAAAGCTTCTGTTGTCCTTTGGACTGTTGATATAAAAATATTGCTAAATGAAAGTGCTAAGGATGCCTGTTTGGATTGCTTGGGCATAGGATTCCAGACAATATCCAAGCCTCTGTAGCTCTGCTGCGGAAAGAGGAGGAGTCCAGCAAGAGCTCTAAACAGGGAAATGGAATAGACCAAATAAAATTGACCTCTGGGGGGATTTTAAGTTCCACTCAAAAACGAATACAAATGAAGTTATCTACACTATTGGGAAGGCCTATAAACAGGAGGAACTAAAGCAGAGGAGAAGAAATGGCAGAGCTAAGACTATTGATATATAAAGCCGCCAATAACAGTAGTAATTTTACACTTTCTAATAGTAGTAAAACATATGTACTTATCTGAAAGAAAACTTCCTAACTCTACACTGAGATAATAATAATAATAATAATAATAATAATAATAATAATAATGAACTTTATTTATATTCCACTTTAAGTTCCGGAGAGACTCGGAGCGGATTACAATAAACAATATACACATATGAGGCAAACATTCAATGTAAGATAGAGTCTTACAATATATTGCCTTAGCAAAGCCCTTAACAAGCAATGCGTGTGTGTGTGTGTGTGTGTGTGTGTGTGTGTACAATTTACATAGGAGCCCCCGGTGGTGCAGTGGGTTAAACCGCTGGGCTGCTCAGCTTGTTGACCGAAAGGTTGCAGGTTCGAATCCGGGGAGCGGTGTGAGCTCCTGCTATCAGCCTCAGCTTCTGCCAACCTAGCAGTTTGAAAACATGCAAGTGTGAGTAGATCAATAGGTACCGTTCTGGTGGGAAGGTAACGGCACTCCATGCTGGCCACATGACCTTGGAGGTGACTACGGACAACGCCGGCTCTTCGGATTAGAAATGGAGATGAGCACCAACCCCCAGTGTCGGACACAACTGGACTTAATGTCAGGGGAGCCCCCAGTGGCGCAGTGGGTTAAACCCCTGTGCCGGCAGGACTGAAGACGGACAGGTTGCAGGTTCGAATCCGGGGAGAGCACGGATGAGCTCCCACTATCAGCTCCAGCTTCTCATGCGGGGACATGAGAGAAGCCTCCCACAAGGGTGATAAAACATCAAAACATCCGGGTGTCCCCTGGGCAATGTCCTTGCAGACGGCCAATTCTCTCACACCAGATGTGACTTGCAGTTTCTCAAGTTGCTCCTGACACGACAAAAAAAAATGTCAGGGGAAAGCCTTTACCTTTACCTACAATTTACCTAAGGTATTCAAAGGTGACCTAATTGTACAAGGCTTCTAGTTACTTTGAAAATATTGTATTGTTTCATTTCTAAGGAGATGAGTTAATTCATCAAATTCTGCAAAGTTTAGCCCTTTGTCCCAAATTTGTCTCCCTGTTTCTCCCCTCCCAGACAGCTTTTGCACTCTCTTACAGCCACCTATATCATGGGGCAACCTGAATTCATGCCAGGAAAAGGCAGGTGCAGAAATCACTGGCACTGCTTTTAGCTCAGTCTTAGATTCCAGAGCATGGCTCAGTGGAGAAGCATTTGCTTGCTGGAGGGTACAGGGCGAGACATGTGGACAACATGGCAGCAAAGGCTTTCCTTGAATCCTTTCTATCTTGTGTTCTGTCCTTTCCCTCCACAACAGGAGCCTCTAGTCCAGTGGGGAGGAACGAAGTGGCCTGCCCCAAAGGCTTCCGGCGGCTGAATGGTTCCTGCATTGGTGAGTAGGGAAGGGATGGGGTGGACACAAGCCTTCTCCCACATGTTCCCTGGGATTTTGGTGCACCATTAGATGCATGGTATAACTATAACTGGTTGTTGTTTATGTGATGCAGATTGACATACTCTCCAACTGTCCTGATTTGGGAAGAACAGTTCAGATTAGCCCTCTTCCAGGCATGCAATATATCCCAGAATCTGATCCCAGGTTTAAATTGGATTATATGAGTCCAAACTGCTAGATAATCTGGGATAAACTGCCCCCCTTGGTGCAGTGGGTTAAACCACTGAGCTGTTGAACTTGCTGACCAAAAGTCGCAGGTTCGAATCCGGGGAGCAGCATGAGCTCCCGCTGTTAGCCCCAGCTTCTGCCAACCTAGCAGTTCAAAAACATGCAAAATGTGAGTAGATGAATAGATACCACTCTGGCGGGAAGATAACGGCACTCCATGCAGTCATGCCGGCCACATGACCTTGGAGGTATCTATGGACAATGCCGGTTCTTCGGCTTAGAAATGGAGATGACTACCAACCCCCAGAGTCGGAAACAACTGGACTTAATGTTAGGGAGAAACCTTTACCTTTACTAAATGTCCCAGAAAGTTAGATGCAAATTGTGACCTTGCCTTCATACATGATACACATGAAATGATACAAAATTCAAGTGACTGGTGGTAGCCTTTAAAGTGGTTTGTTAACATGGATGTGCGAAAGCAATAAATATGTTTATCAGAAGTCTGTTCCGTTGCAATCAAAACTTTTTCTCAGAGGATTCCTTTTGTTTATAGGTTCAGTTGTGATAATCTTGTGTATTAATATATGAAACCAGTATCTCAGTTCAAACCTTCCATTTTCCCTATACCCTCTCTTTCCTCTCCTTCCTCTACTCCATAGATGTAGATGAGTGCCAAGAGGGCAGCTTTTGCCAAAATGGAGACTGCACCAACACGCGTGGCAGCTTCACCTGTGTTTGCCATGCGGGCTACATCCTCGACTCATCTCGCAGCAGCTGTATCTGTAAGTTTGGCAGAATGAGAGAGGGAAGTAAGACTAGGGAAAGCTGGTAAACAACACTGTGACCCCATAGTTATATTACGTAACATGACTTTTGGTCCTGGGTTATCAATGTCATTTCCTAATTGATTCTGTCATAATACATGGAAAATGTTTATTAAACTGGGGGCAAAATGTCAACATCGGGCACTGGATGGGCTCTGAGAAAAGGGAAAGTAGCTGCACAGACAGATAATAATAATCATCATCATCATCATCATCATCATCACCTTCATCATTGCCATCATCCTCGCCTATATAAATAAAAATATAATGTTTGTTTGTGGGATTAACATAACTCAAAAACCACTGGATGAATTGACACCAAATTTGGATGGACACAATACACCTATCAGGCCAATGAGTGACCATCACTCATAACCCCCCACCCAAAAAAAAAAAACGGAAAGGACTTTAAACGCCAAAAAACTAAATAATGAAAAGCTAAATGACAATACAGAAAAAAAGGGAAGAGGGAGGGAGGGAGGGAAGAGAGAGGGAGGGAGGGAGGGAGGGAGGGAAGGGGAGAAAGGAAGGAAGGAAGAGTGAAAGAGGAAGGGAAAGAAAGAAGGAAAGAAAGAAAGAGTGAAAGAGGGAGGGAAAGAAAGAAGGAAAGAGAGAAGGAAGCATGGAAGCAAAGAGCAAAGGAAGGAAGGAAAGGTAGAGAAGGAAGAAAGGAGATAAAGGAGAAGGAAAAGAAAAAGAGGGAAGGAAGAAAAGAGGTAAAGAAGGAAAGAAGGAGAGAAGGAAAGAAAATAAGGGAAGGAAGGAAAGAGGGAGCAAAGGAAGGAGGGAAAGAAAGAAAGAAAGACAGAAAGATGGAGGGAACGAAAGAAGGAAGGATGGAAGCAAAAAGCGAAGGAAGGCAGGAAAGAGATAGAGAAGGAAAAAGGAAAAAGAGGGAGGGGAGGAAAGAAGGAAAGAGAGAAAGAAGGATGGAAGCAAAAAGAGACGGAAGAAAGGAAAGAGGGAGCGAAGGAAGGAGGGAAAGAGGGAGGGTAGGAAAGAAGGAAGGAAGTATGGAAGGAAAAAGCAAAGGAAGGAAGGAAAAAGGTAGAGAAAGAAAAAGGAAAAAAGAGGGAGGGAAGGAAAGAAGGAAAGAGAGAAAGAAGGATGGAAACAAAAATGAAAAGGAAGGAAAGAGGTAGAGAAAAAAGAAAGAAGAAAAGAATAAGGGGGAAGGAAGGAAAGAGGTAGAGAAGGAAGGAAGGAGAGAGGGAAAGAAGAAAAGGGAAGGAAGGAAAGAGGGAGCGAAGGAAGGAGGGAAAGAAGAAGAGAAAAAGGAGAGGAGGTTGGCCACAGCAATGAGTGGAGGGTATATAGCTAGTAATGCAATAAAGAGGAATAAGAGAACTCTGAATTCACTCAGGTCAGCCTGACCAGTGCTGCCCCCCACTGTCTGTTACATGGAAAGTATTTCAACTGGGAGCAGTTGCACACAGGCAAGGTTTTTATTACACAACTACTCGCCCGATTCTTGGAAATATTCACTGAGTCTGGATCATGTCATATTTTATTTGTAATGGTCCCATGTGGGTGTTTTTTTTCCACTGTTGCTTTTTATTTTATTTCTTCTCACAAATCTGTTAGGGGAAAGAACTGCCTCATCGTACCTTTTGACCCATGGGGCTTAGCGCTGTCCGTCAAGAGATCACCTCTGAAACACAATCTCCTCCAACTTTTATTATCTGGCCAATCTAAAGAAGAAACAAGCCAGATGGACGTAAACAAATCTGGTTCCAAAATAACAGCAAATCTGACACAAATCTCAGTTTCACATAGAACAAAACGATCCCTTTGCAAGGAAGGTGATGTCATTCTCAAAGCCAGGATTTTTGTATCTGCGCTCAAAGAAATAGGGATTATATGGGCTGCTGTGAGTTTTCTGGGCTGTATGACCATTTTCCAGAAGCATTCTGTCCTGACTTTGTGCCCACATCTATGGCAAGCATTCTCTGAGATTGTGAGATCTGTTGTCAACTAGGCAAATGAGGTTTATATATCTGTGGAATAATGTCCAGGATTGGAGAAAGAACTCTTGTCTGTTTGAGGCAAGGTATTGCAATTGGCCACCTTCATTTGTATTGAATGTCCTTGCAGCTTCAAAGCCTGGCTGCTTTCTTCCCAGGGGAATCCTTTGGGGTGGGAGAAAGAACTCTTGTCTGTTTGAGGCAAGGTATGGCAATTGGTCACCTTGATTAGTATTGAATGGCCTTGCAGCTTCGAAGCCTGGCTGCTTTCTTCCCAGGGGAATCCTTTGTCCAGGGTGGGAGAAAGAACTCTTGTCTGCTTGAGGCAGGTATGAATGTTGCAACTGGCCACCTTGATTAGCATTGAATGGCCTTGCAGATTCAAAGCCTGGCTGGTTGCTGCCTGGGGAATCCTTTGTTGGGAGGTGTTAGCTGGCCCTGATTGTTTCATGTCAGGGATTCTCCTGTTTTATGATGATGATGATGATGATGATGATGATGATGAAGAACAAGAAGAACTTTATTTTTCTACCCCGCCTCCATCTCTTACATGGGGCCCAAGCCCAGGCAGAATACAATTAAAATAAAGTAATAACAATTAAAACAGCATAAGAACCGCATAAAACAACATAACAAAAAACATAACAAAAATAGCTAGCAACAACAATAACAGCAGACTAATTTTGTAGCGGGGAGGAAAACCACTATGTGAACTAGTTAAAGGATAAAGTGGTTTAGTAAGGTAGATGACAATGTATTGAGGCATAGAAAAATCATGGAAACAGAGCAAATAAACAGGATCTGTTAATATAATATAGGACATCTGATTGAATGACAATTCAAGTCACAATACAGGGTCTGGAAAAGAAGCCCTAAGAAGAGCGGCTTAAAGATCTGGGCATGTTTAGCCTGAAGATGAGAAGGCTGAGAGGAGACATGATGAGGGCCATGTATAAATATGTGAGAGGAAGTCATAGGGAGGAAGGAACAAGCTTGTTTTCTACTTCCCTGGAGACTAGGACATGGAACAATGGCTTCAAACTACAAGAAAGGAGATTCCATCTGAACATTAGGAAGAACTTCCTGACTATGAGAGCCGTTCAGCAGTGGAAGTCTCTGCCCCGGAGTGTGGTGGAGGCTCCTTCTTTGGAAGCTTTTAAACAGAGGTTGGATGGCCATCTGTCGGGGGTGCTCTGAATGCAGTATTCCTGCTTCTCGGCAGGGGGTTGGACTGGATGGCCCATAAGGTCTCTTCCAACTCTATGATTCTATGATTCTAAGGCTTTGCAAGCCCAGCAGCCAGACTGCAGGTTGTATGTGCAGACCCTGTTTTGCTTTTCTCTCCACTTCAAAACAACATAAGACCTATTGGGGCCCCCAGGAGAAAACCCCTGATAACCAGTGGTTCTCAACCTGTGGGTCCCCAGGTGTTTTAGCCTACAACTCTCAGAAATCTGGGAGTTGAAAGCCAAAACATCTGGGGACCCACAGGTTGAGAACCACTGCTCCAAACCAAGCAATTGTGGTCACGAATACTCCCTTCCTCTTGCTTACAGCATCCTTCTCTCTTTGCCTGCAGCCCATCACGTGATCTCTGAGGCCAAGGGTCCTTGCTTCCGGGTCCTACGAGATGGCGGGTGCTCCCTGCCCATCCTGCGTAACATCACCAAGCAGATCTGCTGCTGCAGCCGAGTGGGCAAGGCCTGGGGCCACGGCTGTGAACGCTGCCCGGCTTTTGGCTCAGGTGAAGGGGCTTGGCATAAGGGAAGGCTGGTAGTGGTAGTGGTAGGAGAGTCTTCCCAGCAAGTTTCTCTGCTGTGTCCAAGCCTTGAATGGATGTTAGAAAGAAAATAGGACCTTTGTCTGTCTTCTAAGAACAAAAGAAGGGTGTGCCTGAGCATGTGCAGAGTGCTTTCTCCCTTCTTCCCTGCACTACTCCCTTGTGCACTCGTATGCAGACACACATTTAAGGGGATAGGCTTGAAGAACACTGAGTGTTAATAATTTTGCAGTATAGTGGTATAGTACAATATAGTAATATATAATGCAAATATTGTGCTATTCTAATCTATATAAATAAAAATGTAATGTTCGTTTGTGGGATTAACAGAACTCAAAAACCACAGGACTAATTGACACCAAATTTGGACACAAGACACCTAACAACCCAATGTATGTCCATCACTCAAAAAATTGATTTTGTCATTTGGGAGTTGTAGTTGCTGGGATTTATAGTTCACCTACAATCAAAGAGGATTCTGAACCCCATCAATGATGGAATTGAACCATACTTGGCACACAGTTCTCCCATGACCAACAGAAATTACTGGAATGGTTTGGTGGGCAGTGTCCTTTGGTTTTGGAGTTGTAGTTCACCTACATCCAGAGAGCACTGTGGACTCAAACAATGATGGATCTGGACCAAACTCTGCACAAACACTCAATATGCCCAAATGTGAACACTGGCAGAGTTTGGGGAAAATACAATCTTGACATTCAGGAGATGTAGTTGCTGGGATTTATAGTTCACCTATAATCAAAGAGCATTCTGAATCCCACCAAAGATAGAATTGGGCCAAACCTCCCACACACAACCCCCATGTGGGCCACAGCAACACGTGGCAGGGGAAAGCTAGTAATTATAATATATTTTATGTGTATATAATATTGATTATAATCCCCAGAGTCAGACACGACTGGATTTAACATCAGGGGAAAATCTTTACCTTTTACGTTGTAATACCGCCTGGAACTCCAGGTCCCGGCGGTGGCCAGGGAAGCATTCGCACAATTAAAACTTATGTCAGCTGCGTCTGTACCTTGGGAAATCTGACTTGGCCACTGTAGTCCACACTCTGGTTACATCCCGTATAGACTACTGCAATGCACTCTACATGGGGTTGCCTTTGAAGACTATTCGGAAGCTTCCAATGGTCCAACGGGCAGCAGCCAGGTTGCTCACCGAAGTGGCATTCAAGGAGCATACAACTCCCTTGTTATGCCAGCTCCACTGGCTGCCAGTTTGCTACCGAGCACAATTCAAAGTGTTGGCTTTAGCCTATAAAGCCCTAAACAGTTCCGGCCCAGCTTACCTGTCCGAATGTATCTTTCCCTATGAACCACCTAGGAGTTTGAGATTATCTGGGGAGGCCCTGCTCTCGGCGCCTTCTTCGCAGGCTCGACCTATGGGGACTAGAGATGGGGCCTTCTCAGTGGTGGCCCCTCAGCTATGGAATTCCCTCCCTAGGGATATTAGATCAGCCCCTTCCCTTCTGACCTTTGACAGAAAAGTGAAAACATGGCTTTTTGAATAAGCCTTTGGAAACCTAGTACAATAGATAAACACAATCATGTGAAATCGAATACTGGAACAACTTAGATGATGTTTTTGGACAACGGGGTAATAGTGAAGGTAGTCGTATTATATGCTTTTAAAGCTTTTAATGTACATAGTTTATCATTCTGTTTTAAATATTTATTGTAATTTTTACATTGTTTTAATAGCATCGAATAGCTGCCTATGTTGTAAAGCTGCCTTGAGTCACCTTCGGGTTCAAGTAAGGCGGAGTAGAAATATCGCAAATAAATAAATAAATAAATAAAATTATATATTTTATATTTCATGTAATATTACTAATACTGTGATACAGTACAATATAGCAATATATTATTTATTTATTTATTTATTTACTTGTATTTGTATACTGCCTTTCTCAGCCTGTTGGCGACTCAATATTGTGCTCTGCTAATAATATAATATATTGTATGTACATATAACTTGTGAGCCACTCTGAGTCCCCTTTGGGGTGAGAAGGGCGGGATAGAAATGTCGTAAATAAATAAGTTCTAGACAGGTTACTGATTGAGAGTTTCATTCTTCTCCTGTTTTTGGCAGATGGATTCAAGGAGATCTGCCCAGCTGGGCCTGGCTATCACTATTCAGCCTCTGACCTTCGTTATGACACTCGTTTCCTTGGCCAAGATCTCCCTCGAGTGCCAATCAGCCGCCAGCAACCAGGACGGGAACCTGCTGTCAGACCACCTCGGACGACGACAGCACCAGCCATCAGTAGGTTACCATCTTGCTCAGATCTCTGTGAATGTTCAGAGGCAAGCCAGCTCCCTGGGAAGCCAACGTGGGATAGTAGTTTGATGAGTCCAGGGTCCGAATTCTCTTTCCCACCTAGCCATGGGAACCCACTCTCATAGTCTGGGGAAGGCAATGGCAAGCCTGCTCTGAATCATTGTTGCCTGGAAAACCTCGTGTTAGGATGTTCATACGTCAGAGTTGGCTTGAAGGCACATAACAAGAAGCTTCTTCCTTTATTGTGGGGAAACTGCCATGTGTGCAGAGCATTCAATGGCAAATGGGTAGCTTGCCTTCTATAGCAGGGGCAGTACTAGTTTGCCCCACACAGCACCCCTCTGCAAAGAGGGGTATTGTGTGTGTCTGGGGGCATTTCTTCTGCAGCAGTGACTGATAGGGTATTAATACTTCCTACCTGTGTCACTCCAGAACAGGAATAACCCTCTGACTTTATACACCACACAATGAATAGGAAAAAAACAATCCTTTTATTGAAGATAAGTAAAAAGCAGCAAAGTAAACAAGCACTTAAAAGAAATAGGTTAATCCAATTAGGTAAGAACATAAGCAGGAACAAATTAGTCCAAGGTAGAGTTCAGCAACGTCCGTAAAAGCAAAGTCTACACATCTCCAATACAATCCAAAAAATCAGGAATACATTTAACCAAGGCTTGGGTAAGCAATCATGAAATATAGGAATCCAAAACCATGAATGAGAAATATCTTTGAATGAAACTTCAAAGCAAGGTTTCCATAAAACAAGGATGAGAACTTGGTATGATTCTAAACGATGCTTCATCTGACTACACATCCCAAACTTCAGACTTTTATCCCCTCATTAGCTAGATCACTGGCGGTCAAAAATTGGTTTCTCTTTAGTTGAAGCTTTGGTATTGTTTTCTGCCAAGCCTGGTAGATCGCCTAAGCCTTTGCACAGCCCTCCTATTTTGACTGAACTCTTCTCATCTATCTCTTAGCTCGTTATCTGTTTGCTCTCGTGGATCGTTATCTATTTGCCCTCTTGCCTCGCCATCTATTTGCTCATTAATTTCTGCAGGTGCATCCCCACACCCCTCAGGGACATTCTCATGGGAAACTACAGGGATCTCCTGGCCATTCTCTGCATCAATATCGCTGACCAAACCATTGCCATCTTGAAACTCATCTTGAACCTCATTAATATCATTCCCCACATCCAAAGCACCCTGATCCTGAAACACAACCACAGGCTGAACTCCAACACTACCCACCTTCATGCCAGATGTCTCCTTTCCTTCACAGTTCGCTGGACTCCCTTGCCTACTTCCCTGCAGGGCCGCCAACCTCCCTGGCCTGTGCCCACTGTACCAGCTGTACCCCCCGAGCCTTCTGTGCCAGGTAGGTGGAGTGAGGCCTGGTTATCATCTCCATCTGGGTTGGTTCCATTGGCAGGGCAAAAATAAGAGCAGCATGGTGGTTTGGGGCAAGATATAGGATCCCCAGAAAACAACCAAGTGGTGACGTTCTTTCTTCCTCCAGTGGCTGGCCAAGGTGTGTGCGAGAGACGTCCCCAGGTGTGCGGTCCAGGGCGTTGCATCCCTCGCCAGGGTGGCTACACTTGTGTCTGTGAGCGTGGCTATTGGCTGAGCCCTCAAGGCACCCACTGCGTCGGTGAGTTGGGCAAGGAGGCAAGTGAAAAGGGAAGCTTGGAAGGCGCTCCTCTAGGCACAATGCCTTTGAGGAGTTGCCATCATTCAAACTGTCTTGACATCCACAGCTACTGATTGAATTGGAAGGACACTCTGCACATACTCAGAGATGGGCTTAGTGGAGAATATTTCTGGGGAACACCAAGTACCAGTAGTTTGGAGGGCTAAAGAGAGCTGGCCAGTTTGAGAAACCAAATATTGAGGGGTGGGGAGTTTGGCAGGCTGGGTGCAGGTAAAACTTGTTGGCCATCCCAAGTTAGTATTTCATTCAACACAAGATGTGCATTGCCAGGAGTTTCTTTGAGAAAACTATCCTAAAATATACAGCAGAGCATCCAAAAAGAAACAGGATACTAAAAGTTGAGCATTAGCTCCAAGATGGGCATTGCCAGGAGTTTCTCCAGGAAAACTATCCTAAAATATACAGCAGAGCATCCAAAAAGAAACAGGGTACTAAAAGTTGAGCATCAGCTCCAAGATGGACATTGCCAGGAGTTTCTTTGAGAAAACTATCCTAAAATATACAGCAGAGCATCCAAAAAGAAATAGGACACTAAAAGTTGTGCATCAGCTCCAAGATGGGCATTGCCAGGAGTTTCTCCAGGAAAACTATCCTAAAATATACAGCAGAACATCCAAAAACAATCAGGATACTAAAACTTGAGCATTCAGCTCACATCTAGCAAAGTGTGAAGTGCCGTGTGATGTGGCTGTAAAGAATTGAGAGCTTAAGAGGCAAACATGCAGAGTCCAATCTTAAAAAGATCACAAAAGGTTTATTTACAATAACAAGAAATAACTGCATTTCTTAATAATCAGGAACTGGGTCTGAGCTACTCTAACACGCGTCGCTTCTAAGGTTTCAAGAGAGGGAAAAACTCAATTGCTACATCTCTCCTGACACACAAGCAGAGAGAAATCTCAAAGCACACAGAACATACTCAGATATAAAAGACTAAAGTCAGATTCAAAAGGCTTCTAGTAGAAAATTATTCATTTTAAAACAATCAGAATGAGAACAGAAACAGAGAGGAGAGAAGAAATTAATTACATTCCAACTGTCATACAGGAGACATGGAGGAAGGGAAACCCGTAGTCTATACTAACTATCTGCTCCTCATTGAGGACTTGAATCTTTGGCACTATGGGGTTGAATTCCGACATTTAACCCTCAGCCTTTTCACTTTTCCTCTCCTCCAGATGTGGATGAATGCCGACGCAGCCCTCGTCCCTGTGCTGGTGGCCGCTGTGAGAATTCAGTGGGCAGCTTCAGCTGCAGGTGCCGGGCCGGCTACCAGGCTGACCCATCTGGCGCAGAGTGCCATGGTATGTTCTGCATGGGCACAGAGACCCTCACCCCTTGGGAACCCCTATCTAAAAGTGTTTAGCTTGCCTCTTTGCCTACTTTTGTCTCATGGTGGCTCGCTGCTTGCCTGTTTACTTTCCTTCATTCCCCTCCAGACATTGATGAGTGTGCCAAAACACCTCCACCCTGTGCCAATGGACGCTGTTACAACACACCTGGCTCTTTCAGCTGCTCCTGCCCCAGTGGCTATCAACTTGATCCAGTTGGCTTTGAATGCCGAGGTAAGGGGTACCAAGTTTTGAGAGACACAGAGGAATGGCATAGCTGTTCCTTCCCCTGCTTTGCATTTTTGGTTAGTGTTCTGTGGAGAGATAAATAGCAAACTATGTCAAATACAATTGAACCACAGTCCCTTGAAAAGGAAAGCAACATGGAAACTGTGTGAAGAGCTGCAAGGTGGTTTTGTCTGGAAGAAAATTTAGGAATCAGTTTAGGGTTATGATTATGACTATTACTATGGTTGTTGTTATTTATTGTTGTTGTTGTTGTTATTGGAGCCTCCGGTTGCACAGTGGGTTAAACCACTGAGCTGCTAAACTTGTTGACTGAAAGGTCATAGGTTCAAATCCGGGGAACGGCATGAGCTTCTACTGTCAGCCCCAGCTTCTGCCAACCTAGAGTTCAAAAACATGCAAATGTGAGTAGAGCAATAGGTACCGCTCCGACAGGAAGGTAACAGCCTTCCATGCAGTCATGCCAGCCACATGACCTTGGAGGTGTCTATGGACAACACTGGCTCTTTGGCTTAGAAATGGAGATGAGTACCAACTCCCAGACATGACTAGACTTAATGTCAAGGGGAAAACCTTTACTTTTACTTATTATTATTATTATTATTATTATTATTATTATTATTATTACTACTACTACTACCTTTACCTATTATTATTATTATTATTACCTTTACCTATTATTATTATTATTATTATTATTACTACTACCTTTACCTATTACGGTTCTGGCCCTGCTTACCTCTCCGAACGCATCTCCACCTATGAACCGATCAGAACATTAAGATCGTCTGGGAAGGCCCTGCTCTCGATCCCGCCTGCGTCACAGGCGCGCTTGGCGGGGACGAGAGACAGGGCCTTCTCAGTGGTGGCCCCTCGGCTATGGAATGCCCTACCAGCAGACATCAGACAGGCACCTTCGCTGCTGACGTTTCAGAGAATGGTTAAGACCTGGCTTTATGAACAAGCGTTTGGTTAAGCAGTGCAACCAATTATAGGAAGACGGTAAATGGAACATAGGAATGGCACAAGGATTATGAGAACGGATCTGATTTCAACTGAGGCGTTATGTTATGTCTGTTTTGTTGTTCTGTCTTGTTGATTGTTAACTGTTGTGGATTGATGCTGTTGATCCTGTTTGTTGCATTGTTATGTTTTAATTGCACTGACACTGTTTGATAATTGTACCATGTAAACCGCATTGAGTCGCCTGTTAAGGGCTGAAAAATGCGGTATAGAAATAAAGCAAATAAATAATAAATATTATTATTATTATTATTACTATTACTACTACTACTACTACCTTTACCTTTACCTATAATTACTAATACTAGTAGTACTACTACTACAATATGTGGATTGGGCATTGAGGAAATGGTGAACTGATTTTCACCCCATGATCACATGCTGGTCCTTACTAGTGCATCTGTATACAGTAGAAGGGATGTCACATTACTTCTCTTCAACTATTTTCACTGATTTTTCAGATGGGATTTTGCTTTGAGGGATTTTGATGGGATGAGTGACCTAAAGTGCTGTATTGGGATTGATCTGGGGACATTCGGCACTATTTTTGGCTGGGAATCACCATAAAATGGGGTGAAGTTTTTTAGAGGGGTGGCTTGGGGGAGCTGTGGAAGTGGAATTTATAGGCCAGGTTTCCCCCCATCTTTGCTTTAGCTCTTTTGCATTCCTGATCCTCTTCTCTTTTCCTCATTACAGATATTGATGAATGCGCCCAGAGTCCACCGCCATGTGCCCGTGGGCGCTGCCATAATTCACCAGGCTCTTACCGTTGTGCCTGCCCTACAGGCTACCAACCTGGCCCCACTGGAACAGAATGTTTGGGTGAGAGCGTTGCACCCTTTCCTCTGTCATGAAGGTTGCATGGATGTCTCTAGGGTGGGAGTCTTCTGGGTTATTCTGATACTGCAGCCTTTTCCTTCCCTGGAATGTAAGCCTATCCCCCAGCTTACAGACCACTGGCATGCCTCCCCCAACAAGGGGATTGGGAGCTTGGGGAAAAAGCAGTGGAAGGGGAAGAAGCTGCCATTTATGTTGTGCTTCTGCAGATGTGGATGAATGCCGGGAGAGCCCTCCCATTTGCCAGCCAGGCCGCTGCGAGAATGCCCCAGGCGGGTACCGCTGCACTTGCCCGATTGGGTATCAGCCCAGTCCACAAGGGACACAGTGTGTTGGTAAGCATGTTTACAATGGTGTCAGGCATTGCAAGAGACAGCAGAAGCGATTGCCCCGTATTTCTGCTACCAAATGCCACTCCATTTCCTTGGCCCAGCCTGGAAGTGTGGCCTCAATGGCAAGGATTGTGGTCACATGTAGAACATGTTTTCTTCTCTATCCAATTCAGGGATGGATCTTTCAGGGTTGGAGGGATGGTGTTAGAATTTAGGTGGACCTTTATGATGTACCTCTCCATCTTTGACCACCTGTTGAATAACTCTCCGTCTTTGCCCTCTGCATGTCCGCAGATGTGGATGAATGCCAACAGACCCCTCCGCCGTGTGGCACTGGGCGCTGTGAGAATGTGCCAGGTGGCTATCGCTGCCTCTGCCCTACTGGATTCCGGGCCAGCCTTACTGAGAACCAGTGCTTGGGTGAGAAACTGGATGGAGGATTTACAGAGAGGGTTTTAGGGAGGATAAACCCAGAGCCCTTCTCTCTCTGATGGCCCCAACTCTCTTCTACAGACATTGACGAGTGTTCGACGGGAACGCCCTGTGGCTCCCAAGGACGCTGCTTCAACACGGAGGGCTCTTTCCGCTGCCAGTGCAACCGGGGCTATCGGACAGAGGGGACGGGCTCATCCTGTGTGGGTGAGTGCTGAAGCCAGAGGGAGCTATGGCTATTTGAGGGTGGAAAGTACATTCCAGTGGGTGGATTTAGCACCCTAGGTGTAAGGAATTGACCTACCTTAAAGGGTTGGTGCAATAGTCAGAAACAAGACCTGACTTGCTAAAGCTAAGGAGAGCTGAGGGGAGGAGCAAACAGACAGCCTCATAGCCAGGAATACAGTCTGATTGGCTCATGAAATTGGAGGGGAAAGCTCAGCAACTGGAGATAGGCGGAGTCAGAATGGAGAGAAGATGCTGAGGCAGCCCTTTTTTTATCAGTTAGGAATTTAGTGGAGGGAAAGACAATCAAGAGTTTGAAGGGGGAAGGAAGGAAGGAAGGAAGGAAGGAAGGAAGGAAGGAAGGAGGGAGGGAGGGAGGGAGGGAGGGAAGGGAGGGAGGGAGGGAGTTTGGGAACTGTTTGTGGTTTAACGATACCTCTTTGAGAATAATAATTAATAGGCCTCTATAGTGTTTAGAGTGCTGTGAGAGGAAGGGAGATTCGAAAGGTTTAAAAGATTCTGTTTGGATTTCCGTGTGTGGAACTTTGTTTTAAGAAACTCAAGATAAAAGTACCATCCTCTGTAAGATGTAAAGCCTGACAAGTTATTTGAAACCATTACGCATATTGACTGTTCAAAATAAACAACATTTTCCTTTTTCGTTTTCACTGAAGTCTTCGTGTGGCTTTTTCAACATTCCAGTTGAAGGAGGTGGCCTGTTAAAATAATAAATTGGTGGCAGCAATAGAAATCTTTAATAAATTATATATATATATTAGCAAAGGCAAGATATAAAATACAGTGTTAGCTTCCCACTCCCTGGCTTTGTGTGGGTGAGGGCGTGTGTGTTCTGATTCCCTCACAACCTTGCCTTGGGCCAGACCTTGTTGTTTGGCCTTTGTTCTCCATCTTGTGTGTGGTGTGCCTGTTAGAGATTCTGCCTTCCGTCCCTCCCTCTTTGTTGGTGTTTGTTGCACTAGGTTTGAGGATTTGAGTTCCTCTCCTTCCATGTAATTCCTATTGTTGAGCCAGTTGAAGTGGATGAGAAGTGTGACCTTTGTAGATGGGTTGCTGTGAGTTTTCCGAGCTGTATGGCCATGTTCCAGAAGCATTCTTTCCTACCTCTGAGGATGCTTGCCATAGATGCAGGCGAAACGTCAGGAGAAATGCCTCTAGAACATGGCTCTATAGCCCGAAAAAAACCCACAAGAACCTATTCTTTCCTGACATTTCACCCACATCTATGACAGCATCCGCAGAGGTTGAGAGGTCTGTTGGAAACTAGGCAAGTTTGCCTTCATAGGTGGGGAATGCACCCTGTCTGTTCTTTAACCTCCTTCCTCTCCCCACTTCCAACCCCTTTCCTTCTCATTCTCTTTCCACCTTCCCACTTGTCTGTCTGCACTACCAGATATTAATGAATGCCTGGAGGGAGACTTTTGCTTCCCGCGGGGAGAATGCCTCAACACGGAGGGCTCTTACACCTGCCTATGTTCCCAGGGATTCACTATCTCTTCCAATGGGGCTTCCTGTGTGGGTAAGGACCTCATGGGGCAAGGGGAAGGGTGTGAGCATCGGGTGGTAGGTGGTTCTGGATTATTTGGATGGGGCCCGTGTTCTCAAGTGCAGGGCTATTTGGGATTCAGCCTTTTGTCATGCTGTGTACCTATGCTCTGTTTCTCTCCCTTCCCCCTCCCAAACAGACATCGATGAATGCCAGAGTGGCACTGCATGTACTGGTGGGCACTGTGCCAACACTGAGGGCTCTTTTGATTGCTACTGCCCCCCTGGCACCCGCAGCAGCTCCAACAAGGCTTCTTGTGAAGGTGAGGAGCAGATGCACTCCAGAATCTTGAAAAAGCAGCTCTCTGTAGTTTCATACAATCATGGAGCTGAAAGAGATCCCAAATGTCATCTAGTCCAACAATCAAAGCACTACTGACAGATGGGCATCTTTCCAAGAAAGGATTATAATTACATTATAATATTATGATCAATATTATATGTAAAAATAATATATTATATTATATTATTAGCATAACACAATATTAGTATTATATATTACTATATTGTACTATACCACTGTAGCACAATATTATTAGTAACATTATATGTAATGTATAATATACAAATATACTGTATTATTATTAGTATTATATTGCATTACATTATAATATTATGATCAATATTATATGCATATACAATATATTATATTATTAGCATAACACAACATTAGTATTATATGTTACTATATTGTTGCTGGAGGGAGGGGCTCCCAACTAATGGCACAGGAGACATTACTAAAAATGGAAGGGGAGCTTCTGCCCAACCTATCATGACCAGGGCACAAGGATCCTAGGCATTGGCATTCTTCCAGCCTCACCCAACAGCACAAGATTTAAAAAACATCATAGGCTGGCCTTGGAAGCTAACATGCTACTCTGAGACATGTGTATGTTTGGGAGCCTCCCTTTCCTGCAACCTTTCCTGTGCTAAGAGAATACCGAGGTTGTCTTTAATGTCATCCTTGTAGATATTGATGAATGCCAAGAGTATGGGGCAGCCCTCTGTGGGGCGCAGCGCTGTGAGAACTCTGTCGGCTCTTATCGTTGTGTGGCCCAGTGCCCAACAGGCTATCGAACTGGTGCTACAGGAGACTGCAATGGTGAGTCTCACCTTTCTGGGTATTTGCCCCTCATGCCCCCCTTCATTTGTAGTGTGAGGGCTGACAAATCTTAGCATCTCTTCTGGAAATACCATGATTTTTTCCCATGAGTCCAAGGCTGCCAATGCAGCCCTCTGTCATTGGAAGTAAGCCTGCCGCTGCCTGGTTGGAGTTGCAAAGGGGTTTGCTTCCTGCTACTGCACATGTTAAAATGCATGTGTATGTCCCCATGCTGCCACACACAAACCATGTGTCATATGAACCTCTTTCCACTTGAGAAGAACATCTACTCAGAACGTCCTGCCATTTCTTTGAGCTTCCTATTCACCCCCATTCCCACCACCCACACTGGTGGCTTCTTCCTTACAGACATCAACGAATGCCAGGAATATGGGGCTGCCCTATGTGGGGAGAAACGTTGTGAGAACACTCTGGGCTCTTACCACTGTGTGGCTAGTTGCCAGACTGGGTACCAAGCCACAGCTGCTGGGGACTGCATAGGTAAGTAAGGGGGATGGGCACAAAATAATAATAATAATAATAATAATAATAATAATAATAATAATAATCTTTATTTATACCCTGCCACCATCTCCCCAACGGGTACTCGGGAGAAGAGCGGAATATAAATAAATTGTATTATTATTATTACTAGCTGTACCCACCATGCATTGCTGTGGCTAACCTTCCCTCCTTCTTTCTCTCCTTCTTTCCCTCTTTCCTTCACTCCTTCTTTCCTTCCTTCCCTTTTCTTCTTTCCCTCTCTCCTTCCTTCCTTCTCTACCTCTTTCCTTCCTTCCCCCTTTTTCTTTTCTTCTCCTTTCTCTCCTTTCTGTCTACCTCTTGTCTGCCTTCCTTCCTTCCTTCCTTCCCTTTTTGCTTCCATCTTTCTTTCTCTCTTTCCTTCCCTTCCTCTTTTTTCCTTTTTCCTTCTCTACCTCCTTCCTTCCTTCCTTCGCTTTTTACTTCCATCCTTCCTTCTTTCCTTCCCTCTTTCTCTCCTTCTTTCCCTCCTTCCTTCGCTCCCTCTTTCCTTCCCTTTTTTCTTTCCTCCTCTCCTTTCTTCCTTCTCTACCTCTTTCCTTCCTTCCCCCTTTTCCTTTTCTTCTCCTTTCTCTCCTTTCTTCTTTCTCTACTTATTTCCTTCCTTCCTTCACTCTTTGCTCCCATGCTTCCTTCTCTCTTTCCTTCTTTGTTTCCCTCCCTCTTTCTTTCTTCCTTTCTTTCTCCCCTTCCTTCCTTCCCTCCCACTTCCTTCTTTTTTCTGTATCATCATTTAGCTTTTCATCATTTAGCTTTTTAGTTTTTTAAGTCCTTTCCACTGTTTTTTTTTGGGGGGGGGAGGCGGCGGTTATGAATGATGGTCACTTGTTGGCCTGATAGGTGTATTGTGTCCAAATTTGGTGTCTATTTGTTCAGTGGTTTTTGAGTTATGTTAATCCCACAAAAAATTACATTTTTATTTATATAGATTACTAGCTGTCCCCTGCCACGCGTTGCTGTGGCCCAGTCTGTGTAGATGTGTTTTGTGTGTGTGTATGTGTATATATATATGTGCTTGCGTATATATGTGGTTTTGCTCATGTGCTTTAGCGTCTTTTTGCTTTTTCGGCTTTTTAAGTCCCTTTCGCTGTGTTTTCCAGTGTTTTTTGAGTGATGGTCACTCGTTGGCCTGATAGGTGTATTGTGTCCAAATTTGGTGTCAATTCGTCCAGTGGCTTTTGAGTTATGTTAATCCCACAAACGAACATTACATTTTTATTTACATAGATTATTATTATTGTTATTGTTATTATTATTATTATTATTATTAGTCTGTGCAGCTGTTTTCCCTATTCCCAGAGCCCATCCAGTGCCCAATGTTGACATTTTGCCCCCACAGACATTGTGTAACTTTAGCCATATATATGCCCTAAGTAAATTCCAGCCCTGATGTGTTGCAGATGTGGATGAGTGCAGGAACACTTCTGCATGTGGGGCCCATGCTGTCTGCCAGAATCTGCCAGGTTCCTTCCAATGCATCTGTGACCAAGGTTACGACAGCACCAGGGACGGGCGGACCTGCCTAGGTATGTGGTGGTGGTTGGCAAGGAAGGGAGAGAAGGGCATGCAGGAGGCACTTTTATAGGGCACAAGGGGCCGAGTGGGTTATTATTGCATACTGGTGCTGAAGAGGTTGGGAGGAAAGGAGGAGATAGTACCAGATGTCCAGTGATGGATCTCTCCCTATTTATTACTCCCATATTTTTCTCCTTCTCTACCTCACAGACACCAATGAGTGTGAGACGATGCAAGGGGTGTGTGGAGCTGCGCCATGTGAGAACGTAGAAGGCTCCTTCCTCTGCATTTGTCCACGGGCTGGAGAAGAATTTGACCCTATGACTGGACGCTGTGTTGCTTTGCCGGGTGCTGGTGAGAGGAAGGGAGGTTGGAGGGCAGGCTGGGCAACCTTCAAAAGACATAGCTGGGCACAGCTGGAGTGAAGGGTTCAGTGAAGAACCATGAAATGGACCAAGGGGTGAGAGAAGATGGGTTGATTGTGGTAGAGTCGAGAACCCACCACTAAATTTGGCAAGGGTCTTCAAAGATCATGAAGATCTATCTTTCCACAATGAAAGAAGTCACTGATGTTGGGTTAGGTCAAACTGTGTCCATATTAACAATGGAGATTGTTGGGGAATCTGAGCTGTGAGGCTCAAAAAATAACTCCACCGTCAATATAGCAGAGTACCATACACAAACTTCATAACCACCATAAATATAGCAGAGTACCATAAACAACCTTGACCTTGACCTTGAGGGAGCTGGGGGTGGTAATGGCCGACAGGGAGCTCTGGCGTGGGCTGGTCCATGAGGTCACGAAGAGTCGGAGACGACTGAACGAATGAACAACAACAACCATAAACAAACTTTATAAACTCTTGTGATGAGTTGGGATAAGCTTCTATTCCTTAGGATAGCGGACAGTTCCACCTTTCTCCTGTGCTATTCTAATAATATAATATAATATAATAGATCAGTGTTTCTCAACCTGGGGGTCGGGACCCCTGGGGGGGTCATGAGGGGGTTTCAGAGTGGTCGCCAAAGACCATCGGAAAACACAGTATTTTCTGTTGGTCATGGGGGTTCTGTGTGGGAGGTTTGGCCCAATTCTACCATTGTTGGGGTTCAGAATGCTCTTTTATTGTAGGCAAACTATAAGTCTCAGCAACTACAATTTCCAAATGTCAAGTTTGATTTTCCCCAAACTTCATCTGTGTTCACATTTGGGTATATTGAGTATTCATGCCAGGTTTGGTCCAGATCCATCATTGTTTGAGTCCACTGTGCTCTCTGGATGTGGTGAACTACAACTCCCAAACTTAAGGTCAATGCCCACAAACCGTTCCAGTATTTTCTGTTGGTCATGGGAGTTCTGTGAACCAAGTTTAGTTCAATTCCATCATTGGTGGAGTTTAGAATCCTCTTTGATTGTAGGTGAACTATAAATCCCAGCAACTATAACTCCCAAGTGACAAAATAAATCTCCCCAACCCCATTAGTATTTAGATTTGGGCGTATTGAGTATTTCTGTCAAATTTGGTCCAGTGAATGACTAAATGAAAATACATCCTGCATATCAGATATTTACATTATAACAGTAGCAAAGTTGCAGTTACGAAGTAGCAACAACAATAATTTCATGGTTGGGGGTCACCACAACATGAGGAACTGTATTAAGGGGTCGTGACATTAAGAAGGTTGAGAACCACGGTAATAGATTGTATATACAAATGATATTTATTAATATTGTAGTGCAATCTAATACTAATAATAATATGATATTATAATGTTATAATTATATATTTGTATTACATGTAATATTACTAATAATATTACAATATAATGGGATAGTACAATATAGTAATATTTAATACTGATATTGTACTATGCTAATAATATAATATATTGTATGTATATATACTTTGTAAGCTGTTCTGATTCCCCTTCGGGATGAGAAGGGCAGCATATAAATGTCATAAATAAATAAATAAATAAATAAATAAATAAATTAGGATGGTACAGGATTGCAGAGTCAGAACTTTAGGTTCAAAAATATTTATTAAAGTAAAAGAAATACATTCTAGACATAAAAGGTCTTGGAGCTAACTAGCTTACTAAGTCTCATCTTCTAAGACAGATAAAAAAAATAAAAAGTCAAAAAATCCATGCAGCTACATTTTGCCTTAAGAGAGAGGCAAAATGTGCATCCTCAGTGGAAGGAAGGAGGAAAGGCAGAAGAGACAATGGAGGCAAATGGCCACATGGCCAGCCCAGGGCAATAAAAACACCTTTTTAAAAAAAGGAAGTTCCCTCACAGAGGGAGGAGACAGTGGCTGACAAAGCCCTTTTGGGAAACTTGCATGGTAAAGTTGGGATTGGAAACCATTGAGGACTGGAGACTTGATGACACAAGAGACTTCCTTTTTAAAAAAAAGGTATTTTTATTACCCTGGGCTGGCCATGTGGCCATTTGCCTCCATTGTCTCTTCTGCCTTTCTTTCCTTCCACTGAAGATGCACATTTTGCCTCCCTCTTAAGGCAAAATTTAGCTGCATGGATTTTTTTTTTACTTTTTGCCCTTTTACCTTTCTTAGAAGATGAGACTTAGTAAGCTAGTTAGGTGCAAGACCTTTTCTATCCAGAATGCATTTCTTTTACTCCAATAAATATTTTTGAACCCAAAGTTCCCTTACAGGGGGAAGGACACAGTGGTTGACAACGCTCTTTTGGGAAACTTGCATGGTAAAGTGGGGGAATTGAATCCCTCAGCTTAATCCTATCTCTAGTCTTGCTACTCATTGAGGACTGGAGACTTGATGACACAAGACTCTTGTGCAGTCTAGGAATGAAACCCAACAGATATAATACTCACAATTATTCATTTCAGATTGAAAAACAGGTTTTCTGACAGTCAGGAAACTCAGTTGTGAAATATCGGAGCCCAGCAAGAATGTTGTGCTTCTAGTACTAATTAAGTTAATTACTACTCAACCCAGGGCAATTCCAAAGCCGTTTCCTCAACACAGTGCTCATTTTCAGAGACTTTGTCTTCCAGCACGTCCCCCAGCCATACCCAGGCGCCCCGAAGCTTCGCGGCCTGAGTCCCGTCCCTCCGCAACTGGTGACAGCCTTCGCCGCGAGTGCTACTACGACCCCGACGCAGCACAAGCTTGCGAAAATGTCTTGTCTTGGAACGCTACACGTCAAGAGTGTTGCTGCAGCCTTGGCCATGGCTGGGGTATTGACTGCCTCATCCAGGTGTGCCCTTCCCCAGGGACAGGTAAGGCCAGATACCCATGGAGAAGGAAGTACTATCTTCATCCTCCAGAATGATTCAGCTCTCTCACTGGCCAGATTGCCTTAATTGTGCACAGGACTGTAGCACACATAGCCTTCCAAAATTGTCATATTTAGTTATCAGGGGTGTTATCAGCAGAATTTGCCAAATAATTTTGTGGGAGGGTGAGCTTACTTGGGGTTGCCATATAGACAATGCTGGATGAGGTGTGTGGCATCTGGTAAATCTTTACCTTCTTTCTCCCCAGTGGAATTCCAGGCCTTGTGCCCTCATGGTAAAGGCTATGCTGCCCCCATTGCTGGAAGTGCTGTTGCAGGTAGGAATTGCCATGATGTGAGTATGTGTTATGCACTCAGTCACACAACATGAAGTCTGGGATTATTCTTGGGAGGGAATCGGGGATGACTTCCTTGTAGCGGCGGGTTGGGTTTTTAATAATAATAATAATAATAATAATAATAATAATACACCAATAAAAGTGGTCCCAATAGTGATCGACACACTGGGTGCAGTGCCTAAAGACTTTGGCCTGCACTTAAACACAATCGGCGCTGACAAAATTACCATCTGTCAGCTGCAAAAGGCCACTCTACACATATTATTTACCAATACATCACACAGTCCAAGACACTTGGGAAGTATCCGACATGTGATCCGATACAACAACTAGCAGAGTGATCTTGTTTGCTGTATACTAATCTTGTTGTGTTTCTAATAATAAAATAATAATAATAATAATAATAATAATTTGTGATACGAAATCCAGCATATAGATCTCATTTGCTGTGACATACTGTGGTTTTCTGTCAGTAAAATAATAATAATGTGCTGGTACGGCTGTACCAGGAGCTCCAACTTCTTTTCCTTTCTATTGAGTGTTTGCATGTATTCCAAAGTTCCATGCATTTTGCAATAAGGTGGCTTCCCTTGGTTAGCTATCATAGGGCCAATGGCCCATCAATTATCATTATGTTCTTAAGTTCCTCCCCTTTTTTGGGGTTAAGGAGGGAAAAGGGGGACCTCTAGTTCAGTTCACACAGAGAAGCCTTTTGTACAGGACGTGAATCAGTTCCACCTGTAGAAAGCTTCATCTTTTACAACGTTGCTGGGGGGATCCAGTCCCACGGCTCTACAGAGAACTACAGCATAGCCTTTGTTGGGGAATTTAGTTCCACAACTCTACAGCCAGCTCTTTGCTGGAGAAATACAGCTCCACAGTTTTACAGCCAGCCTTTGCTGGGAATTGAAAGCCTTCCTCTTGGAAATCTACTAAAGGACTCTGTTTGGTAAGGACCACTCGCGGCAGCCATAAAGCAATTTGGACCGGGTGTAGGGGCCCATGCCAGCAGAGCTTAAGTCAAATTGCCCAGGGAGGGGTCAAGGATTTCCCTTGTAGAAGGAAGAAACAGTTTATGAAGAAAGTTGCCTGTCCCTTGTGGACAAGATTTAAGCAAGCCACCAGTTGATTCAAAGCCTTGAAGTATTTGTTTGGTTTATTGAAGATTTAATCAACAATAAAAACTTTGTTAAACTTTCTAAGTCTTTAAAAGAAGTTTGTGTGGGGAAATCCAAAAGGCCTCTCAGCCGAGGCATCCCCGGTGTCCCGTTGGGCATTCAGAAAACACGTTCTGTCTACAGACTCTTTCACAGACAGCACAAATAATAATAATCGTCATCATCGTCATCATCATCATCAATCTTTCTTTCTGAAATCCTGGTTATTCCAATGTGCCTTCAGTGATTGAATGTAAGATACTCCCTGACCAAACTTTGCACAAAATGTCCTTAGAAGCACTTTATTTTACAGTTTGTGCAATTAAATCCTCCTCATTCCCGGATCCTCCTCCTTATAATTTACATTGTCCTATCTCCCAGTGTTTTAAAATTTTATCCTTGAATTTGGCCCTGCCCAGTGAAATCTTCTGTGTTTTTAATGTTTGATTTTATATTGTTGTGTCGTTTATTATATTGGTTTTGCATTTTATGTTAAAAAAATGGTTCTATTATGTTTTTGTGTTAGATTGTGTGTACTGTATTGATGGGCGTGGCCTCATGTAAGCCACACCGAGTCCCCTGGGGGAGATGGAGCGGGGTATAAATAAAGTATTATTATTATTATTATTATTATTATTATTATTATTATTATTATTTATACTCCACTTTCCCCCCATACGGGACCCAAAGTAGCTTACAACATCTTAAAAACATACAAACAACAGACCAAATACATCAACAATAAATATAAATATCATAAAATAAGCAGTTTATAAACCAAACTAAAATATATAGTCACATTTAAATCATGAGATTCCCTTTTTTGATCCATTCCTTTTCCCCCCCATCATAGATGTAGATGAGTGCACGCTCTTTAACACTCAGGTTTGCAAAGGTGGTGTCTGCGTAAACAAGAGCCCTGGTTACTCCTGCTATTGCCCCAATGGCTACTACTATGAAATGCAACACCTAGAGTGCATTGGTAAGTCATTTGGATGCCCTTCTTTTTCCTCCCCTAGGACTCACTGTTTTGTAATGGAACTGGGTGTAGTTACTGACTCCTCAAGAGTTCATTTGGTGCTGGACACTATCATAGCATAGGTTTTATTAATTGTAAATGATGCGATGGATGGCACACATCAGAGTAGCATCCTAAGCTCTTCACAACCCATGATAGACCTGGGTCCTACCATAATGGCTATAGGGCAGCAGTTCTCAACCTGGGGATCACGACCCCCAGGGGGGTCGTTTGGTCAATTCGGAGGGGTCGCGAGGCCGCCTCCTTTGCCCCCCCCCCCTTCACCTACTCAAAATGGCTGGGCGAAGCCTCCCTTGCCTGCTGGTTGGTGAGGTCAACAGCCAGGCAAGGGGGGGCTCCGCTTGAGACCTGGCCTTGCACGAAGCCTCCCTCACCTGGCTCTCCCCGCTTGCTGGCTGGCAGGGTTGTGAGGGGGGCTTTGCGCCAGGCCAGGCCTCAAGTGGAGCCACCCTTGCCTGGCTTGCAACCTTGCTGACCGGCGAGGGCGAGAGCCAGGCAATGGGGGTTCTGCTCGAGGCCTGGCCTTGCACGAAGACTCCCTCACCTGGCTTCACCAGAGGTCCGGATCCATCATTGTTTGGGTTCACAGTGCTCTCCGGATGTAAGTGAACTACATGTCTAAATCATTGTCAATTCCTCCCAAGCCCCTCCAGTATTTTCTGTTTGACATGGGAGTTCTGTGTCCCAGGTTTGCTCCAGTTCTGTAATTTGTGAAGGTTTCAGTGGTCTGTGGAAGTCAGAGCTGAATCGGTTGAAGGTACTGCAAATCCCATCATCCGTTTTCCATATTCCCCAAAACATATTTTTTCTGATTGATCACAATGCTTGAATTATGTTGAATTTGTAACAATGAACACCTCCTGCATATCAGATATTTACATTACGATTCGTAACAGTAGCAAAATTACAGTTATAAAGGCGCAACGAAAATAATTTTATGGTTGGGGGTCACCACAACATGAGGAACCATATTTAGGGGTCACAGCATTAGAAAGGTTGAGAACCACTGCTCTAGGGGATCCTTGGTTTGGGGTGTACTGTTTCCCAGTCCAAGGCCTCTGGAAGAGTCTCAAGTCTGTGGAAACAAATACAGAAAATCAAAGTGCCCCAAGTGTGATTCACCATCTTCCCACTAGCTGTGAGAATGATGCAAGCAGGTTAGTAACAGTGGAAAATTCACTCCCCCGGTCCGTTCCCAGCCTTTGACTGCCAAGCGAATGTAAGAAATATCTGGCAGGGTCGGTAATGCAAATCACTGTGTCACTGGACAGCTGTTAATGTTTGGCCAAAATGCTAACAAGGACTCTTCAAGCCAGCTGCCTGGTGACAGGAGCCCAGCTAAGCAAGCTCATCTAGAATGAGAAAGGGAGTATTAGCATTGGGGCAATAGACCCTCACTTTGTAAACATCCCCTTCTGTTGGCTTTGTTGGTCCCACCTGGCTTCCTTTTGCTTGGGACCCTGAGAAAAAGGACAGGTCTTTTTTTTGTCCCCAGATAATGATGAATGTCTTGATGAGGAGACCGAGCCTTGCATAGGAGGGCGCTGCATCAACACCATTGGGTCCTACTACTGCTCCTGTGCCGCCCCACTAATTCTTGATGCCTCCCAGCACCGTTGTGTCACCAATGAGAGCCAAAGCTTGGGTGAGTCACCAGAAACCCATGCCTGTCCTTCCTCTTCCTCTTCTTCTTCCATTCTACATTGTTTAGAGCGGCGATGAGATCCCAGGAGGATCTTGGAAAATCTCAATGCCAGCGTCATCATTTTGCATCTGGGTGGAGAGTCAGCGTGGCATAGCGAGTTGGGTTATGACTCTGGAGATCAGGGTTCGATTTCCTACTCAGCCGTGGAAACCCCACTGTGTGACCTTGGGCAAGTCACTGTCAGCCTCAGAAAACTCTGTGATCGGCTGACCTTAGGGTTGTCATCAATCAGAAGCTACTTGAAGGCACAAAACAAGAGCAACTATTTATTTATGTATTTACTAGAATCACTAGTCGTCCCCTGCAATGCATGGCTGTGGCGCAGTCTGTGTATATGTGTTTTGTGTGTGTATATATGTGTTTATGTGTTTGTATATATATTTGTGTGTGTGTGTGTGTGTGTATGGGTGTATATATTTGTGTATTTGTGTGTATGTATGTGTGTGCATGTGTATATGTATATATGTATGTGTGCATTTATGTGAGCATGTGTACATGTATATATGTGTGTATGTATATGTATGTGTGTATATATGTGTCTGTTTGTGTATATATTATATGTGTGTGTGTGTGTGAATGTGTGCATGTGTATATGTATATGAGTGTATGTGTATGTATACATGGTTATTTTGGGAGGTTTTAAGTCTGTTTCACTGGGGGTGTGTGTGTTTTTAGGGGTGATGGACACTTTTTGGACTGTTACGTGTATTGTGTCCAAATTACGTGTCAATTCGTCTAGTGGTTTTTGAGTTATGTTAATCCCACAAACGAACATTACATTTGTATTTATATAGATTTCGATCCTGTCCTTCTCGCTTCCAAAGAGGGACTCAGGACAGCTACCAACAGGCACCATTCGGTGCCAAACAATAAACAAACATAAAATACATTTAACCTACATTAAAAACAATTATAAATATATTAAAACAGTTTGCCATTTCACGTCATCTTCCAAATCAATCCATTGCCATCAGCTCAAACAGTCCATTAAAACCATCTTCAATCCGTTGCCATCAGCTAAAAACAGTCGGTTAAAACCATCTATTCTGCTAATGCTTGGTCCCATAACCAGGGTCCGAGCTTCTTCCAGAAGGTCATGTGGGAGAGGGCAGATCTGATCTCATTAGGGAGGGAGTTCCACAGCCGAGGGGCCATCACCAAGAAGGCCCTGTCTCTTGTTCCCACCAAATGCAACTGTGATGGCTGTGGGACCGAGAGCAGGGCCTCTCCAGACGATCTTAAGGTCCTTGGGAGTTCGTAGAGGGAGATATGTTTGAACAGGTATGCTGGGTTGGAGCCGTTTAGGGTTTTATAGGTCAAGGCCAGCACCATGGTGGCCCCCGGTGGTGCAGTGGGTTAAACCCCTGTGCCGGCAGGACTGAAGACCAGCAGGTCGCAGGTTCGAATCCAGGGAAAGGCAGATGAGCTCCCTCTATCAGCTCCAGCTCCTCATGCGGGGACATGAGAGAAGCCTCCCACAAGGATGATAAAAACATCAAATCATCTAGGCCTCCCCTGGGCAATGTCCTTGCAGACGGCCAATTCTCTCACACCAGGAGCTACTTGTAGTCACTCCTGACACAACAAAAACAAAAACAAAAAAGCACTATGGCTCCGTAGAACAGGCATGGGCAAACTTTGTCTCCCCAGAAGCTATTTTTAGTTACACAACAACATCAACTATGGTTCTGTAGGCCAGGCATGGGCAAACTTTGGCACTCCAGAAGCTACTTGAAGGCACACAACTACAGCAACTATGGCTCTGTAGACCAGGCATGGGCAAACTTTGGCCTTCCAGAAGCTATTTTTAGGCACAGAACAATAGGAACTATGGCTCTGTAGACCAATCATGGGCGAACATTTGATTCCCTGATTGGCCATGGAAACCCACTGGATGATCTTAGGCAAGTCACTCTCTCTCAGTCTCCAAGGAAGGCAAAGGCAAACTTCCTCAGAACCAGTCTTGCCCAGGAAAACTTTGTGACAGGGTCTCCAGAATATGAAACAACTTGACGGCACACAACAACATGGAGTTACATCAAAGCATCATTCGTTTTCTGCCCACTTATTGAATTATGGAATGGTCCTATGAGATGGATTTATGGACTTGTAATTAAGTTGTTGAGAGAGCTTTGGGCACTGTGGAGGGGGGGGGGACAATACAAGTCCCTGGAATACTCAAAGAAAATAGAAGTATTTCCCTAAGAGAAATCCATCCTCTATGACTCGGGTGGAAGAGGGAAAGATCACACTGAGTGATTTCCTCTTGGGTTCCTCTGTTCTTTTCTCATCCTGCTGCTTTCTCCCTCTTCCCAGATGACAACCTGGCTGTGTGCTGGCAGGAAGTGGGGCCTGACCTGGTGTGCAGCCGACCTCACCTGGAACGCCAGGTCACCTACACAGAATGCTGCTGCCTATATGGGGAAGCCTGGAGCATGGATTGTGCGCTATGTCCCGCTCGTGACTCAGGTATGTAGAGGAGACCTGCAATTAGTACCAGCTAGGCTTTGTGCTTTGGATAAGGTAGGAGGAAGAGCCCATACCTAAGCCTGAAAGATCCTTCCAGAATACTAAATGCAGGTGGCAATTGGTGCTTTTAGTAAGTGAACTCAGCCACTGCCACAAGGCAGATGTCTTTGGGAGAGCAAATTTGAACCACCATCTAATGGCATGAAAGAATTATTGTATATACTCAAGTATAATCTTAGTTTTTCAGCCTATTTTTTTAGGCTGAAAAAGTTCCCCTCGGCTTACACCCGAGTCAAGGTTATTTATTGTATTACTCTGTTATTAGTATTTTTTTTACATTTATTATTTTACACTATTTATTATTATTATTATTATTACATTTCCATTATTTCATTTTATATTATTTTATTACATGTATTATTTTACTCTTTTTATTATTATTACATTTATTTTTTAATCTATTTATGGTTTTATTAGATTTATTATTTTACTCTATTATTACTGTTATTATTAAATTTCCATTATTAATTATTAACCCTATTATTTTTATTACATTTATCATTTTGCATTATTTATTATTATTATTATTATTATTATTATTATTATTATTACATTTACATTATTTTACTGTTCTATTATTTTTATTACATTTATCATTTTACTCTTTTTATTATTATTATTACATTTATTATTTTAATCTATTATTATTAAATTTCCATTATTAACGCTATTATTTTTATTACATTTATTACTTTGCATTTATTATTATTATTATTATTATTATTATTATTATTACATTTATATTATTTTACTGTTCTATTATTTTTGTTACATTTATTATTTTACCCTTTTTATTATTATTATCGGAAGGATACGTAATCACATTTACATTGAAGAAAGTTAGAATAATGATTTAATCAGAGTTAGACAGTCTTATCTTAAATTGCAGTTTTATGTAAATACTCAAAAACATTTAACGTACTGATGATTAGCAGTAGCAGCTGCATTTCTCACCCTCAGCTTATACTCGAGTCAATACGTTTTTCAAGTTTTTTGTGGTAAAATTAGGTGCCTCAGCTTATATCTTGGTCGGCTTATACTGTACTTGAGTATATACAGTAATTTGTATTAGAGACTTCGCTACATACTTCTTTTGCATTGGCTTTGCAGTGTAAGTCTGGGAACGTATATGAAGGGAACGTATATGAACATATATGAAGTCTGGGAACGTATATGACTGATGAGTGATTTTTTTTCTGGTGCTAACCTGCTTGGAAATTTCTTATAGCTATAGAGAAGGAAGGTGTGTTAACTGTGCATTTTATTGGCTTTGTGTGCTTCAGCAATATATAATTTTTGGTAGCCCACCTTCTATGGTCTTGAGCTAAGAGAATGCATTCCAGCCCAGGTGCCCCAAATATCCAACAATGTTGGAATGAATTTGGGCAAAAGTATGATAGCTGGGACCCAACAATACACTAGTTGCGTAACGCGGCTCTGAATTAAGGAAGGGAAGAGAAATGTCTCTAACCTAAAATGGCTGCCTCCTGCTTCCATACAAAATGAATGCCAGCTATTGAGCCTATTTCTGAGCTAACCCTGGTCTTCTAACATAGGGAAATTCGTCACACCCACTAATAAAGCTTATGCAATGTGTTATCATTTGGCCCCAAAGGAACTTTTGGGGCCAATTTTTATGCATCGCAAGTGCGATTGGTGGGAACGAGGGACAGGGCCTTCTCGGTGGTGGCCCCATGACTCCGGAACTCCCTCCCCAAGGACATCAGGCATGTCTTCAGAAGGAGCTTGAAAACATAGATGTTCCAGTGTGCCTTCCCAGATTAAGGAATCCCAAGCAATATGTCCCAAATGCACTTTACAAGAGAGTTAGAATTGTCTGCACACCCACTTACCCCCAAAATATCCATCCTTCTTCACCTGGACATGCCCAGCATTTTTTTTTTAAAAAAATCATTACATTTGGCCTTGCCAGGTTTTTAAATTGCGTCATGATATTTTGTTTTTGCTTTACTATGAGTTATTTATTGTCATATTGTATTGTTGTGGCTGTGTTTTTGTTCTGATGTATTTTGGGCTCGGCCTCTTGTGAGCCACACCGAGTCCTGCGGGAGATGGTAGTGGGGTATAAATAAAGGTTTATTATTATTATTATTATTATTATTATTATTATTATGTCTAGAATTACACCCAGTTCTAGAACAAGAATCTACCTATTTCCCTTTGACTTGATCCACATTTTCGCTTTTCCTTTCACAGATGACTTTGAAGCCCTATGCAATGTCCTCCGCCCCCCTAGCTATGGGCCCGTGCCTCCAGGAGGCTTGGGGCTTCCCTTTGAATACGGCGGTGGCGACTTCTTGCCCTACGGCCCCGAGATCTTCGCCCCTCCACCTCGCCCTCCTCCTCGACTTCCTGATTATGACCCTTTCCCCCGAGACTCTCTCTATGGCCCCTCGCCCTACGAGGCCACAGACTTTGAAGACCTTCCTTATGGCAGTCGGCATCGAGAGGAACCACCAGAGCACACTCGGGGGGGATACCGGCCCCGCAGCCCCCCTGAAGCGGAATTGTACTATCCACCACGTAGCGGTGGGGGTTCCTATCCTGAACGTCCAGGCCGTGCCAGTGAAGACTATGGTGAGTCCAGATGAGATTCTACATAAAGTAAACAGTGCATTAGTGCTTAGATAATTCCTTAGTGATGAAGTCCTTAGTATAATTCTAAGGACTTCATCACATTAGGAAATACTCTGTTTCTGATACTGTTTGAGAATGATTTCAAATGGGTCCCATCACATGACTTTCACCCCGTCCTGTCGGTATTCCATCAGTATCTGTCTGCAAAGTGTCACAGAAAGTGATTATTTGCAAGTGGAATTCTAATCATGTTTTCTGAAATACTACTGAGTCTTTTGTTGCTGAAACACTGTTTTTGTGTGTGAAAGGACAGCCTTGAGTTGCTGGTTGGCTGAGAAGGGCGATATACTAATAGTAATAATAATAATAATACTTTATTTATACCCTGCCACCATCTCCCCAAGGGACTCGGAGCGGCTTACATGAGGCCAAGCCCGACAACACATAATTAAAACAAAAAATCAATAAACAAAAAACAATACAAATTAATATAAATCACATATCTATATAAATAAAAATGTAATGTTCGTTTGTGGTATTCACAGAACTCAAAAACCACTGGGGGAATTGACACCAAATTTGGACACAAGACATCTAACAACCCAATATATGTCCTTCACTCAAAAAAACTGATTTTGTCATTTGGGTGTTGTAGTTGCTGGGATTTATAGTTCACCTACAATCAAAGAACATTCTGAACCCCACCAATGATGGAATTGAACCAAACTTGGCACACAGTTCTCCCATGACCAACAGAAAATACTAGTGGGCAGTATCCTTTGGTTCTGGAGTTGTAGTTCACCTATATCCAGAGATCACTGTGGACTCAAACAATGATGGATCTGGACCAAACTTGGCATGAGTACTCAATATGCCCAAATGTGAACACTGGTGGAGTTTGGGGAAAATAGAATCTTGTCATTTGGGAGTTGTAGTTGCTGGGATTTATAGTTCACCTACAATCACAGAGCATTCTGAACCCCACCAACGATAGAATTGGGCCAAACCTCCCAAACAGAACCTCCATGTGGGCCACAGCAACGCGTGGCAGGGGACAGCTAGTAAACAATAACATACAAAGATTTAAAAACCTATGGCCGGGCCAAATGTAATCTGATAGGAGGGTTTTAAAAAAAGTGAAGGGAGCACAATCCAATGAATAGTTAAAGTGCTTCTGAGGACATCTGGGAATTATACAAATACAGTAAATAAATAAGGAAAATCTGTATATATTCCATCAGCAATTATACTTTTTAGAAGGTCATAGAGTGATGTAAGGGGTGTTTTGAATGGATTGGGAAGAGCCAGCCTTCTGTGGTGTAATGAGTCAAAGCACAGTATTTTCAAATCATAAGACTCATAAGAATTAGATGTGATGAGGAGAGTATGCATCTCAATAGAATAATAATTATTATTATTTATTTATTTATTTATTTATTTGCCGCTCTCATCGGGAGGACACAGGGCGGTTTCCAAGCAACAACATCAAAACATACAGAGTCACAACATGAACAAAAAATAACAGTAACAGCAACATCAGCATGGAATTACCCAACAACACATCAATATTAAAAGAAAAAAATCCCACCTGCTCTTCATGTCTATTTTTAGGGCATGGAAAAGGAATGGGTCAGGACAATTAAAAAGGCTGGGTCAAGACTGATACAAATTGAAATAAGATGGGACCGGCATTTGGGTACAGTACTGTAATAAGTAAACAACAAAAGCGGGGATGGGCTATTTCCAGAAGCCTGTTAGGAGAATGACCAGGGTAATAAATAGGGGGCTAGGTCATGTCCGGACAGTGTCTGGGCTGAGCTAGCACTGGTCACTCTCGAAGAGTTGTTGAAACCACCAAGGGAGGGATAGGGTCTGTCTTATTTCCCTTGGAGGGGCGTTCTAGAGGTGGGGAGCCACCACAGAGAAGGCCCTCTCTCTCGTCCCCACCAACCGTGCTTGTGACGGAGGTGGGAGCGAGAGGAGGGCCTCCCCGGAGGATCTTAGAGTTCATGCCGGTTCATAGATGGAAATGGGATCGCAAAGACAGACAGGGCCCAAACCGTTTAGGGCAGGGGTCCTCAAACTTTTTGAACAGAGGGCCAGGTCACAGTCTTTCAATCTGTTGGAGGGTCGGATTATAATTAGGAAAAAAAAATGAATGAATTCCTATGCACACTGCGCTTATCTTATTCGTAATGCAAAAAAAAAATGAATTAAAAACAATACAATAATTAAAATGAAGAACAATTTTAACAAATATAAATTTGTTAGTATTTCAATGGGAAGTGTGGACCTGGTTTTGGCTGATGAGATAGGATTGTTGTTGTTGTTGTTGTATGCTTTCAAGTCATTTCAGACTTAGGTTGACCCGAGCGAGGGGCAGGTAAATGACCTTGGAGGGCTGTATCTGGCCACCGGGCCGTAGTTTGAGGACCCCTGGTTTAGGGCTTTATAGGTCATTACCTGCACCTTGAATTTGCCTCGGCAACTTATCGGCAGCCAATGAAGCTGTTTTAATAGTATGCTTTCAGTCCTGAAAAATATGGGATGCATACTGATAAAAAGTGATTATATCCCAATGTGATAAGACCCTAAGTCTGCCCACCATGTTTAGTTTTGTATTTTTTTTTCTAGGAAGAGCATAAGGGGCTGTCCTTTAGCCCTTTGTAGTGATGTCACTGAGCTGGGTCACACATTTACTCAAACTGGGGTCTTGGTGAAGAAAATGGCCTCCCAAAATCTGAGGGTTGCCCAACTCTGTGCTACCAAATAATGTTAAGGAGGTGTCCAGTCCTGGTGGAAGCCTAAGCCAAGCATGTGGGTTGGGCAAATTGGAGGGTTTCGTAGTGAAACTTACCTTGGTGTGACCAGCTGGGTTAGGGGCGGAAGCTGCTTCCTTCTGGTCGTCACTTCCTCACCTGTCTCCACCAGGTCCCTTTGAAAGCTTTGGAGGTCTCCAGTCTGAGGAGTGTGGGATCCTGAGTGGCTGCGAAAATGGCCACTGTGTTCGCGTAGCAGATGGCTTCACCTGTGATTGTTATGAGGGCTACCGTTTGGACCCCACTCGAATGATCTGCACAGGTGAGAACCAAGCCAAACAGGTAGGACCAGACTGGCATCTGACTGTCTCCTCACAGCCAGATGCAGTGTGGTCGTCATGTAAATATCTGATATGCAGAATATATTTTCATTCACTGGGACAAATACCCGATACATCCAAATTTGAATACTGGTGGGGGGGGGGGAGGATTGATTTTGTCATTTGTGAGTTGTAGTTGCTGGGATTTATAGTTCACCTACAATCAAAGAGCATTCCAAACTCCACCAACAATGAAATTTAATTAAACGTGGCACACAGAACTCCTGTGACCAACAGAAGATACTGGAAGGGTTTGGTGGGCACTGACCTTGAGTTTTGGAGTTGTAGTTCACCTACATCCAGAGAGCACTGTGGACTCAAATAATGATGGATCTGGACCAAACTTGGCTCAGATACTCAATATGCCCCAATGTAAACACTGGTGGAGTTTGGTGGAAATAGATCTTGACATCAGAGGCTGGATGGCCATCTGTTGGGGGTGCTTTGAATGATATTTTCCTGCTTCTTGACAGGGGATTGGACTGAATGGCCCATGAGGTTTCTTTCAACTCTATGATTCTATGACATTTGGGAGTTGGCGTTGCTGGGAGTTATAGTTCACCTACAATCAAAGAGCATTCTGAACCTCACCAACAATAGAATTGGACCAAACTTCCCACACAGAACCCCCATGACCAATAGAAAATACTGTGTTTTCTGATGGTCTTTAGTGAGCCCTCTGACACCCCCCCCTTGCGACTCCCTCAGGGGTCCTGACCCCCAGGTTGAGAAATGCTGAACTAGATGATTCTCCAGTTCTGCCTTTTTGCCATGAAACACAGGACAGCTTTAGAGCCTTTACAATAAGTGGGAGATTTGGAGGGGAGAGCTTTTGGTGCTACAGCACCAGGACTGTGGTGCAGCTGGCTGGGAGTCAGCTGCATTAAGATCACTACTGACCAAAAGGTCATGAGTTCGAAGCCAGACCAGGTTGGAGTGAGCTTCTGACTAATTTGTGTAACTTGCTGTCGACCTTTGCAGCCCGAAAGACAGTTGCATCTGTCAAGTAGGAAATTTAGGTACGGAGGCTAATTTACGACGCCATAAAAATCTCCAGCAAGCATGAAAAAAATGAGGAAGTACTTGATCAGTGTCACAAATAGACGGTGAAGCGACAGCTCCCCTGGTGGCCAGAATACCCTCATGAAAAAGCTGGAATGTTAAATAGCCTCTGTGTGCCTGTCTATATTTGTTGTGTGTCTTTGGCATTGAATGTTTGCTGTGTATATGTACATTGTAATCCGCCCTGAGTCCCCTGTGGGGTGAGATGGGCGGAATATAAATACTGTAAATAAATAACTGACTCTTCTCCCTTCCTTTTCCCGCAGATGTTGACGAATGCAGCGAGATGGAAGGGCTCTGCCCCGGCGGCCGCTGTCTCAACATGGACGGCTCCTACCGCTGTTTGTGCCCCGCCGGCACAGTGCCCACCGGCCAGCCTCCCCACTGCACCCCTGCCTCTCGCAGTCGTGCCTGAGCCGAGCTGTTGCAATGGCCGGCCAAATATTTATTACTTGTATAGAGTGGGAGATGGGGGAGGGAAAGGGAGGGTTTCTTAGAAAGGAGGGGCGTGTTGGCAATTCCTTGGATCTCCTCCTCTGCTCATGTGGGAGAACCCAGAACTGCCACACGAAGGAAGAAACTAGCTGGGTTGTTGTAGGTTTTTTCGGGCTATGTGGCCATGTTCTAGAGGCATTCTCTCCTGACGTTTTGCCTGCATCGATGGCAAGCATCCTCAGAGGTAGTGAGGTCTGTTGGAACTAGGAAAAAGGGTTTATATATCTGTGGAATGACCAGGGTGGGACAAAGGACTCTTATCTGTTGGAGCTAGGTGTGAATGTTTCAACCGACCACCTTGATTAGCATTTGATGACCTGGCAGTGCCTGGGGCAATCTTTTGTTGAGAGGTGATTAGATGTCCTTGTTTGTTTCCTCTCTGTTGTTTTGCTGTTGTAATTTTTAATACTGGTAGCCAGATTTTGTTCATTTTCATGGTTTCCTCCTTTCTGTTGAAATTGTCCACATGCTTGTGGATTTCAATGGCTTCTCTGTGTAGTCTGACATGGTGGTCGTTAGAGTGGTCCAGCATTTCTGTGTTCTCAAATACATGAAAGGCACTGCAGACTATTTCAACCAGAGAAGTCAGCCATAGCAGAGCACCTGATGAACCAACCTGGACACAGCATATTATTTGGGAACACAGAAATGCTGGACCCCTCTGACAACCGCTATGTCAGACTACACAGAGAAGCCATTGAAATCCATAAGCATGTGGACAATTTCAACAGAAAGGAGGAAACCATGAAAATGAACAAAATCTGGCTACCAGTATTTTTTTAAAAAAACTCTAAAATTATAACAGCAAAACAACAGAGGAAACAAACAAGGACATCTAATCACCCCTCAACAAAAGATTGCCCCAGGCACTGCCAGGCCATCAAATGCTAATCAAGGTCGTCAGTTGAAACATTCACACCTAGCTCCAGCAGACAAGAGTCCTTTGTCCCACCCTGGTCATTCCATAGATATATAAACCCTTTTTCCTAGTTCCAACAGGCCTCACTACCTCTGAAGATGCTTGCCATCAATGTAGGCGAAACGTCAGGAGAGAATGCCTCTAGAACATGGCCATATAGCCCGAAAAAACCTACTACAACCCAGTGATTCCGGCCATGAAAGCCTTTGACAATACAAGAAACTAGCTGCCATGCTGGCTTCTAAGGCAGTTCAGAAAAGCACTTAAACTGAATGAGATGAACATGCCTCTTCTGCAGGGCAGTGGCTGAAAAGCAGGGGAAAGAGAGGCACGTTGAACCTGATTTTATCCTAAATCATGCAGTCGCATGGGGAGAAAACAGAATAAGTAGGGGAGCAATGCAAAATTTTGATAAAGCCTTTCATTCCCAGTCAAAGTTTGGCAGCACAATTTGAGCTCCATTTCAGGCTCGTGCCTTAATGTGGGCCTTTCGTCCAACTGAGCTGCTTCCCTCCCCACATCCCTCCCTCTGTCTCATATTTACCATATTAAACCAAAGCTGCCTTGGCATTCCGCACTTGGGCGTTCAGCCCACATATATAACTTTTGGAAAGTTTTAGAAGAAGGTATTCAGTACCCTTTTCTGCAACTTCTTCTTTGCCCCCCTCCATCCTAACTTGTGCAAGCCAACTGCTTATTGGTTGGTACAGTTTCCCAGGTGTAATTCTGAAGTCAACCAGGATTAAAGAGAATGTGCCATTGTGGGCTCCTTTCATATCCGAAGGAAACATAATCCAAAATTTACCTTGGGACTTTTTTCCGTGTCAGGAGCAACTTAAGAAACTGCAAGTTGCTTCTGGTGTGAGAGAATTGGCCGTCTACAAGGACATTGCCCAGGGGGATTATGGAGTAGCAACGACATAATCCAAAACTTACCTTGGGGATTTTTTTTCTGTGTCAGGAGCAACTTGAGAAACTGCAAGTTGCTTCTGGTGTGAGAGAATTGGCCGTCTGCAAGGACATTGCCCAGGGGAATTATAGAGTAGCAACGAAAATAATCTTATGGTTGAGGATCAGCACAACATGAGGAACTGTATTAAGGGGTCTCTGCATTAGGAAGGTTGAGAAACACTGCAATAAATGAAAGGAACGCTTCCCAAACTCTGTTACCCTAACAGGTCATAATCCCTTTTTTCATGTCAGGAGCAACTTGAGAAACTGCAAGTCGCTTCTGGTGTGAGAGAATTGGCTGTCTGCAAGGGCGTTGCCCTGGAGAGGCACTGATGTTTTACCATCCTGTGGGTGGCTTGCATGAGAAGCTTGAGTTGACAGAGGAAGCTCATCCTGCTCCCCAAATCCAAACCACTGACCTTTCGGTCAGCAGATGTTACCCGGGGGATGCCCAGGAATTTTATCATCCTGTGGGTGGAAAATGCATGAAATGATGAAAAATGAAAAAATCCATTTTTTTCCATGTCAGGAGCAATTTGAGAAACTGCAAGTCGCTACTGGTGTGAAAGAATTGGCCGTTTGCAAGGACATTGCCCAGGGAATGCCTGGATGTTTTGATGTTTTAGCATCCTTGTGGGAGGCTTCTCTCATGTCCCTGCATGGGGAGCTGGAGCTGACAGAGGGAGCTCAACCTGCTCTCTCTGGATTCTAACCACTGACCTGTCAGTCAGCAGTCATGCTGGCACAACGGTTTAACCCATTGTGCTCCAAGGGGCTTCTTCCACCATGGCGATGCAAAACCACTGATAATAGCAAACGGTTGGAATGATCTACTTCTGGTCAGAAACATGCCATAAAATTATATCCAGAGAAAACATATTTTTTCACACGTGGGTAAGTGAATCCATGAGTACCCATACTGCAGATATTTGGAGTAGGGTCACGCTCTATACAATTATAGTGCTATGAGTTCGATTTTAGTGTCATGACAATCCTATGGAATTCTGAGTGTTGCAATTTGCAAACCCCAGGATTCACGAGGATGCAGCCATTGCAGTGAAAGTGGAGCTATAACTGTGTAGTGTGACAATGACAATGAAAGGGCCTGGAGGGCAACATATAGGGCCCATTCACACTATGAAATTATAGTGTTGTTATTCCATTTCAGCTGCCATTGGTGCATCCTAAGGATTGTAGATTGGTGGGGTATTGGATCACTATCAGATTTCTAGGGCCTCCTGGTGGCGCAGCAGGTTAAACCGCTGAGCTGCTGAACTTGCTGACCGAAAGGTAGGCGGTTCGAATCCGGGGAGCAGCATGAGCTGCCGCTGTTACACCCAGCTTCTGCCAACCTAGCAGTTTGAAAACATGCAAATGTGAGTAGATCAATAGGTACCACTTACTAATGGTGCTCCATGAAGTCATGCTGACCACATGATCTTGGAGGTGTCTATGGACAACGCCAACTCTTTGGTTTAGAAATGGAGATGAGCACCACCACCAAGAGTCGGACATGACTGGACTTAATGTCAGGGGGAATCTTTACCTTAATAGATTTATCGAAAATGCAAATCCAAGGATTCAATAGAATGGACTCCTCTAACAGTTGAGTGGAATAACAACAGTATAATTCTGTAATGTAAATGCGCCTTGCGCTACAGGCAAAATTCTTGCCTGCACTCCTTTCTCTCTCAACTATTATTTAGCCAGAAACATGAATGCCAGCTATTAAAAGAGAAATATTCAGGAATGAAGAATGCTCTATGAATGCACAAAAGCCTTTTTATACAGACCTAGCAATATATTTTTGGAACTATGGTCAGTTTGTACTAATGTATACACCCAACTCATGTTCCTAGCCTATGTATTTCTCTTGCCCTCTTCGTCCTTGTTCCCCCCCCCCCCCTTTCTTTGTATTCATTTGTTTAACTGCTCTATGAGCACAATGTAGAATTGCTGCCAACATTTCCTTCGCTGGAGCCACACTGATAAGGAGTTTGTACACTTTGGAAATAGTTTCCAGAGTACGCAAAGTCTGTATCCTTCTCTCCCTGCTGATGGAATGAGGGCCTTTTCCAAAAATACCCTGGGGCATTTTTAACCAAATGCAGGCACTTAGAGAGTTTCGTTTCCTTTGCTTCTCGTCCACAGCACCAGCAATTGTTTCCTCTCAAGAAACTACTATGTCAGTGGTTCTCATCCTGGGGTCTCCAGATGTTTCTGGCCTTCAACTCCCAGAAATCCTAACAGCTGATAAATTGGCTGGGATTTCTGGGAGTCGTAGGCCAAAAACATCTGGCAACCCCAGGTTGAGAACCACTGTACTATGTTGTTTTAGGAGAAAGCGGGGAATCAATTTATCAGAAACTAGTATTAAACCTTTACCAAGAACATGGCTGTATGGCCATGTTCCAGAAGCATTCTCTTCTGACGTTTCACCTGCATCTATGGCAGGCATCCTCAGAGGTTGTGAGGTCTGTTGGAAAATAGAAAAATGGGGTTTATATATCTGTGAAATGTCCAGGGTGGGAGAAAGAACTCTTGTCTATTGGAGGAAGGTGTAAATGTTTCAGTTGACCACCTTGATTAGCATTTAGTGGCCTAGCAATTTTCAAGGTTTGCTTTCTTACTGCCTGGGGGAATCCTTTGTTTAGAGGTGATTAGTTGTCCCTGATTGTTTCTTGTCTGGAGTTCCCCTGTTTTTAAACGTTGTTCTTTATTTACTGTTATAATTTTTGAGTTTTTAAATACTGGTAGCCAGATTTTGTTCATTTTCATGGTTTTCACTTTTCTGTTGAAATTGTCCCCATGCTTATGGATTTCAATGACTTTTCTGTGTAGCCTGACATGGTAGTTGTTAAGAGTGGTCCAGCATTTCTGTGTTCTCCAATAGTATGCTGTGTCCAGGTTGGTTCATCATAGAATCCTAGAGTTGGAAGAGACCTCATGGGCCATCCAGTCCAACCCCCTGCCAAAAAGCAGGAATATTGCATTCAAAGCACCCCTGACAGATGGCTATCCAGCCTCTGTTTAAAAGCTTCCAAAGAAGGAGCCTCTACCACACTCATCAGGTGCTCTGCTATGGCTGACTTCTCTGGTTGAATCAGTCTGCAGTGCCTTTCATGTTCCTTGATTCATGTCTGGGCAATGCTGCATTTGGTGGTCCCTCTGTAGACTTGTCCACAACTGCATGGTATACTGTAGACTCCTGCAGAGGTGAGAGGCTCCCTCTTGTCCTTTGCTGAACGGAGCATTTGTTGGATTTTCTTGGTGGGCCTGTAGATAATTTATATGTTGTGTTTCCTCATCAGCTTCCCTATGTGGTCAGTGGCTCCCTTGATGTATGGCAAGAGCACTTTTCCTCTGGGTGGGTCTTTGTCTTCACTCTCGTGGCTTGTTCTTGGTCTTGCAGCTCTTCTTATGTCTGCGGTGGAGTATCCATTGGCCTGTAGAGCCCAGTTTAGGTGGTTTAGTTAGTCTTGGAGGGGTGGAGTACACAGATTCTTTTTGCACGGTCGGCCGGAGCTTTAATTGTATCTCTTTTTTTACTTGGGCGATGGTTGGAATTTTTATGTAGGTATCTAGCCGTGTGTGTAGGTTTTCTGTAAACTGTGTGATATATAGATATATAAACCCCATTTTCCTAGTTTCCAACAGACCTCACAACCTCTGAGGATGCCTGTCATAGATGCAGGCGAAACATCAGGAGAGAATGCTTCTGGAACATGGCCATACAGCCCAGAAAACTTACAACAATTCCGGCCTTCAACAATGACCTCCTGGGAATAGGAATGGGAGAAAGGGAGCTTTCAGGCAGCCACCAAACTCCACTTGTAAAGTCACCCAAACTTCTCAGCAGTCTCTCAAACTTTTGGTAGAAAAAAATGTTAAGGTTGGGGACAATGTAACCCCAAATCTGCATTCAAATACGACAGTTTGCCTTTAACTTGCCCCAAAGATTTTGGGGAGAGAGCAGCAACTGGAAGTGCTGTGACATCACTCTTGCGGGAGGGGGCACGGATCCATCACCACTGTTTACTGTATAATAATAAACATTTTTTACAAACCACAATGAAGTTTGTCTCTTGGGCAAAGTCATGCAAGGGAGTGTTCAAAGTGCTGGTCCCAAACAGACTCTCCTGCAACCCAACCAGTCTTTGGACATTCCAGGAGAGAAGGAGTAAATACATCCCATTGATACGACATGAAGGAAGCTTCTCCCAATCATTTGCATTCATTCCCCACACCTTTCAAGTGTTGTACCCTCCCTCATATCACAGATGATAATGTGATATGTATGGTTAGGCAACACCAGAGTACAGCCAAGGTGGCAAAAGCTATTAATGAGGAAAACGCATAAATGAGGAGAGGATGCAGCAGCTTGCTTGTGCCAGAGTCTACTGGGATGGATGCAGTTCCATCCACTCTTTGGCCTTGTTGTCGAGCAATTTAGAATGGCTGTGGATAATGAGATCCAAGCCACTGGTGAGAAAAGAGAAGCCAATATTCCAGAATAAATCTCACCAAGTTGAAGCAGAAGCCATCAAAGTACAGGGTTAGTCAAAATGCATAGGCCAATAAGCCATTCAATTGAATGGCTTATTGGCCTATGCATTTTGACTAACCCTGTATTAATTTCTGTTCCAGCTGGAAAACTTGCAAATCCTCTCTAAGTAACGATGATGATGAAAACTAACTGCAACTACTAAGTAATAATGGTAATAATAAAAACAACTAAATGCAAAAAACCCTGCAAATCCTAAGTAACAATAATGATGATGATGATAACTAACTGCAACTAATAATAATAATAAAAACAATTAACTGCAAAATAACCCCTGCAAATCCTCTCTAAGTATCAATAATGATGATGATAATAACTAACTGCAACTACTAAGTAATAATAATAAACTACCTGCAACTACTATATAATAATAATAATAATAATAATAATAATAATAATAGCAACAACAACTAACTGCAAGTCCTTCTCACTTCTTGCTCACTCCCACACCTTCCCAACCACTCCTTTCCCTTTACAATGAAGCCAGGGTTGGCCAAGGCTTAAATGCATGCAGGAGGCATTGTGATGCGGTGGGGGGGGGGGGGTTGCTGTGACTGCCATTGTCAAGGACTGGAGGGAGCTGAGTGGGCCAATCAGAAGGGAGGAGAGTTCAAGAGAACCCACTCACCCATTGGGATCCCCTGAAATCACCCCCTAAAGAGAAAGGCCCCTCTTCTACCCAAGAGAGGACTCTAGTTTCCATACAAAATGCAATGGATGTTTCACAGGTGCCATATGATACCCATAGCCCTGAAAGTCATTTGATACAAAAGGCTTTCAGTATGTCATTGTTTCCCATCCTACAATGAGCCTTTTTCATGATAACAGCTGAGACTGAATCCTAGAGCCTTCATGATGGATAGGACTTCAAGAGGTATTTAAGCAAATGGTTGCTGTTGTTACCATCCTGCTTTCATCACTTTAATACACAACTCAAGCCTCATCCAAAATATGCCAACCCAATTTCTGCTTGAAGACCCCCAAAGAAGAAGAGTCTACCACTTTCTGAAGCAGTACGTTGCATTAAATATGGAAGGTAACCCAGAAGTTATCTAATCCAATACCATTAAAGCATTCCCCAAAGATGCCCATCCATCCTATGTTGAAGTCCATAACCAACTCAAGTTGGAAGGGGATCCCAAGGGCCATCTAGTCTAACCTCCTACTGTGAGGCAGGTGTACACCACTAAAGCACTCCTTAAAGATGCCCACGACACCTCTGTTTGAAGACCTCCAAAGGAGGAAGTCCACCACCCTCCAAATCCGCATGTTCTCTGAAATATGGAGGGTAACTGAAAGCAATATGTTGCATTAAATATAGAGGATGACCCAAAGGCCATCTAGTCCAACTACTCGTCAAACAGGGATACACAATGAAAGACCTCCCAGAAAATGCCCACCCAACCTCTGTTTGAGGACAGAAGATGGACAGCCCACTCCTCCATCATAGAAGGGGACTCCTAAGAGTTATCTAATCCAAACCTATTTTTCATTATTATTATTATTATTATTATTGTACTGGCACAGCAGTGCCAGAAGATTTGAATTCCTTTTCTTGCACTGCTAGTTTCCATGAATCTATTTAAGCCATGCATTTTGCAATAAGGTAGTTTCTCTCAGGTTGCAATCATAGGGCCAACAACTTGGCAATCATCGTTAGAATCTTTAGATCCGCCCCTTTTCCCAGGGTTTTGGAGGGAAAGGAGGACCTTTTGTTCAGTCTCACTGTTTGAAGCCTAAAAGCAGGACGTGTGGGATTCTCTTTCCCACATGCACAAAAGCTTCACTTCTCACAGCTTTTGCTGGGGGTTAAAGAAATAGATCCATAGCTCTGCTGGGGAGTAAAGAAATAGTTCCTACAGCCTTCGTGGAGAAACTAAAGGACACCTTTCAGCTTGGCAGATCTACAGGAACCTTGCCTGGTAAGGGACCATTCGGGCCACCCATAAAGCAGCTTGGAGCCGGGAGTAGGGGCCTCACGCCAGCAAGGTAAAGAAAGATTGCCCAGGGAGAGGTCAGAAGATTTCCCTAAGGAAAAAAGGAACAGTTTACCACCAGTTGCCTGCCCTTAATAGCATATTGAGGAAACTACCGGTTTTCCAAGGTTATAAAGTGTTTAATTCATTTGTTTGGAGATTTAAGCCCAAATAAAGAACTTTGTTGAATCTATTTTGAGCCTCAATAGAACTTTGTGTTGGGAAATCTAACGGGTCCTTCAGCTGAGGCACCCCGGCGTACAGAAGGCACATCCTGTAAACAGACATTATTTCAGGCCCAGCGTGCAACAGCACTATTATTATTATTATTATTATTATTATTATTATGCTTTTATTCTGCTGTAATTGAGCATTATCAGTCTCATGTGAGAAAGTCCTTAGAGGAACATAGAAAAACCCATCAGCAGATCAATCCTCCTCTTCCTCTTCCTCTAATTTTTCCTCCTTCTCTTTTGGAGATAAGACACTTGATGTCATAACAGTGCGAGGCGAAGATGGGGACAAATGGAGGCTAAAGTGGTAGGCAGACTCTATAGCAGATGTGAAAGAAAGCTTAAATCTAGATCACAGCCTTATTTGGTGTCCTTTTAACTTAATGTAGGGCAGTGTTTCTCAACCTGGGGGTCGGGATCCCAGGGGGGGTCATGAGTGGGTGTCAAATGGGTCACCAAAGACTATCACAAAACACAGTGTTTTCTGTTGGTCATGGGGCGTTCTGTGTGGGAAGTTTGGCCCAATTCTCTCATTGGTGGGGTTCAGAATGCTCTTCGATTGTAAATGAACTATAAATCCCAGCAAGTACAATTCCCAAATGACAAAATCAATACGCTACCCCCAATTCCACCAGTATTCAAATTTGGGCGTATCTGGTATTTGTCCCAAATTTGGTCCAGTGAATTAAAATACCTCCTGCACATTACGATTCATAACAGAAGCAAAATGACAGTTATGAAGTAGCAATGAAAATAATATTATGGATGGGGAGTCACCACAACATGAGGAACCATATCAAGGGGTCGTAACATTAGGAAGATTGATAACCACTGATCTAAGGGGTCAGGAAGAAATTATGTCACCTGCCACCTAGTGGCTGTTTTAGGCCTTTCCATTAATCCAGGTGGAACAAGGAGCGCCAATAGAGTATATTCTGCAGGTAAAGGTAAAGGTTTTCCTCTGACATTAAGTCCAGTCATGTCCGACTCTGGGGTGTGGTGCTCATCTCCATTTCTAAGCCAGAGCCGGTGTTGTCCGTAGACACCTCCAAGGTTATGTGGCCGGCATGACTGCATGGAACACTGTTACCTTCCTTCCTGCCTAAGTGGTACCTATTGATCTACTCACATTTGCATGTTTTTGAACTGCTAGGTTGGCAGGAGCTGGGGCTGACAGCAGAAGCTGACAGCACTCCCCGGATTCGAACCTGCGACCTTTCGGTCAACAAGCTCAGCAGCTCAGCGCTTTAACCCACTGCGCCACCGGGGGCTCAATGGAGGTTCAAAACCAAGTAGGACATGAAAATGTTGAATGCGCTTACATCCTGAGAATCAAATCTTCAGTCAATATTTAATTCTTTATGTGAAAATAAAAAAGCACATCCATCCCATGTGTATGCAAATGGGCATTCCGATTCAATAAATGGTCAAATTCTAGATATGAAACCTTGACATGAGTTTAATTAATCTGTGAACAAGTTAATAATTCCATTTGCTGATATGTCAAAACAATGTCCAGCAGGTTGCATTGGGGGGGGGGGGGCTGGGGGCTGGAAGGGATTAATTAAATATCAATTTATTTCAGTGGGGACATTTGCTTTGACATACAAGCCCCAAGAAATTTAAATATATAATATTGTATATTATGGAGCCCCCAGTGGCACACTGAGCTGCTGAACTTGTTGACTGAAAGGTCGCAGGTACAAATCCGAGGAGCGGCGTGAGCTCCTGCTGTTAGCCCCAGCTTCTGCCAACCTAGCAGTTTGAAAACATGCAAATGTGAGTAGATCAATAGATAACGCTCCGGCGGAAGGGAACAGCGCTCCATGCAGTCATGGTGGCCACATGACCTTGGAAGTGTCTATGAACAATGCCAACTCTTCAGTTTAGAAATGGAGATGAGCACCAACTCCCAGAGTCAGCCATGACTGGACTTAATTTCAGGGGAAATCCTTTACCTTTACCTTTACCCTATTGTATATTATATATAATGTATATATATCATGCATGGACAAACGTTTTGGCCAACATAAACTTAAAACAGTTTTTCAGTGGAAGAGCCCAGGAGACATCCAGTCCAATGCTCTTTTGCCATGCAGGAAAAGCAAGGAAGTCAAGGGGATCTGGGCAATCCCAATAGCTTCTTCTTTTTTTTTCAAGCCTCTGAAGATGAGAGAATGTGACTTGCCCAAGATGCTGAGATTGAAAAAAAAATCCTAAAAAACAGTGAATCACCGGATCTTTCTGAAACTTTGCAGGAATGATGCTCTGCTCATGCTCTATTGCTGTAGAGAAAATTCAAGAGTTTTTTAAAAAGATATTTTATTTGTAAAAAGTTTAAAAATTTCCTAAAAATCAGTGGAAGACCAAAACATTCTGAAACTTGGCAAGTTTAAAGTTGTTAATGTGGTCTAGAAATGTGGCATGTTGCATCTTGATAGCAATAAAAATGACAGAAAAACTAGCCTTGCAAGTTTCCACATACGCCCCAATGAACCAAATCTTCCTGAAACAATAACAAAACTTTCAAATTATGAATTAAAACACACCCTCACCCCCTGGGGAATCTTCCCTAAACACTTTCCAGAAGAACACAACCCATTTCTGTCCACAGGATAAATAAAAACAAGGCGAAAGACACAATCTGGAAAGGAGGAACGGTGGAGATGGAAGGCTTTCTCCCCCTCTCTAGCAAGACAGCAAAGTTCAGTATAAACTGTATTGTCGAAGGCTTTCATTAGCCGGAATAACTGGGTTGTTGTAAGTTTTTTGGGCTGTATGGCCATGCTCCAGAAGCATTCTTTCCTGATGTTTTGCCTGCATCTATGGAAGGCATCCTCAGAGGTTGTGAGGTATCTTGGAATGAACTTACGGATTTTGAACTTGGCGAACGTTGAATACTAGATTGGCTTTTATTGGTTGTTATTGGATAATTGGATTGTTTTAACTATTTATAATTGTTGCTGCTATGTATTTTATTTTCCTATGTGTATTGCTGGCATCAAATTGTGCCTTTTGTAAGCCGCCCTGAATCCCCCTTCGGGGGTTGAGAAGGGCGGGGTAGAAATGCTCAAAATAAATAAATAATAATAAACTAGGAAAAGACCTCACAACCTCTGAGGATGCCTGCCATAGATGCAGGCGAAACATCAGGAGAGAATGCTTCTGGAACATGGCCATACAGCCCAAAAAAATTACAACATTCCATAGAAACTTCCATCAAGGACTTGGCAGGAGAAAATATTCCCTGGGTGGACATAATGCAAGATGCCGGGAACAAGTCTGGCCAGCATCAAATCAGATTTCAGAACTGGGCAAGAAAGACTTCGCTCAATATTTCCCGTCTCACAGAATAATTTGTCCTCTCTTTGCAGAGACATTTCCAGGTCTTTTTTCCCATTATTCATTTTTTAAAATAACATTATTTCCAAGATAAATCTGAAAACGAACAAAGCCCCCTCCCTCTCACTTTCCCCCAATGAAACAGCTTGATTTTCTTCATTTTGGAGATCTGTATGAGTTTTCCTGTTCCTGAGTGGTCAGAGTGTCTGTGGTTGCATACCGCCAGGAGCCAGAAGAACTGGGACGGAATCTGCTGAAGGAGAAAAGCGGCCCAGAGCAATATAGCAGGTAGCCATCCGTTGACCAAGAAGCAGTTACCCTCCGCTGGGTCATTTCAGGCTGCTGTACTGCAGGTTTGTGCTGATTGTCTTCCGACGCAAGTTTGGGCTATCTGTTGATGGAGGAGTAATCGGCCTGAGTGCCGTTACCAGAATGCACTGGCGCCTTCTCTGTCTGCTCTGTCTCTGAAGGAGCCTCGTGTTCCTCGAGGATGCGCTGATGGTCTTCTGCGGAGGAATCTCGAGGCAGCAAGACCAGGTCCGAGAGGCCATGCAAGTCTGCCATCTTGTGGAAGGTCTGGAGCAGGAGGAGCATAGCCATCAAGCCCAGAAGAAGGTACACTGGAAGAAGGCACAGAAAATGTATGAGCCTGGAGTAGAGGCAAAAGGGTGCAACAGAGAGAAGAGGTCCTTCCACCGAAAACTTCATGATTTATTTAATGTGGCCAGAAATCAGCTGGGGTCTTATGTCTCCACAAGTGGACTTATAGATTAAATTGATGGGCATCCCTTATCTGGAATTTCAAAACACTCCAAAATTGTCCATAGGGCTGAGCGAGACATACAGCAACTCCTTTGTCTTATGATAGTTAGTGTACACACACGAACACACAAAATTATTAATACTAGCTGTACCCGCCATGCCTTGCTGTAGCCAACCTTCCCTCCCTCTTTCTCTCCTTCTTTCATTCCTTCCTTCCCTTTTTTTCTTTCCTTCTCTCCTCCCTTCCTTCTCTTCCTCTTCCCGGTATATATACTGTAAATAAAATAAATAATCCTGCAGCACGTTTTTCCTATAGTTTTTTATTTAATATCTTCTTGAGTCTCAACCAATCCAACATAGTTTGTGGCAGGCACAAAAATGAAGTTTTTGGAGTATGACAAGTACTTTCAAAGTAAGCACCTCACAATTAAACAGTAACATTTTCAAATAGGAAATAGAAAAAAAATCAAATTTTGTTACACTGTATTCTGTCGTGCGCTGGGCCAGTAAAGAATTTCCTTTAGAACAGGACATGCAACCTTTGCCCATCGGGAAGCCCAAAGAGAAGTTCTCAGAGGCTTTCCACCACAAATGATCTTTAGATGGCTTGTGAAGTATGACAAAGTCTTTTATTAATGAACAATCAAACAGAAACTTCTCTTGTCTTCAATAAAGCTAAACAAATGCTTCCAAGCTTTATGCAACTGGTGACTTCCTAATCTTGCCCACGAAGGACAGGCAACTGTCTTCAATAACTTCTTTACTTTAAAGGAAAATCCCCTTTTTAACTTCTCCCAGGCTGACTGTAAACTAACCCTTACTGATGTGGGCTCCACTACCGGGTCGAACTGCGTCTTGAAGCACCGAGTGGACCTACCAGTAAAGGTTTAGATATTCTCCAGCTGGAGTTCTTTGGTCTTTAGGGATGTTTTCCTGGAAATCTTTGGAGACTCTTAAGATTGTTTTCCCCCAGAAAGCTTTGATGCTCTTAAGACTGTTTCCCCCCCGGAAAGTCTTAAGGGTTGAAGCTTTTGTACAGGGGAAGCTTGCACACATCCTGTACATTAGCTTTCCTTGCTGAGACTAACTAAAAATGGCTCCCTTCCCTTCCCAATTGCCCTGAGCAAGGGGCGGAACCAAAACTTAACGATGATGGACAAGTGACTTGCCCTATGACTGCAACCAAAGAAGCCACCTTTCTGCAGGAACCCTGAAACCTTGGCTTGCAAACAAACATTTAATACAAAGCAAATAAAGTTGGAGCTCCTGGTACAGCCGTACCAGCACACACTGTGTAATTGCTGAATGGTCTATCAACTGGTAAGAACATCCAATGAATTTAATGGATCTACATTAGTTGAAATGACCAATAGGATTCAAACCAATGAAAAAGAATACAAAATAGTTTGAAGAGCTAAAAAGACATCTGTAGTCCAGTGGACAGAAGCTGGGAGTGGATCTTGAAGGCCCAAGTCTGATGAACATCAGCCTCCACCTTGTCCCAATTCAATGGGCAACATGGCAGAGCCATCCATCTTTATACCCTCCTGTCCCACTTACTGACATGTTGATGCTTACCTGTGATTGAGACCTTATACAGGGAACGCAGTGGCTGTCCTGGCTGCTCCCCAGGGACGTAGTCGCCAAGGCCAATGGTGCAAAGGGAGATGAAGCAGAAGTAGAAGGCATCCAGGAAGCTCCAAGTTTCCTCCAATGTGCTGAAGATGGCAGCAGGCACCAGAAAGAAGGCCACCAGTACTCCCACCGCCAACAAGAATAGGTGTCCACAAGACAGGGCCCGCCGATCACACCCCCAGTGCCTTGTCAGATACTCCAGGGGTCCAGAAGTGAACGTGGCAACCAGGCGCTGCACGGTGGCCGTCAACAAGAGCATGGTGAAGGGAACACCCAGCAGCGCGTAGAAGATGCAGAAGGCTTTGCCAGCATCCGAGAGTGGGGTGGTGTAACCATAGCCTGACAGAACAGGGAGAGAGAAGGGAAGGGGCCACAGGGGCTTGCATAAATAACAGAGTAAATTCCAGGTACTTGGCAAACCACAATCTACCACCTGCATGCTCATAGCTATGCCCAACAACCACAGAAATTGACTTCTGACCAAGATCCCATTCCTTCAATTATATAGTTTTGAGTTGCTGAAATCAAGCAAGCTTGTTTAGATATGGGCAAAATGCTCTAAAACCCAGTTTGAAGCTCTGGGAGAGTTTTAGAAGTCAAAAGGCAGGACTAGAGAGCTCAGTTTCTGTGTTGCTCCATATGACCACACCCTCCGACATTTCAGAGATGAAAATTAGGACTTCTGTGGACAAGCAATATCACAGTTTGATGAAGACAGGAAAAGATATTAATGTGGAAGAATATTCAAGTTCAGAGAGGTTTTTGTCTGAAATTTTTAGAATGGGCAAAATTCAGCCCTCTCCACTCTCTGCTGAAGTCAAACGAATTGGACACTTTTTCTAAGGTTATGGTACCTTGGAAAAAGCACTACCATAACCTCCTTAACCACGGCTCCAACGTGACCAAAGAGGTTCTCTCGCAAATCCTGCAAGAACAAACCAGGGATGAGCTTGCAGCACTGCCTAGTTTGGAAGATGTCATCAAAGCCATCAGCCATATAAACAAACAAACAAAGCCAGCAGACCTGATGGGATCCCTGCTGAAATCTTTAAAGAAGTTGGACCTGAGATGACACAACAACTCCACCAGATCATTGAAAAATGAGCAGACTTCAAGGACGCTACTATTATCACTCTCTTCAAAAAGGGAAAAAGAACAGACTATGGAAGTATAGAAGTAACTCCCTTCTAACCTCCTCTGGGAAAATCCTTGCAAGAATCCTTGCAGACCGCCTTTTACCTGTTTTGAAGACAAACTCCTAGAATCTCAGAACAGCTTCCGCCCTTCCAGAGGAACAGTGGGCATGATTTTTGCTGCACAGTTACTCCAAGAAAAATGAGAGCAAAAACAATTTCTGTACATGGCATTCAGGTAAATGCAAAGGCAATTGTCACAGTCAATCGCAATGTTCTCTGGACCATCCTCCAAAAAAATTGAATGCACTGATAAATTCATGAACATCCTGCAGCTCTACCACGAAGACAACAGTCTTGGACAAGAATGGCTCCCAAAGTGTCCCATTTAAGGTGAAATCAGGTGTCCAACAGGGATATGTTATTGCTCCAACCTTATTTTCCATTTTCATCACTATGATACTTCACCTTGCTGATGGTAAGCTTCCCACCAGTGTGAAAACCATCTATTTAACAGATGGCAAGTTTTTTAACCTCAGAAGACTGAAAGCCAAAACCAAGGTCACAACGATATCTGTTATAGAACTTCGATATACTGATGATAATGTACCCTGTGCTCATTCAGAAGAAGACCCACAAGCCACTCTAAACACCTTTGCAGAAGCATACAAAAAACTTGGCCTCTCATTGAGGAAGTGCTCTTTCAGCAGGCATCAGACAATTCCTCTGCAATGCCAGAAATACAGCTTAATGTATTAGAAAATGACCATTTCCGATACCTTGGCAGCCACCTCTCCACAAAAGTCAGCATCGACACTAAAATACAACATCATTTGAGTTCTGCAAGTGCAGCATTATTTCAAAACAGGCAGGGAGTGTTTGAAGACCAGGACATTTGTAGAGATACCAAGATGCTTGTTTATAAAGCCATTGTCCTCCCAACCCTGTTATACACCTGCAAAACGTCACACTCAACTTTTTGGAATGATGCCATCAGTGTTGCCTCCGAAAAATAATGCAAATCTGAAAAATCATGCAAAGAGAAGCGGGCAAATGTAAGCATTCTGGAAGAAGCAAAGACTACCAGCACTGAAGTGATGATCCTCCACCATCAACTTTGCTGGACTGTTAACTGGATGCCCAATTGCCATCTCCCAAAGCAGTTACAATACTCTCAACTTAATGTTGGTGGACAGGAAAAGAGATTTAAAGATGGGCTTAAAGCCAACCTTAACAACTGTGGCAAGAAAACTGGGAAGGCAAGCAGACAAACGTCAGCGTGCTGGAAGAAGCAAAGACCACCAGCATTGAAGCGCTGGCCCTCCGCCATCAACTCCTCTGGAGCGGCCACGTTGTCCGGATGCTCAACCACCGTCTCCCAAAGCAGTTGCTCTACTCTGAACTCAGGAACGGAAAACGGAATGTTGGTGGACAGGAAAAGAGATTTAAAGATGGGCTCAAAGCCAACCTTAAAAACTCTGGCATAGACACTGAGAACTGGGAAGCTCTGGCCCTTGAGCGCTCCAGCTGGAGGTCAGCTGTGACCAGCAGTGATGTAGAATTTGAAAGGCATGAATGGAGGGCGAAAGAGAGAAACGTGCCAAAAGGAAGGCGCATCAAACCAACCCCGGCCGAGACCGCCTTCACCTGGAAACCAATGCCCTCACTGCGGGAGAAGATGCAGGTCAAGAATTGGGCTCCACAGTCACCTACGGACCCACCAGAATACTGCTCCTGGAAGACTATCCTACTCGGCCAATGAGGGATCGCCTAATTAAGTAAGTAAATAAGATGGCTACAAAAATGAGCAGAGGTCAAAGGGAGAAAGTGAGAAGAAGAAAGAGAAACTGAGTCATTTTTAAAACTTATGAAAGAGTGAGACATCAAAGGATTAAATCAGACTTTCCTTTGCAAATTTGGAAAATAGGAGAGTATGTGTGAGCCAACAGGTACAGAACGTAAACTTTGATGGAAATACTAAGTAATCAAACTTGACTTGAATCACTGTGGTTATAACCAATCTTTCTTTTTTGCACTTACACAGTAGAGGCTGTGTTGGGAGGGGAAAAGAATAGGCAAGAGCCAGCTTTTCTACAAAGACTGTAGGCTAACAGCCAAAAAATGTATACAAAGCCGGGTCAGCCATATGATGTTGCTGCACCTCAAAAGCACCCCGGAGCAACATAAGGAATGCTATTCAGCATGACAAAGCCCTGGGAAAGAGGAAGGAGTGGGGGCTGGTTGTGGGCATCACAACACCACAAGGATGCTGACACGTGGAAGGCCAGATCATATGAGAAAGGGCTGAAGAAGCAGGGTATTTTTAGCCTAGGAATGCAAGAGCCAAGGCTAGCGGGAAGAATGTAACAATATTTCCCTGATACCTTGAAGGCTCTCGGAATTAGGCTAAAAGTTAGCAGAACTTTAAAGGAAGGCGGGTGGGACCTGCTTGTTTCAGTGGACACACATCAGAGAAAGGGGAAGAAACGTGTCTGAAAAGCAGAACTCTTGGCAATATCTATCTTGTTTTGAGACTAGGTAAAGCTAAAGGCTTTTCCCTGACATTAAGTCCAGTCATGTTCGACTCTGGGGGTTGGTGCTCATTTCTTTTTCTAAGCCAAAGAGCTGGCGTTGTCTGTAGACACCTCCAAGGTCATGCGGCCAGCATGACTCCATGGAGCGCCACTACCTTCCCGCCAGTGGCCATCTGTCTCTTGTTCCCGCCAGGCGCACCTGTGATGCAGGCTGGACTGAGAGCAGGGCCTCCCCAGATTATCTTAATGTCCTAGTTGGTTCATAGGAGGAGATGCGTTTGGAGAGGTAAGTAGGGCCAGAACCGTTTAGGGTTAATTTGTCCATGTCTTTTATTTCCCTTATTTTATTTGTCCATTGGTCTATATCCGGTATTTCCTTCTGTTTCCAGTGTCTGGCATATACAATCCTGGTGGCAGTCGTTAGGTACACAAATAAAATATCCTCATTTGAGTCTAATATTAAATCTGAATCAATTATTCCCAAGAGATAGTACTCTGGCTTCCTTGGAATTTTTTTCATGAGGATCTGTTGACACTCTTCATGTATTGCTTTCCAATATTTTTGAGATTCTTTACATGTCCACCACTAGGGCATTTAAAAAGCAGATGAAGAATGAGGATAAGAAAAGGTGAATCGGGACCAGGGGCGGCTCAAGCCATTACGCAAAGTAAGCATTTGCAGTATAGTTTATTTTGCCCAGGGGTGCTCTTGAGGCGCTCTTGGGGGAAAATAGACCTTGACATATGCGAGTTGTAGTTACTGGGATGTATAGTTCTCCTACGATCAAAGAGCATTCTGAACTCCACCAATGATGGAATTGAACCAAATATGGCACACAGAACTCCCACTATGAACAGAAAATATATATATCAGTGATTGGTTGGGGGGGCGCCAAAATACTGTTTGCTTACAGTTGAAAATTACCTAGAGCCGCCTCTGGTTCTATGTATGGGTCTAGCAGTCCCTTCCTTGCAGCCAGGTCTGAGGACCCCCTTTTGGGAATGGAGAGAATGTGTGGTCAAGGAGGGGAAAGAACAAAAAGGTCTTATGTGCATGTCGGCACGTGTGTAACATTTCCTCCTGGCTGCCTGCCAGTAAAACTTTTGCTTAATCCTCTTTGGTATCTGCTGCCAGCTACTGGGCAGAGTTCACACCATGTCAATCCCTCCGCCAGGAATCCTGACCTATAGGAATGGCATCCAAATCACCCTCTGCCCAAACCACCTTCTTTCTGAGTCTGAGCATTAGAGTGCTGGGGCTGGACCACATCTGGAGAAGACAGTCCCTCTGCACAGAGACCCGCCTTCCAAACAAGACGTGGCACAAGCTCTCCACGAGCAGCTACTCAGTGCCAACAAGGCAGCTGAATCTGGGCAGGTTGCCAGGCAGAGGAGAGGCTGCCTGTCCAATTGTGGACAAAAGAAAACCCTCCCTGGGCAAAGGCATTGGGGAACGAGGTGGAAACTGCCCATCAGAGGCATCCAGACCTCTGGCATTCTGCCTCCATCAAAGAAGAGAAAAGCAGAGGCTCTCTACTCACCCTCTTAGGTCCTGATTTTTTTCCATTAAATCCCTTCTAATGAAATGTCTGCCTTGTAGTTTTATTCCTATTCTTCCTGTTTGTTTTTTAAACACACTTATATACTGTTTGTCAATAAGTGGTGATAGTAAATTCAACTGTATATTAACTTTATTTACCATACGTTCTTTTCCAGGACTTTGTAACTCTAGAGACAGCAAAAAATTAGAAATCATTTATTTATTTATTTATTTATTTATTTATTTAGAATATTTGTACCCTGTCCTTCTCAACCCCCTCGGGGAATTCAGGGCAGCTTCCAATTGGCAGCAATTTGATGCTTCAATATATACATAATAAAAATAAACAGTATATAAATATAAATAGTTAAAAACATTAAAACAATACAATTAAAATCTACTAAGAATTATCACTCTGGTGGCCATTATTAGCTGAAAACTGTGGTTGGATGCTCCATCAAACTTATCCATTATCCATTTCCAAGCCATTGTCAACATTGTTACACTTAATTACCTGAAGGCCTGGTCCCACATCCATGTTTTAACTTTTTTCTAAAGGTGAGGAGGGATGAAGATGACCTAATTTCCCCGGGGAGTGAGTTTCACAGGCAAGGGGCCACCACTGAGAAGGCCCCGTCCCTCATCCCTGCCATGCGTGTTTGAGACAGAGGCGGGGCCGAAAGCAGGGCCTCCCTAGAAGACCTTAAGCTCCAAGGTGAGATGTAGAAGGAGATACGTTCGGACAGGTATGCAAGGATAGTTGATTATTAACTATCCTTGAGATTTCCACTAGTGAGAGTATGGAAACTACCTGAAAAAATTAATGTACAAGACAAGAATCTGACAAGATAGAGAACAATACAACACTTTTGTTAATACTTGGTGTATATGCTGGAATACAACTCCATGGAGCAAGAAAAACAGAAGTTCTGGAAAACCCTATTTTGACCTATAATGAAAGTATTCTCATGGTCATATTTTTCTATATATGGATAAAGCAGTAAGAACTGTAATAGACTTGTAGAGAAGCAAAAATGAAAACAAAAGAATACTGTTTGTTATACGATGGGCCCTTGGCATCTGCTGGGGTTTGATACCAAAATCCATGGCTGCTCAAGTCACATTATATACAATGGTGTACTTACTTACTTAGGCAATCCCTCATTGTCCGAGTAATAATAATAATAAAAAAACTTTATTTGTACCACGCTACCATCTTCCCATGGAACTCGGTGCGGCTTACATGAGGCCACATCCAAAATACATCAAACAACATCAATAACACAACATTAATAAACAAGTAAGATTGTCTTCCAAGGGCGATGTCCTGGCGGTGGGTACATAGGTGACTGTGGAGCCCTATTCTTGACCCGCGTGTTCGGTTTCCAGGTGGAAGGCGGTCCCAGTCGCCTTCCTCTTGGCACATTTCTCTCTTTAGCCCTCCATTTGTGCCTCTTCATATTCTACAGCACTGCTGGTCACAGCTGACCTCCAGCTAGAGTGCTCAAGGGCCAGGGCTTCCCAATTCTTGGTGTTTATGCCACAGTTTTTTAGGTTGGCTTTGAGCGCATCTTTAAGTCTCTTTTCTTGTCCTCCAAAATTCTGTTTTCTGTTCTTGAGTTCAAAGTAGAGTAACTGCTTTGAGAGATGGTGATTGGGCATTCGGACAATGTGACCGGTGCAGTGGAGTTGATGGCAGAGGACCATTGCTTCAATGCTGGTCTTTGCTTCTTCCAGCATGTTGACATTTGTCCGCCTGTCTTCCCAAGAAATTTGCAGGATTTTTCAGAGGCAACGATGATGGAATTGTTCCAGGAGTTGCATAGTGTAGCAAAATGGTGTCTCATTTATAAAACGGCAAAGAAGTGCTTGAGGATCTGTGAAATGGCAAGAGGCAACAGCAGGATATGCCTAGGCATTAGCATAGTGCTCAGCATTTTGGTTTTTTATTTTTGTTTCAAGTATTTTCAAGCTATGTTTGGTTGAATCTGTGGATGAACAACCCATGGATATAGAGACGTGATTGTATTTACTTATAAAGTTTGTTGGTAATTTATGTTGGCTTTAGAATAAAAGTTTTTAAATGCGTACTGCAAGGTGTGTACTGAAAGAGTGGAATGCAATGGCACTGAGACATCTCACCCAAGAGAGTTTGCAAGGTGTGAAGATTATTGCTGTTTCAAGAGCAAGAAAACATCAATCTTTCATTCCTTGCCATGATAGGAAGGTGAGTGTTCATGGCTCAGGTGGAGCTTAACACAATCAAATGCAACCAAAGGGAAGCAGTGGGATCTCAGGCATCATTTGCCTTCCCCTCCTTGGTGGTGGTTGGCTACAGTAAACCAAGACATTGCATGTCCCAAGGCAGCAGGAGGGTCAAGGCAAAGATCTGTTGGAAGAGGCCCCTTCTTCTGCCTGCCTCCTCCTTTCCTCGCAGAGCAGACCACAACTTCCGCTTGCCCAAGCAATGTAGAAAGCTGTCTAGGAACAAACTATTTCTCTGAAGAGCAAGTGGCAAGCACAGGTCCCTCCCCAGCCTTCAGGGCACAAAACCACCTTTTGCATTTACGCAAAACACTCCCTTTTATTGCAGAAGGTGGAGGAGCAAAACAGGAAAAGCTGGGGCCAGTTTCCCCATTTTGGGGCCATGCTTTGAGGCATACTGAAGAACCAGAAGGAGCAGTTCCCACTGTGTGAATTGAACTGGGTCTGTTTCCTTGAGGCTTGGGATGAATGTGCCTCCTTCAGAATGAAGCCAGTCTTCAATGCTATGAGAAGTGACTGCTTTCAAACTTTGGAACTCCCTTCCTCAAGAGGCTAGGCTGACCCTTTTCTTGTTGGCTTTTCATTAGATGAAGACATTCCTATTCCAGGGATCATGGCGTCACAGAATCATATTGTGGGGAAGGCTTCATAGACCATTGAATCCAATCTCTTGCATGATCTCCACCTACAGCATCCCAGCAGGTAGATTTCCTGAAGACGTCTGGAACCACCTCTCTAAGCAATTGGTTCTATTACTGAACCACACTTACTGTCAATAAGGGTTTTCTTAGCCAAGGAAAACCCAGAAGGAGGTGTTGCCATTGCCTTCCTCTCAAATGAACACTCATATCTCATCCAACTGCAAACCAGGCATGATTCTGTTTATCTTCCAAGATTAGACAGAATCTGGTGCCTTCAAGATATTTTGGCCCCAGGGGCATTACTACAGGATGTATCTTGTTGTGGTTTGGGGGAGGTGTCCCTACGTTAAGGAACTATCCTCCGTAGGAAATACAATAATGCTCAGGAAAACAGAAGTTAGCAGGAAAAGAGGAAGAATGCTTGACAGGTGGAGAGAATTAGACAAGGAAGCCTTTGCTTTGAGTTGGCAAGACTTGAGCAAAACAAGTGTGGCATGTTGGTTTAGCATTAGATTACAACTCTTGAAACTGGAGTTCAAATCCCCACTCATGAAAATCCATTGGGTATTTATTTAGAGTATCAGGAGCAAACCAAGGGTACAGTTGTGTGTTATATTTATATATCTCACATATATATAAACACAAAGTTTAAAAACTTTGCATTATATTAAATGCCCTTTGGTAAGTAACTGGCCACTTGGAGTGCCTCTGGTGTTGCCATAAGGAGGTCCTCCACTGTGCATGTGGCAAGGCTCAGACTACATTGTAATAGGTAGTCTGTGGTTTGATCTTTCTTCTCCACACTCGCATGTTGTGGACTCCACTTTGTGGCCCCATTTCTTAAGGTTAGCTCTGCATCTCATGGTGCCAGAGCGCAGTCTGTTCAGCATCTTCCAAGTTGCTCAGTCTTCTGTGTGCCCAAGAGGGAGTCTCTCATTTGGTAACAGCCATGAGTTGAGATTCCAGGTTTTAGCCTGCCCCTTTTGGACTCTTGCTTGCCGAAGTATTCCTGCAAGTATCTCTGTAGATCTTAGAAAACAATTTCTTGATTTAAGTCGTTGACGTGCTGGATGATACTCAAACAAAGGATGAGCTGGAGATGTCACTAGGTCCTTTCATTATTGGCTGCTACTTCCCAGTGGATATCAGGTGGTGCAATACCAGCTAAACAGTGTAATTTCTTCAGTGGTGTAGGGCACAGACATCCTGTGATAATGCAACATGCTGCATCCATTGGGTGACTTTGGACAAGTTACAACAACAGCGAAGGTGATAAAAGGAGGCCTCTCAGTCACTGGTTTGCAAGAAGCTGGCTCAATAGCGGTTAACCACAATTGTCTCTTCAGTTGCTTGATGGTGTTCCTACATTTCATCTAGCTCCCCCCGCAACCGCTGGGAAAATGCAAACGCAGAATTTGAGCATGACCAGAGAGCCTTTCCTCCATCCATACTCTGCCTTCACCCATTCAGAAAAAAAAAAAACAGGATGCAGAGAACGTGAGACCTGGCTCAGCTGCAGATGAACTTTCCGTGAGGCAGATAGATCTTGGGCAGAAAGCTAAAGGGCTTGGCTCCCCCACCCTTTACACAAACACATGCAGCTGGACAACCACACCTCATAACACTCGGTGCAGCTTGCCACTGGAAGGTGGATGGAGAAAATATTGTTTTAAGGGTGTGGGGAGAACGAGGAGAGACAGGTCTTACAATATATCACCAATGCCTGCCTTCCTACCCATCCCCAGCCATGGCCACTAGCTTGAAAGTTAGCATCTGTGTGGAGCCATCCAGGAAAGTCCTGAGTGGGATGAACATATAGGGTGTAGCTTTGTGTGTACTTTCAAATCTCCTGTTGACTTATGGCAATCCCAGGGAATTTCTACAGCTGGGGAAAATTACCCCAAAATAAGACACCCCCCTTCCATGAAGAAATCTTCCTAGTATGTATTGTCGAAGGCTTTCATGGCTGGAATCACTGGGATGTTGTAGGTTTTTCGGACTGTATAGTCATGTTCTAGAAGCATTTTCTCCTGACATTGTGCCTGCATCTATGGCAGGCATGCTCAGAGGTTGTGAGGTCTCTTACTGGTATCTTTACCTGCCTTGATTCTTTGGGCACTTACACTATATTTCTAAATAGTCAACCAAAATTAAATTACTGCAGTGCTAGAAACTTGGGATTCAATTCAAAATCCACTAATGATCCAGAATTCTCATAACTATACACATGAGCAAAGCTATGGCTTAATACTCATGCTCAGGCCTATGACTGTGGCACCTTATCTGGGAACATTGGCTGCTCATCATATTTCACCAGGCATGATCTGGAGCAAATCCCTGAGGAATCCAGAGTGGGTCGCCTGCACCACTCCCAATGTTACTGGGTTGCTACTCCCATCATCCCCCTTCATGTTCAGCTCTGCTGAGGGAAGGTGGAGGCTCACATTCCCTGGAAGGCTATAAATTGCCCAATCTGGGCTAGAAAAAAGACAAGAAGTCACTTTCACATTCATGTCATCACTTCTGTACTTTCCTCCCAGCGATTCACAATGCTCTCTGGACCATCCTCCAAACAATCAGATGCGCCATCAAATTTGTGAACATCCTGCAGCTTATCCATGATGACATGATGGCAACGGTCTTGGACAGCAATGGCTCCCAAAGTGACCCATTTATGGTGGAATCAGGTGTCAAACAGGAAAGTGTTATTGCCCCAACCTTATTTTCCATCAACATTGCTATGATACTTCACCTTGTTGATGGGAAGCTTCCCATCAGAGTAGAAATCATCTATCGGACAGATGGCAAGCTATTTAACCTCAGCAGACTGAAAGCCAAAACCAAGGTTACAACAACATCTGCTATAGAATTCCAGTATGCTGATGACAACATCATCTGTGCGCATTCAGAAGAAGACCTACAAGCCACTCTAAACACCTTTGCAGAAGCATACGAGAAGCTCAGCCTGTCATTAAACAACAAACCTTGGCAACCACCTCTCCACAAAAGTCAACATTGACACTGAAATACAACACCGCCTGAGCTCTGCGAGTGCAGCATTTTTCCGAATGAAGCACAGAGTGTTTGAGGACCAGGACATCCATAGAGATACCAAGGTTCTTGTTTATAAAGCTATTGTCCTCCCAACCCTGCTATACGCCTGCAAATCGTGGACTATCTAGAGACGTCACATGCAACTCCTAGTACAATTCCATCAGTGTTGCCTCCAAAAAATCCTACAAATTTCTTGGGAAGACAAGCAGAAAAATGTCAGCAAAGGAAAGCAAAGACCACCAGCATTGAAGCGATGGTCTTCCGCCATCAACTCCGCCGAACTGGAGGCATGAATGGAGGGCGAAAGAGAAATGTGCAAAGAGGAAGGCATTTCAAGCCAACCCCAAGTGGGACCCCTTCCACCTGGAAAGCAATACCCTCACTGCGAGAGAACTTGCAGATCAAGAATAGGGCCCCACAGTCACCTAGGGACCCACCGCCAGGACACCGATCTTGGAAGACAATCCTACTCGGACAACAAGGGGTCACCTAAGTAAGTAAATACTTTCTCCCAGCTCTGCATGAAAGGCTCCCAAAAGAGAGTAGTAATAACACCCACAATGGAGGCAATTAAACCCAATTACAACTCAGCCTTAGCAAAACACAAGGAAAAAGTGATGAGAGTGGAAAAAGGACAAAGCAATAAAGTTTGCCATAGATGTGTGTGAAATGTCAGGGGAGAATGCTTCTGGAACATGCCCATACAGCTTGGAAAACTCACAACAACACAGAAACAAAGTTTGCTTAGTGGAAAGGAAACTGGTCATGCAAATCTCATAGGGCGCATTAGCTGCCACCTCATATCCGTGTCTTAATCACTCTTTTATGAGCAGGTTCCTGGGACTCGGAGTTTACCAGCTTATGTCACACCCCAAGGCCAACATGCCATCGCAACCGGGCTTCAGCAAGTCATACACCCACACCCATTGCTCCAGCAGTCACACAAGGAAGGTGAGAGCATGAATGACAATTAAATACTGTATACAGTGTATTGTCAAAAGCTTTCATGGCTGGTATCACTATAGTGTGGTGTGGTTTCCAGGCTGTATTGCCATGTTCTAGCAGCATTTTCTTCTGGCTTTTCACCTGCATCTGTGGCTGGCATCTTCAGAGGTGCCTAAACGACACTCCCCTGTATACAGTCTTTTGCTTTCAATGACCTCAGTTACGAGGACAAGGAGAGGCAGGGAAGGTGGAAAACTCAGCATCCACCCCAAGAGCTGACGTGGTGTTGTGTTTATTTTGGTTAGTCTGACGCACGCTGCAAGGTGGATTAAGATCTTCTGGGGAGGCCCTGCTCTTACTCCTGCCTTCTTCGCAGATGCGTCTGGTGGGGACGAGAGACAGGGCCTTCTCAGCAGTGGCCCGACTGTGAAATGCCCTGCCTAGAGATGTAAGATCGGCTCCCTCCCTCCTGACTTTTCGAAAAAAGGTGAAAACCTGGCTTTTTGAGCAGACCTTCCCAAATACGACACAGCTAAATGGAATTATGGAACTACTTGATAACACAGTGGAATAACAATTTGACATGGAGACGCTCACGATAATGTTTTAAGGCAGTGTATGTTTTATATATATATATATATATATATATATATATATATATATATATATAAACATGAAGAACTTCCTGAGAGTATGAGCTGTCTCGGAGAGTTTTTAAGCAGAAGCCTGATGGCCATCTGTCGGGAAGGCTTTGATTGTGTCTTCGTGCCTGGCAGAAGGGGGGTTGGACTGGATAACCCTCAGGGACTCTTCCAACTTTTATAATTCTAGGATCAACGAAGAGAGGCGTTGGGGGGGGGGGGGGGGTGATGCCGTAATAGACAGGATGCAAACCAGCATAGCAGGAAAAACTGGATGGCCTTTGGGGAGGGGGTGGCCTTCAAACTCTAGTGGAGTATAATAGTTTAGGAGTGTTGTGAAGATTCGTTTTCTTTGGATTTTCATGCAGAAGCCTGATGGCCATCTGTCGGGAGGGCTTTGATTGTGTCTTCCCACCTGGCAGGCTGCATTTGGAACAGGTGGTCTTGGGGGGGGGGTCCCCTCTAATTCTAGTAGAATTTAGTAGTCTAAAAGTCTCTTTATCTTAGGGTTTTAAGGCAGTCTTAGGGTCTTTAAGAAAGACTGGGTTTGGACCAGATATCCTATGTTTCTATGTGAGGAGTCCCAACTCTAGTGCAATATAGTAGTGTAGAAGTCTCTTCCTCTTGGGGAGGCCATCCACAGAGAGGGCTTTGATTGTGTCTTCCTAACTGGCAGAATAGGTTTGGCCCAGATATCCTATGTGTGTATGTGGGGAGTCCCTTCCAAATCTAGTGGAATATAATAGTGCAGAAGTCTCTTCCTCTTGGGGTTTTCATGCAGAAGCCTGATGGCCATCTGTCAGGAGGGCTTTGATTGTGTCTTCCCACCTGGCAGCCTGGGTTTGGATCTGATATCCTTTGTGTGTTTGTGAAGAGTACCTAGTGGAATGTAATAGTCTAGAAGTCTCTTCCTCTTGGGGTTTTCATGTAGAAGCCTGATGGACATCTATTGGGGTGGCTTTGATTGTGTCTTCCTGCTTGGCAGAAGGGTTAGACTGGGTGTCTTATATGGAGGGAGGGGGTTCCTTCCAACTCTAGTGGAATATAACACTCTAGAAGTCTCTTAATCTTAAGAGTTTCACACAGAAGCCTGATGGCCATTTGTCGAAAGGGCTTTGATTGTGTCTTCCCACCTGGCAGACTGGGTTTGGACTGGATATCCTATGTGTGTATGTGACGGAGTCCCAGTTCTAATGGAATATAATACTCTAGAAGTCTCTTCCTCTTGGGGTTTTCATGTAGAAGCCTCATGGCCATCTATTGGGAGGGCTTTGATTGTGTCTTACCGCCTGGCAGACTGGGTATGGACTGGATATCCTATGTGTGTATGTGGGGGGTCCCAATTCTAGTGGGATATAATAGTCTAGAAGTCTTTTCCTCTTAGGGTTTTAAGGTAGTCTGGATGGCCATCTGTCAAGAGGGCTTTGATTGTGTTCTTCTTGGCTGGAAGAAGGGTTGGACTGGATGACATTTGGAGGGGAGACTTTCATTCACTGGGCTAAATTTGGTATAAATACCCAATCTGAATACTGGTGGGGTTGGGGAGGGGATTGATTTTGCCATTTGGGAGTTGTAGTTGCTGAGATTTATAGTTAACCTACAATCAAAGAGCATTCTGAACTCCATCAACGATGGAATTGAACCAAACTTGGCAAACAGAACTCCCATGACCAACAGAAACTACTGGAAGGGTTTGGTGGGCATTGACCTTGAGTTTGGGAGTTGTAGTTCACCTAGATCCAGAGAACACTGTGGACTCAAATAATGATGGATCTGGACCAAACTTGGCATGGATACTCAATATGCCCAAATGTGGATACTGGTGAGGTTTGGGGAAAATAGGCCGAGACATTTGGGAGTTGTAGTTGCTTGGATTTATAGTTCACTTAAAATCAAAGAGCATTCTGAACACCACCATTGATGGAAGTGAACCAAACTTGGCACACAGAACTCCCATGACCAACAGAAACTACTGGAACGGTTTGGTGGGCATTGGCCTTGAGTTTGGGAGTTGTAGTTCACCTACATCCAGAGAACACTGTGGACTCAAATAATGATGGATCTGGACCAAACTTGGCACGAATCCTCAATATGCCCAAATGTGTATACTGGTGAGATTTGGGGGAAATAGACCGAGACATTTGGGAGTTGTAGCTGCTGGGATTTATAGTTCACCTACAATCAAAGAGCATTCTGAACTCCACCAATGATGGAAGTGAACCAATCTTGGCATGAGTCCTCAGTATGCCCAAATGTGGATACTGGTGGAGTTTGGGGAAATAGACCGAGACACTTGGGAATTATAATTGCTGGGATTTATAGTTCACCTACAATCAAAGAGCGTTCTCTACTCCCTCAATGATGGAAGTGAACCAAACTTGGCACACAAAACTCCCATGACCAACAGAAACTACTGGAACGGTTTGGTGGGCATTGACCTTGAGTTTGGGAGTCGTAGTCCACCTACATCCAGAGAACACTGTGGACTCAAATAATGATGGATCTGGACCAAACTTGGCACAGATACTCAATATGCCCAAATGTGGATACTGGTGAGGTTTGGGGAAAGTAGACAGAGACATTTGGGAGTTGTAGTTGCTGGGATTTATAGTTCACTTACAATCAAAGAGCATTCTGAACTCCCCCAATGATGGAAGTGAACCAAACTTGTCACAGAGAACTCCCACGACCAACAGAAAGTACTGGAAGGGTTTGGTGGGCATTGACCTTGAGTTTGGGAGTTGTAGTTCACCTACATCCAGAGAACACTGTGGACTCAAATAATGATGGATCTGGACTAAACTTGGCACGGATACTCAATATGCCCAAATGTGGATGCTGTTGAGGTTTGGGGGGAATAGACCGAGACATTTGGGAGATGTAGTTGCTGGGATTTATAGTTCACTTACAATCAAAGAGCATTCTGAACCCCACCAATGATGGAAGTGAACCAAACTTGGCACGAGTCCTCAATATGCCCAAATGTGAATACTGGTGGAGTTTGGGGAAAATAGACCGAGACATTTGGGAGTTGTAGTTGCTGGGATTTATAGTTCACTTATAATCAAAGAGCATTCTGAACCCCACCAGTGATGGAAGTGTATCAAACTTGGCACGAGTCCTCAATATGCCCAAATGTGGATACTGGTGGAGTTTGGGGGAAATAGCCCGAGACATTTGGGAGTTGTAGTTGCTGAGATTGATAGTTCACTTACAATCAAAGAGCATTCTGAACCCAAAAACGATGGAAGTGAACCAAACTCGGCACACAGAACCCCCATGACGATGAAAAAATGCTGTGTTTTCTGATGGTCTTTGGTAGCCCTTCAGACCCCACCCCTTGCGACACCCCCCCCCCCTCCCAGGGGTCCCACCCCCAAGTTGAGAAACATTGAACTAAGAGATTGATCCTTTGGGAGGGAGAGGTGGGTGGGTAATAGAGAGGATGCCAAACCAGCCCAGCCGGAAAGGCGTCGGGTTTCCTGCGGCGGCAGACGGAGAATGCTGAAGACAGTGGCGAGGAGTTCCCCAGGACTCACCGACGGTGGTGATCAAGGTGCTGGAGAAGAAGAAGGCGGAGGCGAAGTCCCAGTTGGAGGCGGCGGCGGCGTTGGAGCCGTTTCGGGGCAGAGTGACGCCGTGCCGGTTGGCGGCGAGGAGGGCGGCCAGGAAGCGCTCGAGGGCCTCCTCGCCCAGGCAGGGGCTCTGCGCCAGGAAGGCGGCCTTCTGCGCCCGCAGCTCGGCCCGCAGGCGGCTCTCCACGGGACGCTCGACGGCCGAGATTACCAGCGCGCCCAGGAGCAGGTAGCCCGCGTAGCCCAGGCCCAGGCAGGCCAGCACCGCGCAGCCCCGCATCGCCCCGACCAGCAGAGCCGACCGGCCCGCCCTCCCGTCCGTCCCTCTTAGGCAGCCGCCAAGCCCCTCCCGTCGGGCGGAGCCAGGACTCTCCTCCGGCCTCCCCAGGCACCTGGCGGACCCAAAGAGGCCCCGCCTACAAACTTCCCATTGGGGAATCCTCTTGCCTTGGAGTCCTTCTCCCGAGGGTCTGAAGCAGCGTGGCTATATGGCCATCTCTCGGATGGGTTGGACTAGATGGCCTTTGGGTTGGGTTCCAAATTGGGAGGGAGAGCCAATACTCCAGAGGACAGGAGCAGGATTCAAAACGATCTTGACAGATTAGAGAGATGATTGGCCAAAACTAACAAAATGAAGTTCAACAGTGACAAATGCAAGATACTCCACTTTGGATGCAGACTGTGGCCAGGAAATCAGAAGACGCTTCCTTCTTGGGAGGAGAGCAATGTCCAATCTCGATAAAATAGTAAAGAGTAGAGACATCAGACTGGCAACAAAGATCCATTGCCTAGTCAAAGCCATGGTATTCCCTGTAGTAACCCACGGATGCGAGAGCTGGACCTTAGGGAAGGCTGAGCGAAGGAAGATCGATGCTTTTGAGCTGTGGTGTTGGAGGAAAGTGCTGAGAGTGCCTTGGACTGCGAGAAGATCCAACCAGACCATCCTCCAGGAAATAAAGCCCGACTGCTCACTGGAGGGAAGGAGACTAGAGACAAAGTTGAAGTACTTTGGCCACATCATGAGGAGACAGCAAAGCCTAGAGAAGACAATTATGCTGGGGAAAGTGGAAGGCAAAAGGAAGAGGGGCCGACCAAGGGCAAGATGGATGGATGGCATCCTTGAAGTGACTGGACTGACCTTGAAGGAGCTGGGGGTGGTGACGGCCGACAGGGAGCTCTGGCGTGGGCTGGTCCATGAGGTCACGAAGAGTCGAAGACGACTGAACGAATGAACAACAAACCACTTTGGCAGGAAGAACGAAATGCAAAGATACAGAATGGGGGACAATGCCTGGCTCGAGAGCAGTACGTGTGAAAAAGATCTTGGAGTCCTCGTGGACAACAAGTTAAACATGAGCCAACAATGTGATGTGGCGGCAAAAAAAGCCAATGGGATTTTGGCCTGCATCAATAGGAGCATAGTGTCTAGATCTAAAGAAGTAATGCTACCCCTCTATTCTGCTTTGGTTAGACCACACCTGGAATATTGTGTCCAATTCTGGGCACCACAATTCAAGAGAGATATTGACAAGCTGGAATGTGTCCAGAGGAGGGTGACTAAAATGATCAAGGGTCTGGAGAACAAGCCCTATGAGGAGCGGCTTAAAGAGCTGGGCATGTTTAGCCTGAAGAAGAGAAGGCTGAGAGGAGATATGATAACCATGTATAAATATGTGAGAGGAAGCCACAGGGAGGAGGGAGCAAGCTTGTTTTCTGCTTCCTTGGAGACTAGGACGCAATGGAACAATGGCTTCAAACTACAAGAGAGGAGATTCCATCTGAACACGAGGAAGAACTTCCTGACTGTGAGAGCTGTTCAGCAGTGGAACTCTCTGCCCCAGAGTGTGGTGGAGGCTCCTTCTTTGGAAGCTTTTAAACAGAGGCTGGATGGCCATCTGTCAGGGGTGATTTGAATGCAATATTCCTGCTTCTTGGCAGGGGGTTGGACTGGATGGCCCATGAGGTCTCTTCCAACTCTATGATTCTATGATAAAGGCTCCTCCCTAAATTACAAACCCCAGAATTCTGCAGGAGGGAGCAACCAGATTTAAAGTGGATTCATTCTCGAGTGTGATGAAGTAGCAGCTCACTTCTACTTCCGGGCAGCGGAATCTGCGGCTCCGCAGGGCATCCCTATTACAACCCAGGAAAGCCCTGCCGTGGCACTCAGCCAGGGATGGGGCAAACTTGGGCTCTCTAACTACTTCATCACACTAGAGAATGAATTCACTTTAAATCCGGTTTCTGCCTCCTGCATAATTCTGGGGTTTGTAGTTTAGTGAGGCTGTTAAAGTCTCCTCCCTAAACTACAAACCCCAGAATTCTGCAGGAGGCACAAACTGGATTTTAAGTGGATTCATTCTCTAGTGTGATGAGGGTACGGGTGTTTTGGACATCAACTCCCACAACTCCTAACAGCCTCAGGCCCCTTCTATTCCCCTCTCAGGAAAACGAAGGGGTCTGAGGCTGTTAGGAATTGTGGGAGTTGAAATCCAAAACAACCAGAGGGCACAAGTTGGCTCATGCCTTGTAAAGACCATCCTGATAGCCATCATGCCAGACTACAGAGAGAACCCATTGAAATCCACAAGCATATGAACAATTTCAACAGAAAGGAGAAAAGCATGTACAGTAAATAGTGAACACCACTCAGAAACAGGAGATCTCCACACAACAAGCAATCAAGGGCCAGTTAACACCTCCGAAAACAGAGGATGCCTCCAGGCAACAGAGGCCAGGCCACCACTACTAAATGACTTTGCAACTTCATGGCTATTGAATACTATTCAATCTTTCTAATTGCAACATTCACACTTGCTTTAAACAGACATGGGTTCTTGCTCCAACTCTGGACATTCTACAGATATATATATACCCCAGTTGCTTCATTGTTCAACATGCCAGCAGGACTGCTGACTGAAAGGTTGGCGGTTTGAATCCAGGGAGCGGGGTGGGCTCCCATCTGTCAGCTCCAGCTTCTCATGCAGGGACATGAGAGAAGCCTCCCACAGGATGGTAAACCATCAGGGCGCCCCTTGGGCCATGTCCTTGCAGACAGACAATGCTCTCACACCAGAAGCAACTTGCAGTTTCTCAAGTCGTTCCTGATGCACACACAAAATTGTCCAACAGATGGTGAAATGCCAGGAGAGAATGCTACTGGAATATGATCATACAGCCTGAAAAACTGACTTCTTTGTGGTTGGGAGAGTTGCAGAGACTTCATAGAAGTGGACTAAACTGAGCTAGCAGAGAAGTCTATGTTCATAATGGAACTACACACACTAGGATTCCACAGGATGGAGTTAGGATATTTCTTCTTTTTTTCTTAGGTGATCCCTTGTAGTCCGAGGATGATGGTCCTCCAAGAGTGGTAACCTGGGAGTGGATCCGTAGGTGGCTGTGGAGCCCTATTCTTGATCTGAATCTTCTCCCGCAGTGAGGGCATCGGTTTCCAGGTGGGAGGTGGTCCCGGTCAGGGTTGCCTTGACGCACTTTCCTCTTGGCAGTTTCTCTCTTTCGCCCTCCATTCGTGCCTCTTCAAATTCTGCAGCACTGCTGGTCACAGCTGGCCACCAACTGGAGCGCTCAAGGGCCAGGACTTCCTAGTTCCCAGTGTCTATGCCACAGTTTTTAAGATTGGCTTTGAGCCCATCTTTAAATCTCTTTTCCTGTCCTCCAAACTTACGTTTTCCGTTCTTGACTTCGGAGTAGAGCAACTGCTTTGGGAGACGGTGGTCAGGTATCTGGACAACATGGCCAGTCCAGTGGAGTTGATGGCAGAGGACCATCGCTTCAATGCTGGTGGTCTTTGCTTCTTCCAGCACGCTGACATTTGTCCGCTTGTCTTCCCAGGAGATTTGCAGGATTTTTCAGAGGCAGCGCTGATGGAATTGTTCCAGGAGTTGCATGTGATGTCTGTAGACTCTCCACGTCTCACAGGCATATAGCAGGGTTGGGAGGACACTAGCTTTATAAACAAGCACCTTGCTATCCCTACAGATGTCCCGGTCCTCAAACACTCTCTGCTTCATTCGGAAAAATGCTGCACTCACAGAGCTCAGGCGGTGTTGAATTTCGGTGTCAATGTTGACTTTGGTGGAGAGGTGGCTGCCAAGGGAGCGGAAATGGTCAACATTTTCTAATGTTACACCATTAAGCTGTATCTCTGGCATTGGAGAGGGATTAGCCGGTGACTGCTGGAAGAGCACTTTGGTTTTCTTGATGTTCAATGACAGGCTGAGCTTCTCATATGCTTCTGTGAAAGTGTTTAGAGTGGCTTGTAGGTCCTCTTCTGAATGTCCACAGATGACGTTGTCATCAGCATATTGGAGTTCTATAACAGATGTTGTTGTAACCTTGGTTTTGGCTTTCAGTGTGCTGAGGTTGAATAGCTTGCCATCTGTCCAATAGATGATTTCCACTCCGGCGGGAAGCTTCCTGTCAACAAGATGAAGTATCATAGCGATGAAGATGGAAAATAAGGTTGGGGCAATAACACATCCCTGTTTGACACCTGATTCCACCTTAAATGGGTCACTTTGGGAACCACTGCTGTCCAAGACTGTTTACTGGATATTTAGAGGTAGTATCACATAGCTCTAATGGTGTGCTGGAGGTACATTCATAGCTATCATCACCAAAGAGCATTTCTTTGAACAGCAGACAAGAGTTATGGCCTCAGAAAGGGGAAGTCTTTAGGTTTTGCATATGGGGAAGTCTTGGTTTGAGTGAAGGCCATCAGGCCACACAAAATATGGAAACAGGTTCTGCAGGACTAGAGTGCAGTCCAACCAGATCTTTGGGCCCACATGGCCTCCTGGCAAGCCACTTTCTCCTGCTAGGCCTGCTTTACAATGAAGCAACAGTCCAGCGAGCCTCAATGACCATTGTCCACTTTAGCTACTAGGCCACTGTGTATAAGGCATGAGCATCCACAGATTGTGGTATCAAGGACTCATTATGTGTTGCTTTCAATAAAGCAGATTTGAGTTAAGAGATACTTGAGCAAAGGTATCCTGCTAAGGAGCTTCTATGGATACTCTTCAAGGCTGGAAAGGATGCGGACCCTCACAATGCTGCACTCAGTAGCAGCCACAGCACATACCTGTGTTCACGTGCACGCTTTGGAGCGGGCCTATCTTC